>NC_140589.1:1494027952-1494347952 GCF_964204655.1 Triturus cristatus
GTTTCGAAGTAATGTTTCAGCTGCTGAATTCATGTTTAATTTTGTTAAGGAAGAGAAGTGTATTGATTGTTTGATGCCAACTCTTAAGGAGTATAGTAAATTCAATAAACAATTATTGCAACTAGAAAAAGAAGAGATCATCGAAATTAGAGCAAATGGTAAAATGGAACATCAAGGAGTTACAGTGCTACTAACAGAGAAAGTGCAATCAAAATTGAATAGGTTAGACAAGTCTGTGTTGAAAACTGGAGGATTAGAAAGACAGTTAGGTATCTGTAAAAATTGCCGTGTAATCTTACGTAGAAATTTAAATGTTGAAAGAGGGCTAGTGAATGGTGCAATAGGTAAATTTATGAAATGTGTTAATTATCTATACAGAAATGATGTGGAATACTTAGCCATAAAATTTGAAGATATTGTTGAAGTTAAGCAGATTGGTAGATGCGTTATACATTTCTTACTTGTGAAATACTTGCATGTCCAGCGAAAACAGTTCTCAGTGTCTTATACGTATGCAGTAACTATTTACAAATCACACAGTTTAAGTGTAGATACAGGTCTTGTTAATATTGGTAATAGTGTATTCAAAGAAGGAAAGTCATATGTTGCTTTGTCGTGAATTAGAACATTGTCTGGTTTAATTTTGATTGATTTTGATAAGAAGAAAGTAAGTGCTGATGTGAGCTGTGTAACGGAGTATAATCAGTTAAGCACTCAAAATGCTCCTCATGTAAGCCTGTATCCTGTGGTTCAAAAAGCAATACTGTGTCCAAAGTGGAAAATATCAAAACAGTCTGTCAGAGTTGAGCAAAAAGGTAAACAAAAGGAAAATCAAAAGAAAGAAAAGAAAAGAAAACTAGAGCACAATGAGGAAATACAAGGCTATCACTTTGATATGAAATCTGGGGTGAACGGTTATGAAAATGTAGTGTTTAATCGACTATATAATTTGCCTCATTTTACAATTTCTATTAAAGGAAAGGTAGATAAAAGAATGTCTTCCCAACTATGTAGTTTACTTGAATAATTAAGAAGTGATAGAAGTATTATACATTCTGCTACTGGAATATAAAAACTCACGATGACTGTACTGGATCAGTAGTGTTCTCTTAAACTCTTCAGCAGGATGCTCAAGAATTTCTCATGGTAATGCTAATACTATTACATGAAGAAGATGTCAATATCAATTAATTATTTAGTTTAACTTAAATGGACCCATAACTGTCAAGATTGTGAATTTACGTCTAACACTGAAATCAATTCAGAATGATTTATGTACTTGAAATTACCAGATTGCAAAGCTATGATTTAACTACAAATGCCGATCAAGATATGGCCTGTCCAAACTGCCGATCAGAACTTAGGTCAAGTTGTTTTTATAAAGGTATGGAAAATATATCATAGTTATGCCAGAACTATAGCAATCATATTTCATGAAGGAGTTAATGTAACCTCCGGAAATTACACAATATATTTAAGATGTCAAATATATTGGACAGAGTGCAATTACATACAACTGACATTCAAATCAAGACTACCCAAAAAGGTACCAAACTCATATCTGCTATTTCTAGAACCAAACTACGATAAGAAAATGTGGTATTGTGTTGACATATATATTGATTATGTGTTTCTGAGACATTATTTAACCTATTGGGACTATTGCACAGCAAGCTGTTAGAAATGAAGGACTCTTTTTAACGACATAAAAGGGAATTTATAAAACATTTGGGGACTACATTGTGCTACTACAGATAAAAAGGAAATGGAAGTACTGTAATACCAGTAGCCTTTAGTTGCATGTGAAATGTCTCTTTACCACAAAAAAGGCCCATTTTGTTTCTGCTACAGCAACTTCTATGTAGTACTATGAGTTAGGTTTTTCATACATGGGCTAAGAACATTTTAGACATCATTTGGCCTAAGAAGGATGATGTTTACAAAAGGTTATGCAAAAATGAGGACGCCTTCATAATTGTTGGACATTTTGTACCAGATATAAAAATATCAGAAACAGTTTCAACATATAGTTGCTTTGATTAAGGTAGTAACCAATCAGCAAGCCAGTATTAAAAAACTGGTAGTTAGTGCAGTGAACAGTATGACATAGTGATAATTCTCTACTGTGCACATTTGTTTTTTTCACAATCCATTGCTTGTTTTTTCCCACTATTTAATGATGAGTCTTCATACAAAGCACTATTGAAAGTGAACAAGTATAAAAGCTAAAAACGGGGAAAAAAATAAAACATTTGTCTATGTTAAATTAAAGTTTTGGTTAAAAAGTATTGCATGTTATTGGGTTGCCTAATTTTAGTTTGAAATTCTAATACATTGTTGTCTGTTTCTATTTTTTCACAGTGGTTGGAGGTCGAGATATATTACATGTGTCAAATCATTAATCTAGCAATGGATTAATTGAGTTACTACTCATGTACTCATCCCATCTCCCAGGCACAACAGTTGCACTTGTGCAATCATCCAGCCACTACCTAAGAAGTCATCCAATCACTCAGGTACTGCAGTTAAATTCATCCAATCTCCCAGCCACTACTCAGGCACTCATCCAATTACCCAGGCGATATCCATGCACTTTGCAATCACACAGTCACTGTGTATGCTCATATCCATTCACTGAGGCACTACCAATGCACTCATCCACTTACCCAGGCACTGCTCATGGACTCATTCAATCATCCAGGCAGTGCCCATGCACTCATCCAATCACCCAGGCACTATATGTGGACTCACCCAATCATGCAGACAGCATCAATACATTCACCCAATCACCCTGGCACTATCCATGCACTTACCCAATCACCAAGGCACTACCCTTGCACTCATCCAATGGCCCCGGTGCTACTCTTGCTCTCATCCAGTCATTAATGCGCAACCCACACACTCATACAATCAACCAGGCACTACTCCAATAACCCAAGCAGTACCTATGCACTCATCCATTCACTCAGGGGCGATTCACAGAACTAATCTAAGATAAAATCCTAACCTTACTACTTTTGGTATTCACAGAAGGCATTTAGTAGTAGTAAAGTTAGGACTCCTAACTTTACTACTACTAAACTGAGCCAAAATCCTAACTTTACGACTTTCGGTATTCACAAAAGGCATTTAGTAGTAGTAAAGTTAGGAATGCTAACTTTACTACTACCAAATGCCTTTTGGGAATACCGAAAGTCATAAAGTTAGGATTTTGTCTCAGTTTAGTAGTAGTAAAGTTAGGAGTCCGTAAAGTTAGGAGTCCTAACTTTACTACTACTAAATGCCTTCTGTGAATACCAAAAGTAGTAAGGTTAGGATTTTATCTCAGATTAGTTCTGTGAATCGGCCACTCAGGCACTATCTATGCACTCTCCCAATCACCTAGGAACTATCCATGCACTCATCCAATTTGCCCAGACACTACCCTTGCACTCATCCTCATCCATTCACTGAGGCACTACCCATGCACTCATCCACTCACCTAGACAATACTCATGCACTCATTGAATCACCCAAGCAGTAGCTATGCACTGACACTCATCCAATCACACAGACACTACTCATACATTCTTCCAATCACCCAGGCACTATCCATGCACTCCCACAATTGCCCAAGCACTGCCCTTGCATTCATCCATTTAATCAGGCACTATGCATGCGCTCATCCATTCGCTCAGGCATTATCCATGCACTCATCCATTCACCCATGCATTACCCTTGCACACATCCAATCACCCAGGCACTACCCTTGCACTCATTCATTCACTCAGGCACTATGCATGTGCTCATCCATTCACTCAGGCACTTCCCATGCACTCATCCATTCACCCAGGCACTAACAATGCACATATCCAATCTTCCAAGCACTACCTCAGTACTCATCCATTCACCCAGCCACTACCCATGCTCACGTCCATTCACCCATGCATTACCCATGCACTCATCCAATCACCTAGGCACTACCCATGCACTCATTCATTGACCCAGCCATTATCCATGCACTCATCCATTCACTCAGGTACTACCCTTGCACCCCCATACACTGAGGCACTACCCATTTACTCCTTGATTCACTCAGGCACTACTCATGCATTCATCCATTCCCCTAGGTACTATTCATTCAGGCACTACACATGCACTCATCCATTCACTAAGACACTACCCATGCACTCATCCATTCACTGAGGCACTACCCATGTACTCATCCAATCACCCAGGCACTACACAGGCACTCATCTATTCACACAGGCACTATCCATGCACTCACCCTATCATACAGGCTCTATGCATGCATTCACACAATCACCCAGGCACTATACATGCACTCACCCCATCACCCAGGCACTACCCTTGCACCCATGGGTTTACCCAGGCACTAGCTTGCACCCATCCAGCCACTCAGGCATTACCCTTCCATTCATTCATTCATTCATTCATTCAGGCACTATACATGCAGGTACCCCATCACCCAGGCACTACCCTTGTACCTATGCATTACCCTTCCACTCATTCATTTACTCAGGCACTACCCTTGCACTGATCCATTGACTCATGCACACCTATGTACTCATCTATTCACCCAGATACTAACCTTTCACATATCCAGTCACCCAGGCACTACCTTTCTACTCATCCATTCACACAGCCAGTACCCATACACTCATCCATTCACACAAGCAGTTCCCATGCACTTATCTAATTACCCAGGCACTATCCATGCACTCACCCAATCAGCCATGAACTGTGCATGCACTCATCCATTCACCCAGGAACTATGCTTGCACTCATCTATTCAATGAGGCACTGCTTATGGACTCATTCAGTCACCCAAGCGCTACCCACGTATTCATACAATCAACCAGGCACTACCCATGCACTAATCCAATCACCCAAGCAGTACCCATACACTCATCCATTTACTCAGACACTGACCATCCAGGCATGCAAACAACCAGACACTACCCATGCACTCACCCTTTCAATTAGGTGCTATCCATGCACTCATCAAATCGTCCAGACGCTACTCTTCCACTCATCCAGTCGCCCAGGCATTACCCATGCACTCATCCAATCACTCAGGCACTACCCATACACTCAGTCAATCACCCAGGCACTACCCATACACTCATCCAATCGCCTAGGCACTACCCATGCACTCATGCAATCACCCAGGCACTCCCCTTGCGCTCATATAATCACTCAGGTGCTACTCATACCCTCATCCATTCACTCAGGCACTACTGTTGTACTCATCCATTCACTGAGACACTACCCATGTACTCCTCCATTCACTCAGGCACTACCCATGCACTCATCCATTCACCCAGGCACTACCCATGCACACATGCAATCACCTATTCACTACTTTTGCACTCATCCAATCACTCAATCACTACTTATGCACTCATAGATTCACTCAGGCAACATTGCTGCACTCAATGCAACATCCGTGCATCAGTTATGCACTCATTTAATCATCCATACACCAGTCGTAAACTCATTCCACAATATACACATACTTTATCTTTTTTTAACTGTAAAAAAACCTTTTTTATTTTAGTACTATTGTAAAGTTTTTAAAAAAATTTCTTTTTTGTGATAACAAAAATGGCAATTGGGACAGGATGAAATGAAAAAACGTGCACTGAAAAATGTGCAAAACATAAAAGGAGAAAACAATTTTCATGTATGCTGTTTTGCAGCATTGCAAATAGCTGTAAGACACTGCTCACCAGCACTTATAACAACACTACAGTCCATGCACTGCGTGGCCATTCTTGAAAACTCTAGAGCCATATCTGTTGCAGTAGTCTGCACTTCTGAAAGAACTTTCTGGCTGGGAATTGTTGCCGCTGCTACTGAAGCAGATGGTCCTCCAGCTTCCCTCTGCTTGTCGCCAGTTGGAGATGTTTTTTTATGATAGGTTTTTAGATGCTATATCATGGAAGTTGTCCCACAGGAATATTTCTTATTCATCCCTCTAGAGAGGGTCTTGTTGCAGATTGTGTATTGGGCAAGTTTGGCAGCAGTTTTCGATTCCCATGTTGGGATTTTGAAAAAGTCTCATGTGACACTGTCTCTCTTTTGTGGAGGTTCCTCTTATTCCAAATCTTCCATCTCCACCTCCTCCACATTCTGGTCCAGCTGTTGTTCCTGCTGACCCTCATCTCCTTCCTATGTTGCTATTTTTGATAGAAAAAGGCCAAAAACTTTGCACACCAAGATGAATCCACGTGCTAAGAATGAAGCTCTATTAAATGTAGATTCAAGAAGGAGGAGAGGGTGTGTACTTCCTATTGATTTTGCTGAAAAGTATATTATCCAATGATATTCCTTGCATTCCCGGTCATGTGATGTTGGTAGTGACAGATATATTTGCAGTTACCATGGTGAAGCGGAAATTCAAAATACAAGTTTAAAGTAGTTTTCTTTAAAAATGGAAAGAAAAGCAGAACTTTCGATACTATAATAGTGAACAGCTATACTAAACTTGTTCACAATACCCTTATATATATGTTTGAGTTATTCAAAAACATGCGCTATCCACGATTACCGACATCGCTGCGACTTCCTCTGTCTTCATGGAAATGGAAATAGTGTTTGAAGATGATTATTCTGGAAACTGACTACAAAAATATGAGTTTGAAAAGTACACTAATAAAGCTCAACTGTTAAATATACTGTATGAATGTTTCTATATGTGTTTTACACTTTGTACAAACCCAGGCGCTCTTCGTTACTACCAACAACACTACAATGACATCAGTAGTCGCTCATATTCATTTTTTTGTAAAGGTGTCTTTCTTCTTAATTAATCACAGAAAGAAAAGTTAAAACAATGTTTTACTAAATATTTAGACCTAAACTTTATTTAAAAAATGTCTTCATGTGTATTTTTCAGTAGTTGAAATGCATTTACTGATTACAGATTCTCTACACAAAATGCAACAATGTTGGCTGACTCACAAAATTGGTAAAAATAAAACAGTTTTTATAATTTACTGTCTGATAAACACATACAAGATAAAAAATGAGTGGTATATAATATAAATATAATACACAATATCAAATTATAGAAAGAAAACACGAAAATCTTAGAGGTTCACTTAAAAGAAATTGACGTTACAATAAAAGAAATAGAATTAAAAAAAAACAAAGGTTACAGGGACGTTATAGTTAAGAATTAGCATTTACAAACCTTAAAAGTTCTCTGAAAAAAACAAAGGTCACAGGGACATTATAGTTAGGAAATGGAATTTAAAAAAACCTGAGAAATGTAAGGAAAAAAACAAAGGCAACATGGATGTTGTAGTTAGCTCAGGTTTCACTCGTACACAACCAGTGAAATTTGGCAGTTATAGTTAGCTGACCTAACTATATGTTTTATCTATGTTTTACTATATATTTTAAGATATGTTTATGTTTTATTATTCATGCACTGATGAAAATGAATTAATCTAATGATCAGGCCTAACAGTTATATTGCCTTACAATGCAAATACATTAAATGAGATTGTGGTGCAATAATGCAATAAAATTGGCTAGGAAGTAGAAACTTGCAGATGAGATACTATAGACCCTAGTATTTTTTTAAAATAGGAAACAATTTTACTAAAATATTTTTTAAGAATAGTTTACATGTATGGATTTTGAAAAATTGTGGCAGTAGACCATAGCTAACGCTAATCAATTTCGAGTAATAATGCACTGATGAAACATTTATTCTTCTTCTTTTATTATGAAATAATGATTTGATGCTGCATATTTAATTCCAGTTAAGTTTCATTTATTTTAACCTGATGTATGCATTTTAAGCTGTAAACATGTTTTTTCTCCAGCTGCCATTTTCCCTAAGCAAGCATAATAATTCATTGACATTTTTAGAAATGTTGCTTTATTTCTTCTGTGCTTGTTTCAGTATATATACAAAGGACATTTGTTTTTAATCATGGTGGAATGGCTTGGTGGGAAAATCAACTCTCACCCGATGCTGTAGTCTGTTACATTGTATATTTTCTACCATTGACTAAACTGTGAGGCTCGGAAAGCTAAGTTGTTCACACAAAGTGCTTGGGAAAGACTGCAGGAGTAACTAAATGTATTTTGGGACTACATTCGTAAACTAATCATACGATGGACTGACTAGTGGAGTGACACCATGCCATTAGGGTTTCATAAGGACTATATAAGAAGAAACTCCAAAGGAGGGGCAACGCCATACCATTTTTCCTTCTGACAAGGCAATGCTATTTTTTGTGGGGGGACAACGCATTGTTTTATTGTTATTTTTTTAAATTTATTTAAAAAGTTTTATATAGCGCTGGCTAGACCCGTAGATATCAGATCACTTTACATAAGGTCAACAAAGTTACAACAATAATAACAATTACAAGTTACATCAAATGTATGAGACACATTAACAGGAGAGAAGGTGAGAAGAGGGGGAAGATGGAATAAGAGACAGAGTGAAAATCATCCCAAAGACCGCATGGGTAGGTGACGGCCAGGGAGGTAATCTAAAGCCAGTCTCCCCAATAGCTCTCAAGTAGGCTCCAACGAGCATCGGTCAGGAAGTAGGATAGAAATGAGACAAGGAAAAAGCAGAACGGCAGAAATACGATGAGGGGAGGGGTGGGCGAGACAGGGAGAAGGGGAGAAACTGTGCCCAAGGTCCATCTGGGCAGGTGACGGTCAGGGGGTGAACCAAGGCCAATCACCTCATTAGCTGAACAGAGCAGCTCCACCAGGCGTCGGACATAATGCTCGTACTCCGCTGACAGGATCGAGGTCGTGTGTCAGACTAGTGTGGGGGGAGCCATGGTCTGAAACAATTCCAGACGTCCTCTTGAGGTCAGTCTCAGTCCTGGAAGGGTTGAGTAAGTAAAAGTTCAGCAAGGGAGAAAAAGAGTTATCATTGTCGGCCATGTTGGGGTCAGGTATCCTGGGACCCTTATCCACACTGTGAGTGTGCCGAGAACGACAGAACTTTACAGGGAGGGATAGGCCAGACTGTGAGACAATGAAGGGAGGGGTGGGTGAGACAGGGAGAAGGGGAGAAACTGTGCCCAAGGTCCAGCTGGGCAGGTGACGGTCAGGGGGTGAACCAAGGCCAATCTCCTCATTAGCTGAACAGAGCAGCTCCACCGGGCATCGGACACAATGCTTGGACTCCGCTGACAGGATAGAGGTCATGTGTATTCAGGGATTGGCAGAATAGTGCGGGAGAGTAGAATGCGGTGAATCATAAACCGGTGATGGTGTGTGTGTCTCCCATGTAGACTGTAGTGGTCTAGGCCAGCACGGGGCTGATTTACTGCAGAGTAGTCTCTGTACCTGTGGGGCATGTAGCGGTGGCCTGCGCTGCTCACAGGGAGATCCCCAGGGTCCAGGTTGTGGCGGTTTGGACAGAGTTGCAGCACTGGACCCAGCAGCTGGTTGCGGCTTTGTCTCGGCAGACCTCGTTTTATTTCCTTTCCTTCGGTGAGCATGGAACTCTTTTGCTAGGATTATATAATCAACCTTTAAATTCTATCTTTGGCTGCCTGTTTGCTAATGCTGCTGCATTCATGCAGTCGACCTGGAATCCTTCTTTGCCGAACTAATTGATTTTTGCTTCATATTTTCTTTTTGCCAGTACTCGCCCTTAGAGGACTTTAAAATTGATTATTTTACCCCTTTGTTTTGAATCTTAGATAGGACAGAACTATTCTTCTACCTCTAATGGTGGTGGAAGCTTGCAATCTCGTATCTGGTGTTTGTTTGACACCATCCTCTTTGGATTTGAACTTCTGAATAAATGTGTGGTCTAGTGCTACATGCTTTAATATTCTTGACTGAGATGCTTAAGAAATTTCTTATTTGTATCAATTTTGGAACATTAATATAATAACTAGCTATCTAAATTGCCTGAATCTATTGTTGCGTCCTACTGTTCTTTATTTGAAACTGTATTGAGTTACTCTTTTAATCTAAATGTGCTGTAGGGAAATTCAGCAAATCTTATCAAAATATCAAGTTCTGTTTCTTTTATTCTGTGTCGCAATAGCAGAGCTTTAAGTTTGTATAATTCTGGTTAGACTCAATTTCTTTAGGAGATTGGGTCTCCCCATTGTGATACTTTACTTTTACAGTCTGGTCCTGAGAGTAGTGTATTTGAACCTTATTTCAAATTTGTGAGTTAGTCACCAATTAATGGTCCTCATTGGGTGACAAACATTGCGTTTTGGACATCCTAAGATCCATCATAGGACCATTCGCCTCTGTGGTAAAGGTAATGCTGTAATCCATCTAGCTGTAGAGGGCCCTGTTCAGTTAGAGGGATAGATGAGTAAGAAGTGAATTGAAAGTTAAACTTAAAATATTTATACCGCAGATGCAGGATAACACGTATCATGCAGATTTGATTGCTTTTCCTTTAATTGAAACCTATTCCAAGTTGGCCAACCAAGCATCCATATGAGTCTGAAAGTGTCCAGATACATGCATTCACATGCGTTGAGGGACAATGCCAATCATTTTTACATTAGTCCCCCATATTCTGCAGTTAGCCAATTTAACTCTGCTTGGCGACATCAACATTCATCTTGAAGATGGCGATGACAATTTAGCTTCAGCCTTTATTGACAATCTGGGTTCTCTCAATATTGCCCTCCTTAATTCTGCACCCACTCACATCAAAGGGAGCCTTCTGGACCATATTTTTTCTAACTTGAAAGCCTTGTGCGTCGCACCTCCTCTCCCACTTTGTTGGTCGGATCACTTTGCGGTGCCTTTTAGTATTAGGGTCGCTTCTACCCCTTCTTTTCGACCTGTTCTGAAAACCTAGATACAGGAAATGGTCCAAACTCGACATTTCAGATTTAAATAAGCAGCTTTATGATACAATGCCCACCCTCTCAACCTGATCCAGACCAAATCTCCGTACACCAATGGCTCATGGAGGCAACTGATTCCATCCTGCCTCCCAAATCTCAATTGATGCGCAGAACACATCCTCCTGCTCATTGGTTTACCGAGTCCCTCAGGCTTGAAAAGAAACATTGTAAAATCCTGGAAAGACAATGGAGGAAATGTTATACGACTGAGGAAAGGTCCAAATATGTGGCAGCACTAAAAATATATCATGCCCTTTGTAAATCGGCACATGTGACTTACTTCACTGAGAAAATAACAAGCTCCCATCATTGTCAGAAGGCTCTTTTTAAGGTAGTCAATGAGTTCTCTATTGCTAGTGACACTCTGCCTCCATCTACACTTCCTCAATATCAGTGTGACGAGTTAGTTATGTTCTTTCAAAGCAAAGTCTGTTTAAAACTTATTTTTATTATAGTACTTCGTTATTTGACACAACAATTTTCACATTATACAGTTTACAATTTTAATGATCTGCCCGTTGAGCTGTTAGCAAGATTACATTTCGGCATGTGTGATAAATCTGGGTTACTCACCCATGCCACATTTGTGTGCATCATGATATATTATTATCAGAATATGGATATTGCAGAAAGCAGAATTACTTCAACAAAGAAAAACTACCCAACAACAATTCTCAGCAGTGACAAGTGACGGTATTTATCTACAAAGTATGCTTTCAAAGCAAAGTTGACACCATTCGCCATCAACTAGCTGCTGCTGCCGTAAACTTGGAGATCCTTACACAGCTTGCAGCCCCATTGGACGTTCACCAGGAAGTGAACACTTCACTTAATAAGCCAGTGCAGTCCCCTAAAATTAGGACATGGTCATCCTTGGACATGGCAACTCTAAGAACTGTATTCAATTCTATAAAGTCAGGCTCCCCGTTAGATCCCCTTCCTCCTGCTAGACTCAGACTTCTTGACTATGTTGCCCTAACTGTTATTCTTAAACTCCTCAATACTTCCTTGTGTGAAGGATATGTACCCCAGAACTGGAAACATGCCCTTGTTCTTCCCTTGCTAAAATAAAGCTGATTTGGACCCCTACTGTTGGTCTAATTTCCGTCTGATTTCCCTTCTTTCTATTTTTTCAAAGATTTTAGAAAAGCATGTTAATACCCAACTCTCCTCATTTGTTGAGTCTCATCAGTTGCTCCAGCTGTCGCAGTCTGGCTTTAGGGCTGCACACAACACCGAATCCACTCTCCTTGGGGTCAAGGAATGTCTTCGGGCAACAGCTCAATTTTGGCGGAGCAGCCGCTCTCATCTTACTTGATTTAAGTGCAGCATTTGAAGCAGTGTCGCATTGCATTCTGGCAGGTAGACTTGATGCCTTGGACGTTAAAGGCTCGGTCTTGAAGTGGGTGACTTCCTTCTTAAAAGATCGCACCTTCCAGGTCTTCTCAGCCAATCTTAGATCTAAGACTTCTGCTCTGTCCACGCAGTTCCTCAGGGATCCATCTTGAGCCCACTGCTCTTCAATGTGTATGTTCATCTGCTGGCAGATGTTGTTGAGATGTTCGGGCTCACTCTCTTTTCTTATGCTGATGACACCCAGATTATCTTTACTTTATGTATGAGCTGCTTAACATCAAGATCCCTCCTTAATCCATCTGGGCCTGAGGAATGTTTCCCTTTGGATGAATAAAAACACACTGAAGCTCAACAGTGCCAAAACTAAGGTCCTGGTTCTGGGAAGCAAACCAGAGTTCTGGGGAGCCAGTCACTAGCTCCAGTGACCAAGGTTAAGAATCTTGGCTGTAATTTCAACAAGCTCTCCCTAAAACCACAGGTGATCACGGTGATCACGGTCACTATCACATGCTTCTCTGTTCTCAAGTGGCCCAAAAAGATCCTCTGCCTAATTCCTCCAGCCACTCAAAGAACCGTGATCCCAGCTCTGGTGATATCTAGAGTGGATTACGGCAATGTGCTGGACTTAAGCGCTGACAATTCTTCGATTCTTTTCCGGCTGCCTAGTCATGCTTTGGCCTCTCCTCTGCTTCATGAAACTGCATTGGCTTAAGATTGATAAGCGTATTAAATTCAAAGCTTTGTGCCACATGTTCAGGGCCCGACATGGCTTGGCCCCCTCATACATTCAAGATCTGGTGACAACCTATGTGCCTAACCGACAGTTGAGGTCATCCAACCTCTCTCTGTTTGCAACGCCCATGTATCGCCTTGCCGGTATGATGGAACACTCGCTTGCCTATCTGGGCCTGAAACTCTGGAACTCTTTTCCAGTCACTCTTAAGAACTGCCACTCCTTACCTACTTTTCGTAAGAATTTGAAGACATGGCTTGTTTAGCTGTCCGCCGTGGCTCTCATCTGCTGTCTTGTCTGCGCCGGGAGACCCCTCGGGGTAGCCGCGTGCACTACAAATCTCACATAATAATAATGTATTTACCTACGTTGAGGGACACTGCCAACCATTTTTGCATTAGTCAATCCCAATGCAAAAAGCTATTCAGAAAGACGAGTAATGTAAGTGCAAAACTGCACCAGCAATTCAGTCCATGTAATTATGGAGACACTTTATTAGAATGAAATTCTCATAAAAATCAAGGCAGTACAACCTACATGACAAGTCTGGTCTTTCATTGTCTTTAATGATAATATCACACATGAGCAGTGGCCCATTACTATGGTCTGTGCACTCAATACAAGTTATACCTTACACTGGACTCATCTGTATGCTGTTTAGAATGCTAAGCATTTAAACACATCACATTACCCCCACATCCCTGCTGTCCTTGTCCCATCCATAAACAAGTGAGATAATCTTACCAACAGAACAAAAGAATATCTGCTAGCCCTCCCCCACCACCTTCTAAACATAGCTTACCCAGAATTCCCTCTATTCTTTTTTTCTGTCTGCAGACAAAATGGGGTGAGTCAGCAGCTGGTGGGCTTCTGATGTACTCATGTCTCTACTGCCAGGCAGTGGAGACTTTGCTGGTGCTCGAGGCTCCCTGCCTGCCGGGCTTGCAGGGAGACGTGCTGGTTTCCTCCTGGCCAGTGCATGTTGGGAGGTGTGGCCTATCCCTCTTTCGTCTGTGTTCCCCGTGTTGTGACCTGGGCGAGTGCTGCTCCTGGTGTGCAGTTTGCTTCCGGGTTACGTTGCCTGACTTCCGGCGTCTGCGCAGTCCAGTAAGTCAGGCGTTTCGAAGCCGGTCTGCTGCTGGGAAATTTTGTAGTTCCTTTAATTGCAGCTGCAATGGGTAAGTCCCCCAAAGTGGTTTTGTTGTTACTTTGTGCCTGGTGCTTGTGGCCTTACTTCCCTGAGAGCAGCTGGTATAGTCTCTTCTCAGAAATTGAGCAGAGTCGGGCCTGGTTAGTACCTTGATGGGATTCCTCCTGTGAATGCTGGTTGCTGTCTGCTATTTTGAAAGCATCTGTTCTCGCCTGTTCTCTAATGATTAGCAGGATCGGATTTGTGTTTTTCCTGTTTGGGACACTGCTTAACATTACGGGTGCTGTAGACTTTAGGAGCAGTGACTGGCTTCTGGTGTGCCCCTGCTCCTCGTTCTATTTCTCTTTGGGCTACTGTTGAAAATTGGTGTTTTCAAGAATAGGCAAACATTCCAGGAAATGCAAACATGTGGAGCGCTCCTCTTCGTCGTCTTCTGAGTCTTCTTCTTCTTCTTCTCCAGCACTGTCTAAATGCTGCAGGGATGGGGATGATGCCAGAATTAAGAGACTGATTAAGGAGACATTGCAGGAGATGGGGGGGGGGGGGGCAGCCCACAAGCTCTTTTCCAGTTCAACCCTCTCTCTCATTCTTCTGATTCTGAGGAGGATTGGAAGGGGGTGAGGAGCATATGGGAAAGTATATTGATAAGGATATGTTGACGAACTTGCTGAAACATGTCAACTCCAACATCGGTTTTCCTGGCAAGGAAGCTCCCAGCACATCTGGTAGTTCATTATTGCAGGAGTTTCAGAGTTCAGCGGCGGTGGATGCGCCTATCCATTCCTACATCCATGAGGTGTTGAAACTGGAGTGGAATGACCCTGATCGTATTATGATTCTCAGATTCATGGCCAAACTGTATCCTCTTCAGGACATGTCAAAAGACCTGCCAGAATTCATCCCAATTGATTCATTTGTGGCTAGTCTGGTGGGTCGGACTTTGTTGGCTGAGGATGCTGTTATTAGGGATCCTATGAATAAGAAGGTGGATGCTTCCCTTTGGGGGGTTTACTCAGGTTGCCATTTGGCCCTGTGGGCTGGCATTTATGGTACTTCTGTTGCACAGTCTCTGATTTCATACATCAAGGCTCTGTTTCAGTCCCTTGATGATACGTATGACTGTTCTGGGCTTTTGAAGCATATCGAGTGGCAAGTGGAATTCCTTTCCGATGTGTCTTTTGACATAGTGCAGGCCTCAGCCCTTTCTGGGGGGCTGGTGCGGGGGTTGAGCAAACACTGCACGGCCCAAGCCAAATTTCGCTGCTAATTTTGTGTTTTGCACATGACCTGAATCTTTTAATCATTTTTTAATCTATGTCCTAATTAACTCTGATGTTTAATTTTAAAGTGTGGGAATTTGAATTGGGGAATTTGACTGGAGAGGGAGGGGGAATCGAACCCTGATTCTGTGTGGCTTCTGGACCGAAACCGCCATCTTCCTTCAAGACGGTGCGGTCTAGTTGTTGCACGCTGGGCACCTTAAAATGGGACGCTGCGCGAGCGCGCAGTAGGCGCAGCAAAGGCGTGCCTTAGGTAAGCCCGTCTACGCCCGTCAGCGTCTCGGAGGTGCCGGGGCCAGGAATGCTGCCGGTTTTCTGCCAGAGCAGCCCAATATGATCAGGTATGGTAGAGACTGCCTCCTGGACATCAGTAGTTGCATGACCTGTAGACCACACCTCCATATGCAGGAGAGTAATGCCTCTCCTGGGTGCAAATATTGTAATTGGGTAGCTTTCCCCAATCTTGGAGAGTGCGATGTGATATCTGACACAGGATCACATAGAATTGAGCAGGGTGGAGCAAGTAGCTACCTGAAGGCCTTCCTACTGAACACACACTCTGTATAAAAACATGAGCTCCAAATTTACGATCTGTTAGCCGATTCCACCCCCAACCTGGTGTTTCTAACTGAAACATGGCTAACCGAAGCCTCTAACCCCACCATTGCCAGTGCGATCCCTGCGGGCTATCAGATCCTGAGGAAGGATTGCCTCATGGGGAGAGGTTGCGGTATAGCCTTAGGGCCCGATTCACAGAACTAACTTAAGACAAAATCCTAAACTTACTACCATTTTGGTATTCACAGAAGGCACTTACTCATTTTGGTATTCACAGAAGGCACTTACTCATTTCGGTATTCACAGAAGTTAGGAGTCCTAACTTTAGGACTCCTAAATGCCTTCTGTGAATACCGAAAGTCTTAAAATTAGGATTTTTCTCAGTTTAGTAGTAGTATAGTTAGGACTCCTAACTTTAGGACTCCTAAATGCCTTCTGTGAATACCGAAAGTCTTAAAATTAGGATTTTTCTCAATTTAGTAGTCCTAAGTCTAAACTTAGGACTACGAAATTGAGAAAAATCCAAATTTTAAGACTTTCGGTATTCACAGAAGGCATTTAGGAGTCCTAAAGTTAGGAGTCCTAACTATACTACTACTAAACTGAGAAAAATCCCAATTTTAAGGCTTTCGGTATTCACAGAAGGCATTTAGGAGTCCTAAAGTTAGGAGTCCTAAATTTAGGACTACTAAATTGAGAAAAATCCTAATTTTAAGACTTTCGGTATTCACAGAAGGCATTTAGGAGTCCTAAAGTTAGGAGTCCTAACTATACTACTACTAAACTGAGAAAAATCCTAATTTTAAGACTTTCGGTATTCACAGAAGGCATTTAGGAGTCCTAAAGTTAGGACTCCTAACTTCTGTGAATACCGAAATGAGTAAGTGCCTTCTGTGAATACTAAAATGAGTAAGTGCCTTCTGTGAATACCAAAATGGTAGTAAGTTTAGGATTTTGTCTTAAGTTAGTTCTGCGAATCGGGCCCTTAATCTTTAGGAGCTCCCTCAGCTGTGTGTCTTTACCGATCATGGAGATAGAAGGGGGCTGACAGTCTGGGCTTCCTTCTGACCATCTCGGCCCATCAGTCCATCGCAGGGGCAGTAATCTACCGCCCTCCTGGACCGGCAGGGAAGTTTTTGGAGTCTACCAGCCATGCGATTGCTCCCTTAGCTGCCAAATACAGCCATTGCCTGGTCCTTGGTGATTTTAAAATCCATATGGATAACTCCTTGGAACCTGAGACCATGAGGCTGTGTGAATCCCTTGACATTCTCAATCTAACCCCTTACGTCCGTCTCCCCACCCATGATAAAGGGCACTCACTGGACCAGGTTTTTTCATGAAACTGGATTGAAATTGATACCCCCCTTGCTTTAACCTGGTCGGACCAGTATTTGATCGGCTTCAAAGTATGTAGGGAACCTGACAAGCCTTAACAACAGGGTAAAACCCTTGCTAGCAGCAGTTTTAGGCCCTTCCATCTGATCTCGCCAGAGGCAATACAGTGCGCTCTGAGCCGCCTCCCTATCCACCTCAGTGGCAATCTCGAGCGGAATGTGCATTCCCTAGAGTATTGGTTACAATTCCGGGCCATTGAACTTGCCCCCCCCCCCACCACGAAGGCAGACAAATTTACCCGACTTTCTGCCCCTTGGTTTACAGAAGCACTAAAAAAAAGCAAAAGTGCATGTAAACACCTTGAAAGAGTGTGGCGGAGGACTTATAGACCCACTGACAAATCCATCTATAATCAAGCATTGAAAGACCACTATAGGAAAGTCCGCGAGGGAAATAAACTTTTTTTCTCTACAAAAATTGATCAGGCGGCCAATAAAAGTAGAGAACTTTTTAATATTGTAAAGAGTTTCTCCTCCCCTTCGACTATTAGTTGCCCATTGGTTCCAACGAGCGACTGGACCAGTCATATGGCCTGTTTTTACCATGAGAAAATTCAAAACATCCAGGACTCTTTCGAAGCTCAGCTGCCAGAGCAAAAGGCAGCTATTGGTCCACCCCCTGACGTTTGCTGCAACACCAATTTCTCCCTCATGTAGTTCCCTGTGATTACCTCTGAACAATCCTTGGCACTCATGAAAACTCTTAAGTCTGGCTCACCATCAGATCCATGTTAAGCAAAAGTACTGTCTTCCATTGCAGAAGCGATCAACCCTGTAGTTAATCTCATTCTAAACACCGCACTGCGGGAGGGGCACATGCCGCAAACTTGGAAACATGCCAACATTTTCCCGCTCTTAAAGAAACCTACGGCAGACCCCGAGGTCGCCAGTAATTACAGGCCTATATTCCTCCTGCCTTTCTTCTCCAAGGTCTTGGAGAAATATGTTAATGAAGTCACCACGAAGTATGTGGAGGCCAATCATCTCCTGCACCCGAGCCAGTCGGGTTTCAGAGCTAATTTCAGCACGAAAACGGCCTTGTTAGAAGTTGCTGAGACAATAAAAGCCACGTTGCATAGAGAAGGTAACGCTGTCTTGGTGTTGTTGGATCTCTCCGCTGCCTTCGATACCGTGCCCCACAATAGACTGCAAAGATTCAAGGAGGGCGGGATTGAAGGCACGGTATTGAGATGGTTTACGTCCTTCTTAAATAACGGCTCACAAACAATCTGGTCACCTCCTTTCGCCGCGGAAATTCCTCCCTTGAATGTTGGGGCTCCACAGGGCTCAATTTTGAGCCCAACATTGTTCAACTCGTATATGGCCCTTCTCACCGAGAAATACGGTGCCAAAATAGTATTGTATGCGGACGACACTCAACTGTTGTTCACGTGCGAGAAGGGTACCGAATTCAATGGCAACATGATTAACACCTGCCTCTCTGAGGTTTTCTCCTGGCTCAGACTAAATCAATTTGAAGTGTAACTCTGAAAAGTCAGAGATTATTTTCTTCGGTTCGCGTCCATTTGAAGCATGGCATACCTGGTGGCCGCAGGACATGTCCCCCACCTCGTCTTCAGTTCCTATTGTGAAAAACCTGGGGGTCAAGTTGGAAGCTGCCCTTTTCATGAAGGCGCAAGTCCAATTGGTGGCAGGGGCCTGTTTTGGGGTGATGAGAATGTTGAGGAACTTTCTCCCCCTGCTTCAAGTCTCCCACAGGAAAACAGTAGTCCAGGTCCTGGTGGTGTCGAGACTGGACTACGTTAACTCCCTGTATCTGGACCTACGAGAGTACTTACTTGGCCGTTTACAGGTGATCGAGAATGTGGCGGCCAGGGCCATCTTTTTGACAGGTCCTAGGACTCACACGTCTCATCTTCTGTCTCCCCTACATTGGCTTCCAGTGCAGAAAATAATCCATTTTAAAGCTTTAGTCTTGGTCTTCAAATCTTTTTATAAGATTGGAGCCTCCTACCTAAGGGAACGATTTCATCCTTATATACCGCAGTGCACCTTGAGGTCCTCTGCTCAGCTTTTGATCTCGACTTCGAAGGTCCTGCTCTCCTGGGTAGGGGGAAGATCCTTTCAAGCAGTTGCATCTCGGCTATGGAATGGCCTACCTCTCTCTCTTAGACAGACACCGGACCTCCTTACTTTTAGGAGGAACCTGAAAACATGGCTTTTCCAGCATTAGGACCTGCCGGATTCTGCTGCTAGGGGATGTTCTGTTTGCTGTTATGTGGTCTTTTTTCTTAGCGCTGGGACACTCTTGGGAGTAGCTGCACGCTTTATAAATACCAGATAGCATAACATAACATAACAGAAGGACTGGAAGACTGATTCTGCTCAGAAGGCTTCTGCCCTACACATGCCTTTTCAGGGGACTATGACGTTTGAGGGAGAGTTGGAGGGCAAATTGCACAAACCTTTTAAGGAGAAAAAGCACTCTTCTTCTTTTAAGCAGTTTTCCGCTGAGGTTGTTTCACCTAAGCCTAAATCCTTCTTTCATCTACCCTCTCGGAGGCAGTTTACAAGAGGTCATGGGTGGTTTTCTTCTGGCAGGGGTCAAGACAGGAAAGTAAAGTCTTACCTGCCGAAACCTCGTTCCTGAGTATATGTTAGCCTATTCAGGGTTGTTGGTCGGAGGTGGGCTTCAGCTCTTTCTTACGGGCCTAGTTGCAGCCATGTTTCGATGTGTGTTTGCTGGACATTGTTTGACTGGGGTATCGCATCGAGTTTTCAGTGCCTCCTCTGGATTCTGGGGTTCGTCTGACTCCTTGGTCATCCTGTCGCACCAAGAGGTCTGAGCGGTCTCTGGGGTTGGTGAAGGGGGTGATGCAGGAGGTTCCTCCTCTGGAGATGGGGAGGGAGTTTTACTCCTTGATTTTTATTGTGCCCAAAGTGACAGGGGGGGTTCTGTCTGGTGCTGGACTTCAAGGTCCTGAACAAGTTTGTGGTTCATTTGCTCTTCAAGATGGAGACTCTTCAGAGGGTGATTCCATTGGTTCTCCTCGGCCATTTCTTGTGCACCCTACTTCTGCTGGACGCATACTATCATGTCCCGGTTTATCCCAGCTCTCGCAGGTTCATGAGGTTTTGCCTTTGGGACGTCATTTTCAGTTTTGGGTCCTACACTTTGGCCTGAGGTCTGCCCTGAGGGTGTTAACCAAGGTGGTGGTGCCATTGGTGGCCTTGTTCCATCTCCAGGGTGTCCTCATCTACCCATACCTCAATGATTGGCTTATCCTTGCTCCATCTCGGGATCAGTTGTTGATAGATCGGGAGTTGGTGTGTTCTGCTTCGAGGGCTCATTGGTGTCTGCCTAACCTTCCCAAGTGTCAACTGGAGCCCTCTCTGGACTTGACTTTTATCGTGGTTCACTTTCGCGCTGATCAGAGCAGGGTGTCCCTGCCTGTCTCCCGGGCGGTGACCTTGGGTTCCCTTGCTCTGGAGTTATTGAGAGGGTTCTTCTTCCCGGACCATCTCTGGTTGAGACTTTTGGGTCTTATGGCAGCGGCAGTATTCACAGTGCCTTGGGTGTGGTTTCATCTCTGGCCTCTGTGGTTGCATCTGTTGGTCCATTGTGATCCTTGTCCCACAGTTTGGCCCTTCTAGTTCTGGTGTTTCCTTCCATCCTCCCTGCCCTGCTCTGGTGGGCGGTGTCAGCCAATCTTTCAAGGGGACTGCCGTTGCAGCCCTCTCCGCTGGCGGTCCTGATGATGGATGCCAGTGCTTTCGGGTGGAGGGCGACTTTGGAGTCCGGCTCACTTCAAGGTCGTTGGTCCCTTCTGGAAAGGAGGTGTTCTTTGAATTGGCAGGAGTTGACAGTGGTGTCCCGGGCTGCCATGGGCTTCCGCAGTTGGTTGTTGGGGAGCAATGTGGTGGTGCGTTCCAACAACATGGTGACGGTGGCCTACCTGAATGATCAAGGGGGGACCAGGTTCGAGTCTCTGAATGCGGTGGTGATTCCCTTGTTTTCTTTGGGCAGAGGGGCATCTCTTGTCTCTGGCGGCTATTCATATCTGGGGAGTGGACAATGGGGTGGCGGTGGCCCTCAGTTGTTAATTTTCTTCCACTCAGGAGTTGTCTCTGACTCTGGAGGCCTTTCGGCTTGTGTGCAGGAGGTTTGGACTTCCCTTTCTTGACCTATTTGCTTCCTGGCGCAATGCTCAGCTGCCTCAGTTCAGCTCCCTTTTCCATCAGGAGGGGTTCTGGGGGGTGAATGCTCTGACCATTCCTTGGCCATCGCACCTGTTGTATGCCCTCCTACCCCTTGCACTGATCCCCCGTTTTTTGGCTTCCCTGGTGCTGGAGTCCCAGGAGGGGGTTGTGCCATTATGGCATCGTCAGTCTTGGTTTCCCACTCTATGACTGTTGGTGGTTCATGGTCCTTGGTTGCTCCCCTGCTTTCAATCTGCCCTGCAGTCATCTTAAATGCTGTCTCTCCTGCAGCTGCGGCTGTCGGTTTGGAGGTTGAGAGGTAGAGGTGGTGGCCTCGGGGTTTTCCTGAGCTTTTGGAAACTTGGTCTCTTTTGGATATGAACGCCTTCAATCAGCTCTTAGGTAGCCTAAAATCTGGCTCTCCTGGTGATCTACTTCCCATCTCCCTGGTGAAGCAGCTTGAGTTGCCTTCACTTATGTTAATTATGGATCTCATCAATGCTTCCTTACAGGAAGCTATAGTCCCTCCTGAATGGAAGCATGCTATGGTTCTTCCACTTCTAAAGAAGGCTAAAGCTGATCCCTCTCAGCATTCCAATTTTTGGCCAATCTCACTGCCATTCATTGAGTGTACTCTGTTGCTGCCGTGACGCCGCCGCCAGCTACGCGAGGACGCGAGGACGCACGCCGCATCAGCTCTAGCTCCGCCCACCGACGCGGGACGAGGGACGCGAGGAGAGTGTTGTGCTGCAAGCGATCCGGCGATCTGGTGTATAGGAAGCCAGCTTTGGTACTTTGTTTAAAACCCACGATTAAAACGTTTTTTTTTCTGACCTTTGGATAATGCAGAGGACCCAGTGAAGCACTGGGCACTGCCCGGAAAATTTACTGAGAGACCGGGAGGCGGAGGCAAAGCGGGAGAAAAAAAGCTCCGGGAGGAAAGCCCGGGGGAGAGATGGAAAGACGGTGATTGTGCCCAAAAAAACAGACTTATCATTGCTGCTCGTAGGCAGTGATAAGTCTGTTTTTTTTGGGCACAATCACCGTCTTTCCATCTCAGGTGGGGTTCCAGGTTCCACTCGCGACGGGGGCGGAACCTGGAACCCCACCTGACTCATAACATTCTATAATGAGAATACTACACCTACGACTGGCGCTGTCGCTGTGAGTGGGGGTGACAAGGCAAGTGGGCGAGGAGCAAGAGGCAGGGAGGTGAAACGCCGGAGGGACCTCCCTGGAAAGGAAAGAGGGACTGATTATGTTCCAAGACCACTAATAGAAAAAAAAAAAAAAGATTCAAAGGCGAGCTGGCTGGCAAGGCAGGAAAAACGGCGCAACAGAGGTAAGAATTACGGACAGTTTTATGGCTTATAGTTTTTCTTAACACCCTATCCGCCCCTTTAAGCCCCTTTAAGCATTTTATAAGTATAACATTTGGGCGGGCCGAGAGTAGGCAAAAAAAAAAAGAGTAGTAGGAAGCAGGAAAGTCAGCCGAAACGTGGACAGTTATCTACTGCTTATCTGCCATTCTCGCGGGAAGTAGGAGGAATGAAGGAGGCGGGGCCAGCCTCCTGAACGGCCCGGCAACTACTTCGAGATCTGCGACTGGGGGGAGACAGAGGCCCCCGAGAGGCCCTGAGACCACAAGGAGACGTTGTAGTGGACATCGGTTGACCCGGGGGCCTGCTGGGGAGCACGGCTGTATTACTGCATTTCCACGAGGGGGGCCCGCCGGATGAAGCGGCCTTGGATCTGCTTTTCAAAGTGAGATCGGCCTGACGCAGCTGCGCTCCGCATGTACCTACCAGCGCTCGTTGACCACCTGTGTTCCTGGGGATTGACAGTGGCAGCATAGACTGTCTGTGGACTGATATTGGTTCACCTGGAGATCTTCTGTGGTCTGATGCTTAGGGATATGCGGGGGGTGCGTTCTTTGGACTGCCTGTACCTCCGCCGGTGAGTGAGTTCCAGAGATCACTGTGGCTCGTTGGGAGGCCCTGCCGCTTTTTCCTGCAGTGTTCTGGTGCGAGTGGTGCCTCCCCTTTAATGTTGCTGCAGGTTGCTGTGGACCTGCTGCCACTGCGTGCTGGCTTGCAATCCATTTGCCCGGCTGACCCGGCTGACCCGGCTGACCCGGCTGACCCGGCTGACCCGGCTGACCCTTGAGGTCGGCTTGGTGTGTGTTATGAAGGGGGGTGCGAGATCGCGCTCTTTTTCGTGACCTGCCTCAGCCTCGGCCTCCCGCTAGCGGCGACAAACTGGTTACGGATTGCCCTGGTGGTGATTGGTGTTTTGTTTTCCTCTGTTCTTTGTGTGCCGATTGAGACCGGGACTGCGAGGATCAGCAGCCTGATAATTACCCCCAGCTGGTTTCTCTTCCCGCTCTCCGGCTGTAGCTTATTGAGACAGACTGATTTTACGAGCTACCAAGGTTCCGTTCTAGCCCTCTTCTAGACCGGAGGAGACTGGACTGGGTACCGGGACCGGGTACCCCCTTTAGCATACAGTCCCCGCATCCCATATCCTTGTATCACGAGTCGCCAGTGGTATTTAGCAGGTGTTTCAATTGCCAGTTTGTCCGTTATCTTTTTTTCCCAATGGCAGCACGAGAAAGAAGGAGCAAGGCCACTTCTTCAGGTGGTCATGTGACTGGGACCTTGGACAATTTTATAATTAGAGCCAACTCTTTGCTAGGCCACGAAATAACTCTGATGGAGCGTCGGCTTTCTTTGGACATTGACGCAGCCAAAAGATCCTCACTGGGCCATATTGCAAATGGACGCTCACCGAACCGTACATGTAACACGCTGGCTATTGACATCATTGATACCTTGGGCACCTCCCAATGCTCTGAACCCTTGCCGAATTTGGTCATACCAATAGTGACTGGTGCAAAACTTTTACCTACTGTTCTTGAGTCCAGCCCAGTTATAGTCAATGGGGACATGATGGTTTCGGATATTCCACCCAGGCCTATCACACGACAGGCACGGGGGAATCGGGAGGGGGCGGTCCCTAAGAGAAAACGTGGTCCACAAAAGGGTGGTGGACGGCTGTCTAAGCTTCCCAAACATTCCAATACTAGTGATCATTCTGTCTTGGATAAGGATATGAAGGCTCCCACCACCCCTGACATCAATGCACCAGACACCATACTTACATCTAATCCAAGAGAAGGGACCTCCCCCGTAGCCGCACCAGCTACTGTTCTGCTTCGAGGGCTCATGGGTGTCTGCCTAACCTTCCCAAGTGTCAACTGGAGCCCTCTCTGGACTTGACTTTTGTCGTGGTTCACTTTCGCGCTGATCAGAGCAGGGTGTCCCTGCCTGTCTCCCGGGCGGTGACCTTGGGTTCCCTTGCTCTGGAGTTATTGAGAGGGTTCTTCTTCCCGGACCATCTCTGGTTGAGACTTTTGGGCCTTATGGCAGCGGCAGTATTCACGGTGCCTTGGGTGTGGTTTCATCTCTGGCCTCTGTGGTTGCATCTGTTGGTCCATTGTGATCCTTGTCCCACAGTTTGGCCCTTCTAGTTCTGGTGTTTCCTTCCATCCTCCCTGCCCTGCTCTGGTGGGCGGTGTCAGCCAATCTTTCAAGGGGACTGCCGTTGCAGCCCTCTCCGCTGGCGGTCCTGATGATGGATGCCAGTGCTTTCGGGTGGAGGGCAACTTTGGAGTCCAGCTCACTTCAGGGTCGTTGGTCCCTTCTGGAAAGGCGGTGTTCTTTGAATTGGCAGGAGTTGACAGTGGTGTCCCGGGCTGCCATGGGCTTCCGCAGTTGGTTGTTGGGGAGCAATGTGGTGGTGCGTTCCAACAACATGGTGATGGTGGCCTACCTGAATGATCAAGGGGGAACCAGGTTCGAGTCTCTGAATGCGGTGGTGATTCCCTTGTTTTCTTTGGGCAGAGGGGCATCTCTTGTCTCTGGCGGCTATTCATATCTGGGGAGTGGACAATGGGGTGGCGGAGGCCCTCAGTTGTTAATTTTCTTCCACCCAGGAGTTGTCTCTGACTCTGGAGGCCTTTCGGCTTGTGTGCAGGAGGTTTGGACTTCCCTTTCTTGACCTATTTGCTTCCTGGCGCAATGCTCAGCTGCCTCAGTTCAGCTCCCTTTTCCATCAGGAGGGGTTCTGGGGGGTGAATGCTCTGACCATTCCTTGGCCATCGCACCTGTTGTATGCCCTCCTACCCCTTGCACTGATCCCCCGTTTTTTGGCTTCCCTGGTGCTGGAGTCCCGGGAGGTGGTGGTGCCATTATGGCATCGTCAGTCTTGGTTTCCCACTCTATGACTGTTGGCGGTTCATGGTCCTTGGTTGCTCCCCTGCTTTCAATCTGCCCTGCAGTCATCTTAAATGCTGTCTCTCCTGCAGCTGCGGCTGTCAGTTTGGAGGTTGAGAGGTAGAGGTGGTGGCATTGGGGTTTTCCTGAGCATTTGGAAACTTGGTCTCTTTTGGAGATGAACGCCTTCAATCAGCTCTTAGGTAGCCTAAAATCTGGCTCTCCTGGTGATCTACTTCCCATCTCCCTGGTGAAGCAGCTTGAGTTGCCTTCACTTATGTTAATTATGGATCTCATCAATGCTTCCTTACAGGAAGCTATAGTCCCTCCTGAATGGAAGCATGCTATGGTTCTTCCACTTCTAAAGAAGGCTAAAGCTGATCCCTCTCAGCATTCCAATTTTCGGCCAATCTCACTGCCATTCATTGAGTGTACTCTGTTGCTGCCGTGACGCCGCCGCCAGCTACGCGAGGACGCGAGGACGCACGCCGCATCAGCTCTAGCTCCGCCCACCGACGTGGGACGAGGGATGCGAGGAGAGTGTTGTGCTGCAAGCGATCCGGCGATCTGGTGTATAGGAAGCCAGCTTTGGTACTTTGTTTAAAACCCACGATTA
Organism: Triturus cristatus; assembly: GCF_964204655.1. Classification (NCBI taxonomy): domain Eukaryota; kingdom Metazoa; phylum Chordata; class Amphibia; order Caudata; family Salamandridae; genus Triturus; species Triturus cristatus. Next base: position 1,494,054,352 of record NC_140589.1, read on the forward strand.
AAACGTTTTTTTTCTGACCTTTGTATAATGCAGCGGACCCAGTGAAGCACTGGGCGCTGCCCGGAAAATTTACTGCGAGACCGGGAGGCGGAGGCAAAGCGGGAGAAAAAAAGCTCAGGGAGGAAAGCCCGGGGGAGAGATGGAAAGACGGTGATTGTGCCCAAAAATACAGACTTATCACTGCTGCTCGTAGGCAGTGATAAGTCTGTTTTTTTTGGGCACAATCATCGTCTTTCCATCTCAGGTGGGGTTCCAGGTTCCACTCGCGACGGGGGCGGAACCTGGAACCCCACCTGACTCATAACATTCTATAATGAGAATACTACACCTACGACTGGCGCTGTCGCTGTGAGTGGGGGTGACAAGGCAAGTGGGAGAGGAGCAAGAGGCAGGGAGGTGAAACGCCGTAGGGACCTCCCTGGAAAGGAAAGAGGGACTGATGATGTTCCAAGACCACTAATAGAAAAAAAAAAAAAAAGATTCAAAGGCGAGCTGGCTGGCAAGGTAGGAAAAACGGCGCAACAGAGGTAAGAATTACGGACAGTTTTATGGCTTATAGTTTTTCTTAACACCCTATCCGCCCCTTTAAGCCCCTTTAAGCATTTTATAAGTATAACATTTGGGCGGGCCGAGAGCAGGCAAAAAAAAAAAAGAGAGTAGTAGGAAGCAGGAAAGTCAGCCGAAACGTGGACAGTTATCTACTGCTTATCTGCCATTCTCGCGGGAAGTAGGAGGAATGAAGGAGGCGGGGCCAGCCTCCTGAACGGCCCGGCAACTACTTCGAGATCTGCGACTGGGGGGAGACAGAGGCCCCCGAGAGGCCCTGAGACCACAAGGAGACGTTGTAGTGGACATCGGTTGACCCGGGGGCCTGCTGGGGAGCACGGCTGTATTACTGCATTTCCACGAGGGGGGCCCGCCGGATGAAGCGGCCTTGGATCTGCTTTTCAAAGTGAGATCGGCCTGACGCAGCTGCGCTCCGCATGTACCTACCAGCGCTCGTTGACCACCTGTGTTCCTGGGGATTGACAGTGGCAGCATAGACTGTCTGTGGACTGATATTGGTTCACCTGGAGATCTTCTGTGGTCCGATGCTTAGGGATATGCGGGCGGTGCGTTCTTTGGACTGCCTGTACCTCCGCCGGTGAGTGAGTTCCAGAGATCACTGTGGCTCGTTGGGAGGCCCTGCCGCTTTTTCCTGCAGTGTTCTGGTGCAAGTGGTGCCTCCCCTTTAATGTTGCTGCAGGTTGCTGGGGACCCGCTGCCACTGCGTGCTGGCTTGCGTTCCATTTGCCCGGCTGACCCGGCTGACCCTTGAGGTCGGCTTGGTGTGTGTCTTGAAGGGGGGTGCGAGATCGCGCTCTTTTTCGTGACCTGCCTCAGCCTCGGCCTCCCGCTAGCGGCGACAAACTGGTTACGGATTGCCCTGGTGGTGATTGGTGTTTTGTTTTCCTCTGTTCTTTGTGTGCCGATTGAGACTGGGACTGCGAGGATCAGCAGCCTGATAATTACCCCCAGCTGGTTTCTCTTCCTGCTCTCCGGCTGTAGCTTATTGGGACAGACTGATTTTACGCGCTGCCAAGGTTCCGTTCTAGCCCTCTTCTAGACCAGAGGAGACTGGACTGGGTACCGGGACCGGGTACCCCCTTTAGCATACAGTCCCCGCATCCCGTATCCTTGTATCACGAGTCGCCAGTGGTATTTAGCAGGTGTTTCAATTGCCTGTTTGTCCGTTATCTTTTTTTCCCAATGGCAGCACAAGAAAGAAGGAGCAAGGCCACTTCTTCAGGTGGTCATGTGACTGGGACCTTGGACAATTTTATAATTAGAGCCAACTCTTTGCTAGGCCACGAAATAACTCTGATGGAGCGTCGGCTTTCTTTGGACATTGACGCAGCCAAAAGATCCTCACTGGGCCATATTGCAAATGTACGCTCACCGAACCGTACATGTAACACGCTGGCTATTGACATCATTGATACCTTGGGCACCTCCCAATGCTCTGAACCCTTGCCGAATTTGGTCATACCAATAGTGACTGGTGCAAAACTTTTACCTACTGTTCTTGAGTCCAGCCCAGTTATAGTCAATGGGGACATGATGGTTTTGGATATTCCACCCAGGCCTATCACACGACAGGCACGGGGGAATCGGGAGGGGGCGGTCCCTAAGAGAAAACGTGGTCCACAAAAGGGTGGTGGACGGCTGTCTAAGCTTCCCAAACATTCCAATACTAGTGATCATTCTGTCTTGGATAAGGATATGAAGGCTCCCACCACCCCTGACATCAATGCACCAGACACCATACTTACATCTAATCCAAGAGAAGGGACCTCCCCCGTAGCCGCACCAGCTAGGGAGGACTTACTCATCCAAAAAATGGGAGATCTCCTTAGGTCCATTATTCACCCCCTCGAGTCGAGACTTCACCAGATAGAGCTTAAGCTAGGGAATATTGAGAAGGCAACCTCAGTAAAAGAAAACTGCCCACAAACTATCATTCCTGTAGATAAGGGTGCTACATCAAGCAATACCCAGGGAGGGCTACCAACACCAAACCATCTAGCGCCACCACTCCCGCCCCTCCCAATAGAGGTAGGTAGTCGGAATACTTGTGTTTCCAATCATAATCATAATCATAAGGGTGCAGTTACGACTACGACTATTAAGGACAAATCACAAGAGCTATTCCATCCTGCTCAGGGTTCGGCCCTAATTCATAAGATCAGAATGGATCTACCTCCGGAATCCAGTCCCTATGTAGTTGTTCTTACTGGGATACCCCAGTTAATAGACTCAAACGGGTAATCTTTTAACTCTCTCAAAAATAAAGTTGCGGACTGGCTAAATAAAAACAGACCGCTTCCACCTTATGCTAGTAGCGAGATAATCATGGTCCGCAGGGTTTCCTGGGTGGGTCATAGTCCAAAGACCATCAAAGGTGACTGTGTTTTGGTGAACTTTAGGGACCCCATACAGTATCCCACATATGTGGTTGGGCCCATAGTGACACCGTCACCACCATACAATCATTTCCCTTGACCTATTTTTACCCTTCTAACTCCGTATGTCACAACTACGGGTGGGATTCTGATTGGACAGGAGAGGTACATAGAGGTAAGGCTAAGAATAACAGGGTTGGGTTGACCCAACCACATACATTTCCCCACATTTCGACTTTCAATCGGTACAGCTGCCTGGATTTGGTGGACTAACTGTACCCCAACCAGGGGGTCGGTGTGGGGCTCGGGTGCAATAATGGAGGGTCCAAACTATCAACTTCACATAAAGGACCATTAGGACACAATCGAGCAGGCAGCTATATGGGCCTTAGTAGAGCGATCACAAACTCTACATCTCTGGAAACCCCACCATTATATGTTAATCTGGACTCTAGTGATCTATTCCCAGTCGATAAAACACCCGACCCAAGCGTTGTTCCGGCAGGAGAAGTTATGACCCAAGGGAGCATTGGGGAAGGGGCAGGGATTCTTAGCTCCCCCGGGACACTTCATGTTCTTTACTCAGAATACTGTCTTGGAATGTAGCGGGGCTGCCTAATAAAGTGATGTGCCGGGAATGGGGGTCCTTTATTGATAAGAGCGATGTATGCCTTTTCCAGGAGACATGGGCCCGAGATAACCAGCTACGTAGGGGCTTTGCTTCTTTTAGTGTGCCGGCAAGTTGGGGAGGGAAGGGGCGCCCATCAGGGGGCTTCATCATCTGGGTGGGTTCACATTTGGGTTGTAGGGCTACACCAATGACCACTCATTCTCAAGATATATGTGTTGTGCTTGAATGGTCTAACTTATCTAAACTTGCTCTTGTTAATGTATATGCACGGCCGGTTAGTGGAGCTAAGGAATCTCCAACCATTGAGGAATTGTCATCTTTTTTACACACTATTCCTAGTGATGTACACCTTGTGGTGGGGGGTGACTTGAACTGCCATTATGAGCCACTGGACGGTCTAAGGGATGGAGTCTCAATGGCAGAGGACGACCATTGGGCAATTCCGTTACCCCAGGCCCCAGTATCGGGGTCATGGTCTCCCTTAGCCATTCAAATTACTTCTCTAACCCTGAATCACTCAATCAGGGCTTGCAATGGCCGCACGTCTTCGGACATGCCAGCAAAGTGCATATTTAACAAAGTGGGCCACGAGTCTCGCCTGGACTACATCCTGGTTGAAACAAGGCTGTGGCCCAGGGTTATCGATTTTGCTGTTTTCCCCAGAATTGAGAGCGACCACAATGCCCTGATTCTGTAGTTAAGCTTGGCTGGTTTTCAGAATGAAACTCGCATGAGCCCTGTGGACTTAGGCACTAGGCTGACCATTTCTAACAACAGGCGCAGAGTCAGGTAGGATAATTTGGTAGCCCATTCGGAAGAACTATACAATCTATATTTAGGGATAGTTCCCGTATTTGATGAGGTAAGCGCCTTAATTGCTCAACCTTGCCCCACTGATTACCACCTTAAACTCCAGGCACTCCATGTTGCCCTAGTAAGTACCCTGGCTGAAGTGTTGAACCCTCCGGTACCTAGACGGACCAAAAGGGCTTATCCATCCTCCTGGTACAATGTTTCCTGCAGAAAGTCTAAATCAAAGCTTATACAGGCACTCAAGCAGAACAATAATAAACTCTTAATAAAAGAAAGGAGAGTTGAATATAGACGACTGCTTAAGTGTGCAAAGACTGAGTGGGACCATGATAAATGGACAAATGTGACAGTTGCCCTCGCAACTAGAAACCACCGGAAATTTTGGTCCATTGTCAACACTGGCTCTGGGGAGCCGGTGTCGGTAATCGAACCGAATATAGCAGCGGAGGTTTGGGAGGAGCATTTCCGGAGCCTGTACAGCTCAGTTGAGGGCTTTGAATCTGGGGGGACTGATAGGAACATGTTTATATCCACCTCATCCGAGGTGGTGTTCGAATTTACGCTAGAAGAGGTCCATGAAGCAATTGGTAAAGTTATACCTGGTAAAGCTCTGGGATTGGACAAACTCCCGGGTGACCTCTTTAGACACGAACCAAGGATATGGGCCCCATATTTGTGCATCTTGTACAATGCCATCCTGAGAGGCATGGAGGTTCCATGTACTTGGCTGGGTGCAGAGATAGTCCCTATATTTAAGAGGGGCTCTCCTCTGCTCCCAGCCAACTACAGGCCCATCAGCCTTGTAGATGTCCCGCAAAAGATCTTTGCGAGGTTAATTTTAATTCATCTGCAGGATTGGATTGATGAGCATTCGGTAATGAGCCCATTCCAGGCGGGATTTAGGAAAAACACGTCCACCATGGATCAGATCTTCCGTCCATCTCTTTTATTCTGGAAGACGGTTACGCTAGAGGGCGGCAGCCTCACATGGTGTTTGTGGACCTACGCGCCGCCTTCGATCTGGTCCCATGCCAGAAATTGTGGTCCGTGCTCTATGAGTTGGGTATACTGCATCATCTTTTGCACATTTTGATGAGGCTCCATGAAGCAAATTTTGCCCGGTTAAGGTGCGGGAAGGATGGAGCCTTGACAACACGATTCTCCGTTGACAGGGGGGTAAGGCAGGGGTGCGTTCTGTCACCAACCCTGTTCTGCCTCTATGTCAACGGAGTGATCACTCATTTGAATATGGTTCGAAACACTGATGCCCCAAAGCTGGCGGGAAATCGGGTGCCTGCAATTATGTTTGCAGATGACACCCTCCTGCTCTCAAAATCCCCAATGGGGATTCAACGCATACTGGACGGATTTGAGTACTTTTGCCTTGAGCGGGGATTGGAGATGAATGCACTAAAAACTAAATTTATGATTTTCAATCCACCAGCGACTACTCGCCCCAGTCCAAAAATAGGCACTACAGGACTGGAGAGGGTCCAGATATTTGATTATTTAGGGGTAACTATCAATGAGAGTATGACGTGGCCCCCCCAGCAAACCAAGTCCCAACTGAAATTGGCACAGTTGGCAGGGGGCATTCTAAAGCTTGCTAACAAGTCGACCATAAAGCCAATAGGACCACCATTAGAGATTTATAAAACACAAGCCAGGGGTGCGGTGATGTATGGGGGTGAACTATGGGGTCATGTTTGTAAGTCTGACATTAGCATGACTGAAAATAAACTCCTAAGAAAACTATTGGCCCTACCATCCAGCACTCCACTCCTCCCATTGAGGTTTGATCTGGGTATAGGACTGATCGCCCATGAGCTTGGCGTCAAACCCTTAAGGTTTTGGCGTAGGCTCTGGGCAACTCCTGAGTTATCAAATTACAGGCTGGAATTGGCAGAAATACTATGTATGCCCAAGATATGGAAAATACCCTGGCTTATGTATGTTAAGAGCGAATGTGGTAGGTTGGGTATACCTGCCTTATGGGACGACCCTTTGAATAGTTGTAACGCGATCTCTCGCAAACACCTCTCTAGATTGTTTTATGATAGTAAGTTGGATTCTCTCCTCCATAATCAAGAGGTGGGCACTCTCACAGAATCTTTTTTTAAAGATTAAACATGTATATAATTGTGAACTTTTTTAGATGACATCTACCCCATTTTAGCCAGGAAACTGTATCTGCAATGGAGATATGGAACCCTACCGCTTAAAGCATTTACGACCAGGTGGTCAACCTCTTCTCCAATGAATTGTCCCGGTTGCAATTGTGATAATGAAAATGGACTCCATGTTTTATTTTTTTGCCCTGCTTATAGTAAGCCTAGAAGGTATTGGCTCGTACCTTTGTGTACAAATTTGGGGTTCGCTCATTGCATGTATGCATTCCGAATACTCAAATCAGATGTGACGAGATCTACTGTATTCGCTGTTTCAAAGTTCCTGGCTGCTATGTGGTTTAAGCGACGAGTACTACTGAAAACTGCATAAATCGTTAATCTGGATGTACAGTTTCTTTTCCACATTTTTAACTGTTTTTAATATTATAACTAGTTTTGGGGTTTATTTTATATATGTTCTTCTTTTATGGCTATTATGCCGAAATAAAGATTTTACAACAACAACAGCTTCCGGCATTTTCAAAGATTTTGGAGAGACATATCAACTTGCAGTTGTCCCACTTTGTTGAATCCCAAAACTTCTTACACCCCTTACAGTCTGGCTTTAGAGCAGGTTTCTCTACTGAAACAACCTTTCTAGGAGTCACTGAAATGCTTCGGCACCGTTTGGACATTGGGGACACGGTGGCCCTCATTTTACTCGATCTGAGTGCCGCATTCGACCTGGCGTTACACACCATGTTACTGAAAGCTTTGCAATCTTTGGTCATTGACGGCCCTGCACTTCTTGGCTAACCGTACATTTCAGGTCTTCTCTTCTATGGCCAACTCTAAAATCCACTCATCCCCGTATAGAGAACCCCAAGGCTCTGTGTTAAGCCCTCTACTGTTTAATGTCTATGTTCAACATCTGGCAGTGATTGCCGAAGAAGCAGGGCTGTCCCTATTTTTCTACGCAGATGACACCCAGATAATCTTTTCTCTCTCTGCAGCATAGAAATCTGAGTCATCTACTCTTCAGTCTGGATTGAGGAAAATTGCATCTTGGATACAAGCGAACTTACTCAAAATTAAAGAAGAAAAAACAGAAGTCCTGATTTTAGGGAAAAACAAGATCTCTGGGGCCCTCGGACTGGCCGTCGGAAATGGGTGCTTTACCCCAGCCTACTCATCAAATCTGCAACTTAGGCTTCGTCATTGATGATCAGCTATCTATGAAACAGCAAGTCGTGAAGGTGGCCTCAACTTGCTTCACCATCCTTAAATGGCGAAAGAAAATTATTTTGCTGCTGCCCTGCTCCACTCAGAGAACCGTATTCCAGGCTGGACTACGGTAACAGCCTGTACCCAAGTGTTAATAAAGATGTGGTAGAAAGACTGCAGGTGGTGCAGAATGCAGCCGCTAGACTGCTCTGCCAGGTTCCAATGGCTGTCTCTATCTCAGGCTTTCTTCGTGATCTTCATTGGCTCAAGGTGGAGAATCAAGCTAAATTCAAAGCCTTGAGCTACATGTTCAAGATTAAAACTGGCACAGCCCCTCAATACCTGCAATCCTTAGTCTAACCATACATACCATCACGCCCTCTCCATTCTACAACTCAGGTGAAATTTTCAGTTCCTAGGATCAGACTGTCGCGCATGGGTGGTCGATCTTTTGCTTATCTAGGTCCCTCCCTGTGGAACTCTCTTCCCTCGTCACTCCGTAACGAAACAGTTTTTGGAAACTTCCGTAGATGTCTGAAAACTTGGATGTTCAACAAGTAGTCCTCTGTTTTGTCTCTCTTTCTTCTCAGGCTGGCGCAGTGAAACCCTCTGGGGTAGCTGTGCACCTTATAAATTCAACTAGCATAACATTTACCCTTGGCTCTGCAACAGCCTCAGAAGCCTTCTTCTCTCAGGTCCTATTAATGGCATTGGGGGAATTTCCAATGATGGTGTCATGCTCTGGAGTTGTCAACGCTGAATTGCTGTCTACCTGGGGTGCTGCAATTTCTCTGGGAGGGGTTTGAGAAGATGGTTTCTGGTTCCACTTTGCGGGCTCAATGGGCTACGATTAAGGCATTTTGTTCCCCTTGGGGCAATTTGTCGGATGTGGATGACTAGGTCGCTCGGTTGCTGAAGAGTTTTCCTTTAGCCCGTCCTGTGATGTGGCTGTCATTTTCTTTTTGGAACCTTCCCCTGGTGTTGCGTGCTCTAGTGGCTTCTCCCTCTGAACCTTTGGCTGAGGTGGACATCAAGGTTGTGTCGTTGAAGGTGGGTTTTTTGGTGGCCATTACTTTGGCTAGGCGCCTTGTGAAGTTGGAGACTCTGATGGCTCGGGAGCCATTTCTGTCTTTTTCAGAGGATGGGGTGGTCCTCCGGTTGGATGCCTCTTTTGTCCCCAAGGTGCCTTCTTAGTTCCATCATTCCCAGGAGTAGGTGTGGGAAACATTCATTACAACGCAGTCATTACAACAACCTTTACAACGCAACTGTTACAATGCAAATGCCTTTACATCGCATGTCATTGCAATGCATGCCATTACAATGCATGCCCCTACAACCCATGCCCTTACATAGCATACCATTACAACGTATGCCATTACAACACATTATAAGGTTAGTAATGGAGATTTTTTTAGCATTAGGGTGGGTATGGGTTTTGGGGTACATGGGAATAGTAATTTTTACCCCTACACTAACCAGCACTTAGTAATTTTTACCCCTACACTATCCAAAACTTACCCTACTGTTGCACTCACTGGAATGGGAATAGTATTTTTTACCCCTACACTATCCAACACGTACCTTACTGTTGCCCTAAAAGTATTATGCATTGTAATGGTATACATTGTAATGGTATGCGTTGTAATAGAATGTGTTGTAATGGCGTGCATTGTAAAATCATGTAATGTAATGGTAGTTGCCATGTAAAGACTTCATTGTAAAAGCATGCGTTGTAATTGCATGCGTTGTAACGTCATATATTCATTAGTGTTGCCTGGTTTGTGCCCTGAACCGGTGTCTCAAAAAGGGGTGGTGATGGACGGAGCACCAGAACCAATCAAACACTCACACCCAGTCAACAGATCTGGGTTTGATCCATCACCATTCTTTAGCCCACTCTGCCACCCCAGTTCAGACATGCCCATATGCAAATCAGTCTGACCCTGTGCCTCATGGGAACAGTCCAGCCCGAACTGCCAAGCCATGCCTTCCCTGGACCGGAAACAAGCTTCCTAGGACCGGTTTCTGGCATTTCAGCCGTCTTCAGCCAGGCTTGCTTGAATCCAGAGGCAAAGTGAGCAAGGGACTCACGTCTGAGCATACCCTGCCAACTTATGGCGAACAAAGCGGTACAAAAAGGGGTGGTGCTGAACCGGTGTCTGGCGACAACCTTCCTTGGTCTGCGCTTAATGTTTGCTGGGCTTTGCATCTCTATCTGGATCGCACATGTCCTTTTAGAAAGTCTGATTCCCTGTTTGTGTCTTTTGAGGTTTTCTCTTGTGAAGGGAAGGCTTCTTCTTCTTCCATTGGTCGCTGACTGAGGCAGGTCATTATGTTGGTCTACTCCCTTTTGGGTTCCCCTCCTCCGGCAGGTGTGCAGGGGCATTCTACCCAGGGGACGGCGGACTCCGTGGCTAAGGTTTGGGGGGTTTCCCTGTCTAAGATCTGTAGGGGTGCTACTTGGGCATCCTCTAATACTTTTGTGAGGCATTATCGGATCCAGAATTTACTGGGGGATTATGCTAATGTTGGTTTGGGGTACTACAGGCTGCGTGCTCCTGACTTCTTGTTTTTCTGTGCCAATCATTGGGTGTTGCTCTCTGCCTTGTGTCCTAGTGGTTTGTTGTTGATCCTTGTCTGTTGCTTGTTCATACATGATTTGATGTGCATGCACACACCACACAACCTATGTGGTGGTATTCAACCCTATGTTCTTTGGACCGTTCAGTATAAAAAGCAGAGGGCTCAGGTCACGTAGAAAGCTGAAAATCAATTGTTTTAAGTGTATTCTACAAATTTCTGTCTTATTTTGGAGTTCTAAAATAATTTCACCAGCAATCGTGAAAATCTGGGACAGTCAACAATCACCTTTTCCTTGAGTGCTCACTCACTTTATATTTCTGCATGAGCAAATGTAGCGTATAAGTGCGTCAGCACTTTTTATTTGTGTTAGTCCGTGATGATTTTTTTCCCCACAGAGAAATACTTCCTCTACACCCATACACTTTTTTTTGGTTTTCCATCCCCTTTTCTACCTTGAAAATAGATGTACTTCTAACCTTGACCTAATTGAAGACTAGGAGTAATTTATTTTATGTTGGGAAACGATTTGAAAAAAGATTTGTAATACGCACAAACTTTGAGTTTGTCTGAGTTAGTCATAGTCATGTGTGCAGATACCTTTGAGATTTGATCTCGAAAACTGTGACATGATGTGCAGTGCTCCGTAATATTTGATATTCATGAGTTTTTGAGTTTTAATCTAGTGATGTTTGAGTAAGAAAATCTGGTCAAAGCAAAAGATTACATATTTCCTAGAAGTTATTCAAAATGTTTGATTTCCATATGCATGCAATTACAACGGTGCCCAGGGGTTTTCTTGCTGAGTCTTGAATTTAATTTAAGATTTAAAGCTCATTAGTTAGCTTCAAGAGAAGCGCAGTCAAAGCACACAGTTCTACAGTTTTCACTACATTTTTTCCAGAATCTGTGTACCACCAATAAATCTCTTTATTTATTGTAAAAGACGTGTTTACTATATTACTTTCCAGCTCATACATATGTATTATGTATAAATTGATGTATATACAGGACGACTCGAAAAACAGACAAAAATGCAAACAATAGAATAATACTGCAGTGTATTGAAGAAATCATTAGACTTTTAAGTTAAACAATATAAGTCTCGTGGCAAAGATGACGCCATGTTATTTAACCTCTATTTGCATGCATAAAATTACTCTGAATTGTGAGTCTGCCCATCATTCCACTGCAGAAAGTAGAGGAAACACTGCAAGTTTACCAAGAACCAAGGCAGCTCAAAGACTTTGGGGCATATCAACAAGGGCTTTATCTCTGCTTTTTTGGCTTTAAAAGCCAAAAAAGGAGAGATAAAACTAGCGCCCCATCAACAACAGGGTGCTAACAGGCAAATTTGCTTGTTAGCACCCTTTTACTCTACGCTTCCCCTTGCATCTCTAATGAGATGCAAAGGGGGCGTTCCAGAGTAAAATAATAGGAGAAATGTCGCTAAGCGACATTTCTCCTATCAAGAATGTCGCTAACCCTGTTAGAGACAAAAAAAGCAGCGCTAACCGTGGTTAACGCTGCTTTTTTACGTCTGGTATTTTTCTGACTTAGCCATGATATCCTATGGAAGGAGGATATCATGGCTAAGTTTGCCTGTCCCTATCAACAAGGTAACGTGAGATTATCGCTGGGTTTCCAGCGATAATCTCTTGTTAGCCTGTTAGCGTGAGGATTTTTATCGCTATTGAGATAAGCGTTGCTAATAGCATGCTATCTCACCGATAAAAATTCACGCTAGCCGGCGATAATTATCCTAGCGCTAAGTGCACTTAGAGATAATTTTCGCCGGTTGTTGTTCATATGCCCCATAGTGTCTAATTCTCAAAGGACATTTTGCAGTAAATAAAGTAGTATTACAGCACATACTGCAAAATCTAATTAACAAATTTACATCCCGAGATCTCCATCTCTGCCGCGCCCATCGTTTCTGTGCAGAGATCTCTGTCCCAGTAGTGGAGATCTCTGCACATGGAGAGGTATATTCACAAGAACGTGTGCTAAACATCACAACAAAAATGTTAACGCAACTTTACACATTGCAGCCTATCACGGGAAAATAACCCCGTGCCAACGTGGAATTCACAACAAGGCGGCCCCATGCGATAGTTTGCCGAAACTGCGGCCAATGCCTGCGATACAACCACCTCGACGGAGATAAAAACACAAACCCCAACGCGAAAAAACCTGCGATGGGCCAAAGCGCGATAAGAAAACAGTGACAACCAGCGCGAGGGCAGCAACACTCATGTGTAATGCAGGAAAAAGCACAAGAACAGCATACGGAAAACGCCACAGAAAAAAATACTTCAACAGCGGAGTACCACGGATGCACCCTGACCGACTGCAGAGGACAACATGTACACCACAACATCCAAGCACCATGGAAGAACAGAACCGACAGGCACACCGCATGAAAGAGACCAGTGGCAGACAAATCAGAGCCGCAGGAGCGACTCGCCCACCGTGCAGCATATCCACATAAGCAGAAGTGCGCCTCGACATTAACAACATCCCGGTACAAACAGCAACCCCTCCACAACAGGACACAACTGGTTCCGCAAATGTGCACAACATGACAAATCACATCTGAAATCGCATGAAAATGTAACATGACAATGTACAAGTACAACCTGTAACCTGCAAATATGTTTTAATCACACATGCAGTGCAATTGGACATCTTCCATTGTCCCATGATTGCCATGGACAGCCACAATGTGAAGTGCTCATGAGAAGTAAATGTCAATGATGGAGTTCCTACGGGCCATTCCTGCCGCAGCTGCAGTGGGATGTGGGCCACCTGCCCCATCGTCACCATCATCGTCCGGTACCTCTGGAATTGGGATCCATGGGGCACTGGTGCTAACACAGATGTTGTGCAACACACAAGATGCAACGATCATCTTGCACACGATGTCCGGGCTGTACAGGAGCTTTCCACGTGTGCCGTTCAGGCACCTGAAACGTGACTTCAACACGCCAAATGTGCATTCAACGATGCCCCTGGTACATATGTGGGCAGCATTGTACTGCCCCTGGGCGGGTGTGTCCGGGTCTCGGAGGGGTGTCATCATCCAAGGGCAGAGTGCATATCCTTGATCACCTGTGACAGTGCAGGGAGAAAAGAGTCAATACTTGATTCGACAGGATGTGATGGCAGGCCCACTAATACAGTGACGCCTGTGCTGGCTGTGTGTGGGATGAGTGTAAGCCAGCCTTCAGTGAGTAGCTGGTGCTGGCAACAACTCCAACAGTCATCAAGCACTGGAGTCGCACAGGGCTAGTGGCCCTGGATGCACAGCAGCCGACACGGGCCCACCACCATGGGACGCTGACCTGCGGGAGACTGGGGTAGGGTCATGAGGGCAGAGCAGGGCCTCGCATGTATCATAGGTGCCTTCTGCGGAGTGTCACGGGGAGAATGGGAGGCCTACCCCCAGGGCATGACACAGAGGGCACATGCCAGCTGTGTCCGGCAACATGGCGGATATGAATGCCACAGACCCAGGCCAGACACCAAGTCTGTACCTGTCTGTTGCTGATGACAACCCCCAGGCCAAAGGCTCAGACACCAACGATGTTCTGCCGGAGGATGACGGTCACTCATGGCGCACAGGGTTAGTGGCACCATGTGTCGCAGGCCTGCGATATGGAATTATGCCTCACTGATCGAAGGGAGTCTGGTGCTGTGGCTGCTGCCACAGACTTGGGGTCACTGCCATTCAGGACTCAGGACACTATTCCACATGTGGGACCTACTGGGCCGAAGAGGACGCCGGTGGAGCATGTTAATAAGTAAGGAGTGATGTGGACCAGCGTTCAGGCGGGCCAGCGATGGTCTGCGGAGGCTGCAGAGGTCGTGGGACTGGGGCTTGGAGCTTGCAGCGGCACATGTTGGGCCATCTTTGACACACAACGGTGTTGGCAGGTGAGCAGTGTGGCCCTTGTGCGCTGGGGCGGGCAGGCCTGGTCTGTGCATCAGCATCCTTGGGTGTTTTGCAGACACACCGGGTTGCAGGCCCCGCTGCTCACGGCGTCAGCCTCGCGGCAGGCCGCGCGGCACCGCACTGCCAGTGACATTGGCCTTCCCCGGAGTGAACCACGCTCTGCGCAACGTGGTTTCTCACCACACCCCTGCACTGCCCTGGCGTACTCAGGGCCAGCCCACTACACTCACACTCACAGGGGGGAACGCAGCTTGTGACACTTCCGCTATCTGTCCCACGGCCTGGGGTGACATGGTTGCATCCACTGCTCACTACTCTCCAGTCACCAGCAGTTGTGGTCTGCATGGACATATCAGTGGTTTGCATAGCCATGTCTGTCCTGCACATCCATGCCTCACTTGTCGTTGTGTACATTCCCATTCATGGGTCACTTGTATCCTCGCACATGGCTGCATTCTGCATCTCCACACGTTCAGCTGTTGTGTGGCTGTGGTGCCATGAAATGTCTGTATTGGGTGCAGGGGTAGCCCAGGATGACCATGGAGTGGTGTTGTCGTGTCTGGTAGGTGGTCGTGTAGTTTGACATGTTGTATGTGGTTTGGACACCTGTGCATTCCCACAGTTGTGCGTCGTGTGTTTGTGGCTTTTGGGTGTGTGATGTGTTGATTTGGCACTTACCAACGAGCAGTCCCGTTCCATATGTGCCATCCTGGAAGCGCTGGTTGATGATGGACAGTCGGAAGATGAAGGAATCATGCACACTGCCTAGGTAGTTGGCGACGACATTGGTGAATAGTCCCCGGTGGTCCACCATTGCCTGCACATTGATGGAATGCAGATGCTTTCTGTTGCGTTAGTGGTGTGCAGTATCCGTAGGGGGCACAAGTGGGACATGTGTGCAGTCGATTTCCCCCAACACGGCCGGGAATTTGGCTATGGTGTAGAAGCCTTGCTTTGTCTCCAGCTGTTCCTGTGCAGTGTTGGGGAAGTGAAGGTACTGGGGTATTTAGATGAGGATGGCATCCAGGACAGGTGCGATGAACTTTGATAGGGCTGGCTGTGAGACCCCTCCAACTCTGGCAGTTGTTGGTTGGAAGGTACCAGAGGCCAGCAGGTGCAGCACAGCCAGCAGCTCTGTCTGCGGAGGGATGTTGGTTCTCCCCTGTGTCGGGACCGTCAGCCTGTGGATGATGTGGGTCATGATGCGGAGGATGGTTGCCCTTTTGAGCCTGTAGTGGGCAATGACTTCTTCGGGCGTTAGGTCTGTGAGAGTGGTGCGTTTCCAGTAGGTCCGCTGTCTTACTCTGCGCTGCCTCTGAGGTGGTCCGGGGGGGGCAGGTCCGGGTCCTGGGGGTGGTGGAGGTCCTGGTGGTGGTGGCGGTGGGTGTTGTGGCCCTGTTGGGGCTCCGAGCTGCATGATGAGTAGCTCCATGGCGTCATTTGTTCTTTGGGTGTGGCTGTGTGCGGGGCTCCGTTGCCTCCTGCAGGTAGTCGTCCATCTTTACACCTGCTTGAGGCAGGTGTTAAATACCTGCGGCTTATCGCCTGTTTTTGGTTCGCTTTGCAGATCTGGCAGTTTGTTGTGAAAGTGATGTTGTGGTTTTTTCGTGTGTTTTTGCACGGGAACGCCTACTCTGCATCTCATTAGGGTTAGTTGGTGGTGGCCACCGTGGAGATAAATTTTGGCGCAGTTATTGCGGGAATACTGGCGTTGTCTGCAGCTTGCACCAGCTTGTGCATGGGGTGTTAAATCTATCTCCACTTTTGATGCTTTAAGGTGCTGATAAATCGAAGATAAGTCCCTGTGAATATGTCCCGTAGTTTTTTATTTTAGAGTAAATATGGGAAGGATAAGGCTGAGTGGTGGGAAAATGGGGAAAAGTTACTACTAAATAGGATGGGTTAGGGAAATTTAAGAAGTTTATGGAGTGAGATAGTAATACAAAGCACATATCCACATTAGAGTAGACCAATTGCAATTTATCTGAGACACATTTATCAAGCTTTTACGCAGCGCAACAGATCAAGCCACCTTGCTGCGCTGCGTGAAAGGGCAGGAATATGCTGCATATAACATGCACCAATGCAGGCACCTTTGCGCTGTTTCAAAAATCAGAGAGACAGCCTAAAGCTGCTGTTCACAATAGATTATCTACCAGTGAATATTTTGCCACATTCCCATGTTAAATAGATGCAATATGGTGGTATACACAAATTCTATTTAAGGAGAGTGTTTATAAGGAGTGGAAGTTTATTTCTATAACTTTACTAAAGATTTTCATGCATTGCAGATTGTAGAACACTATAAAACGATGGTGTTGTCCCATTTGGTCACGGTTTATCTTATGGTGCTGTAAACATGGCTCTAAGTTTGTATGCCATTGTGCCTATGTTAGGAATGTGTGATATATATATATTATACTAAACTATGGGAGTTGTCCACAGAGCCTTGCAGAAGGTAACCTTTGAGTGGCAAATGTATACCTTTCAAGCTTGTGGCTTAAATGAGCAGTTCATGAGCAGTCTTTAAGTGGGTAATCTCTTTAAGGTGAATAGAAAATTGTGTTGAATTACCTCAAGTCCACAACCTTATAGGACGCTGTCACAATGATTGTATGATGACAATAGTAATGTCATCAATGATGTCATTTGAGATGCCATCAGTGATGTCATCAATGATGCCATTTAACATGTCATGGTTGATGTAAAATGTGAGGTCATAAACAGTGCATAGTGGGGCGCAGGCTAAAGTTAGCTTAGTTATTTCTAACTGGCAAATTTCATTGTTTTTTACCTTTTGCGTTACTTCCACACATAACTATAATGTCACTTTGACCTTTGATTGTTCCAGTAAATACACACACACACACACTCATTCTCGCACATACACATACATGCAGGAATGTATGCACACACACATACACCACAGACACACACACACACACAAATACACACATGCACACACACACACACACTAAGGCCCCCATGCTACCAATGAGGAACTTGTTATCCCCTCTCATTTATTTTAATTTTGATTTTACAGTTAACATAGCACTCAAATGCCACGGGACCTTGAGAACAGCGCCTTGAGACCTTCATGGGTAAGTAGCTGTGCTATACAAATCCCTGATTGATTGATGGATTGACCGGGGCATCTTGGCGCTGCTTCAAGTAAGAAATCAATACAATATACCCCATATACTGAGAACTAGATTTTAAAGAGCCATGTTTTTAATGATTTTCAAAAGGATAGAGTATTGGGACTTTCTCTTAGTTTTAGGGGGAGAGAGTTCCAGAGTTTGGCCGTTCCTACAATGAAGCTTCTTCCGCCCCGCTGGCTCTTTTAGTCCAAGGAACTACCTGAAACTTTGCCTTACATGATCTTAGGTGTCTAGATGGGGAGTACCAGATAAAGCATTTTTTCAAATATTCTGGACCAATATTGTGTAGAGACTTAAAGGCTATACATAAAGATTTAACCTCGATCCTTTTGTGAATTAGGGGCCATTGCAGCTTGACCAGATCTTGAGAAACAGATTGATGCTAAGGAACACCCAGAAGAAGTCATGCAGCAGCATTTTGGAACATCTGCCGTTTCTGCTGGAATCTTTTTTGAATATTAAGGAATAAGGCATTCGCATAATCCAGTTAGGAAAAAGCTAATGCAGTGACTACTCTCTTCTGAAAGTCTGGGGGGAATGAAAGGGCAAATCTTCCTGATCATTTTTAAGATGAAAAATCCTTATGATACCAAGATGTTGATCTTGTCTTTAATGGTTAATCTGTCATTGAAGATAACCCGTAAATTCTTCACGATTATCACAGGAGAGGGAAGAGTGCCCAGGCCAGTCAGCCAACGGCTGGGTGACCAGAACAAGATGTCATTACCCAGGAGTGGACCCTTGTTTTTCCCGGAATTAAGTTTTAAACAGTTGATCATCATCCACTCATTGATCATCAGTGTCTGACATGACTGAGAAACCACAGGATTTGATAAGCATAGCCAGTGGGGTAACATATAGGTTACCCAGGGTTGGGCTCAGTGAGGAGCCCTGTGGTACCCCATATGGCAGTCTAAATTGATCAGAGGAAAAGGGTTCCATCACTACGTGTTGTACCCTATCTGACAGGAAGGATTTAAGTAGTTTAAGAGCAGTGCCTTTTATTCCAAACTTGAAAAGTGAGTAAGTTAAGATGTCATGGTTTACCATGGCAAAAGCCACCGACAGATCCAACAGTATCAGGGCTTCCTTCCCCCTTCAGAAAAAATGCATTTATTTTGACAGATATATACTTAGCAAACTTCATTCTTTCCAACTGAACTGACACATCTAAAAATAATGTTGAGAAGATGGAAAGTCCATGATTTGAGTCGACGGTGGGCTGGGATATGCTGTCCACTAATTAAAGCGGGCACCTTGTACCAGGCCACACGACCCTTATGATGTATGAGATCAAAGATAACTTTATTGAAAGCTATCTTAGTGGTAGCTATGGAGAGCAGCCTTCAGGCTTAATCTTGATGAAATGTAAATCAGCTTGTTTTACCAGAATAACACCTCCTAAAAGATTAAAATAAAGGAGAACCACACAGTGTTTATATAAAAATATGTATTTATTAATATAACACTCTCTACTAATCTCTACACGAGACTAGGGCACAAAGCACACAATACTGAATCAATAGAACATTCGTAAATAGCAAAATACACAACGGGCTCCAGGGGGAGAGTGAACCATATACTAAATAAATGGTATAACAACAACAACTTCAATAGGCACAGTGCCTAGAGTACATAGAATTGCTGGAACCCCATGGAGCCAACCAGAGTGACACAGGGAGCCCACGGAGGACGGGTGCAGTGAGGAAACACAGACGCATGCTCCGTACAACTATATGGGAAAGTCGCGGTTGGAAAATTACAAGTTAGGGACACTTCTAAGAGGACTTTGAGCAAGCCCTTTGGAACTTAGGAGGTTTTAAGGCCGACCCACCAATGAGTACCAAAGTACCCGTGTTACTTATCCCAGAGGAGCCGGGTACACTAGGGGTCAAGTGGTGTCGGAAACCTTCGTCGTTTTCAATGGAGAGCTGCCAAGAAGTTCTGCTGCCAGGAGGGCTAAGAATGTTTGGTGGAATCCAAGCCTGGATTCGAGGTGAGAAGAACCTGAAAGCAGAGGGGACAGAGTCTGGGTCACTTTGGGTGACCAGGGGCTCGGTAGTCGACTGCCCACCAATGTCGAGTGCTTCAGGAATGAAGAAGGGTTGCTTGACTCTGCAGCCATGGGGAACAGGAGATGTTGAGGATGACCAGAGTCCGGAGGGGAGCTGTCCCACAAACGATGTCAAGAGCTGAGGAGTCGATGTCCGGCTATAGCAGCAACAAGGCTTGGCAACTGCAACCCACGCAGTAAGAGGAAACAGGTTATGGTGTGGACTAGCAAGGTCTAGTGGACTCCCCAAGCAATGGAGAGTCAGGGCATGTCTGGAGCAATCAGGTAAGCCCAAGAATTAGCAAGGTGACCCTCGCCAGGACCCACAGGCCAACGGACCAGGGATCGCAAGGAGATCTCAAGCAAGTCTGCAAAGCACCAGTCCACAGGACACTCGTGGCGTGGAGGCCGGAAATCTTCAGTGAAAATACTGCTCGGGGTCAAGACTATTCGCAGTCCAAAGTACAGGCTCAGGAATTGTCACTAAGCATATGCAACTACAAATATACAAGGTGCACACGGGTTCAGGCTGCACGGTCCCCACGAGGGATACTGGTCTCAGAGTCGCTGACAGGGCAGATCAACCTCAGGGACCTTTGACAACCCACCTCCTGTGTTGCTGAAATCTTCAGAGTCGTCAGGAGCTCGGGAGAAGAAAAACGGTCTGATGTGTTTAGGTGCCTGCTTTTGCAGGGGAGTAACTCCTTTACTCCAAGGGAGATTATTCAGTCATCCAGCGTCATGCAGGTGGTCGAAGTAATTGGTTTCTTCTTAGCAGAATCTTGTCCAGGTAACATCTAAAGTCCTGTAGTCAGGTATCCTGCTTTATACCCATGGGATAGGGTTGGAAAGATTCTGTGGACCCTCCTAGGGGAGGGGCAGGACAGAGGGGTGGCTACACCCATGTCCTTTGTCCAGTTTCATGCCAGAGCAGGAGCAAATGGCTCCTGAAACTGGTTTGAGCTGGACTATACACAGGACACCATATGTGCCCTCAGTGCAGACTTTCTGGCACTCTAAGAGTGCACCCACCCAGCCCCAATACACTAAATCCTGTCTGGGAGGTGGTTACACCTCCCTGTGACAGGATGCCTATTGTCATGCCTTCCTCTGCGCGAGCTTGGCTCAGCTGCAGGAGAGCACAATCGTGTCTGTGGCTGGCAGCATCCATTTTGTGCTGCCCAGGTTGAGAAAGCTGGTACCGGGTATACCGGTGACCCACATATGTCCCTTCAGAAGGCTGGAATCATACCTCTCATGCCAGTTACTGGTGTGGAGTTATGATTTAAAGGTGTTTGACACAAAACACGTCATGTTTCTAAGTAGCCGTTGTAAAGTTAGCATTTACCGTGAGGTTATAATGCACTTAAACATATATATCTGGCTGCTTCACAGACAACCCCTGAGAATGGTCTCCGAAGGCTGCAGAGGGGCTCTGCTCATGCACCCTCTCACGAATAACCCAGCACCCTGCCTTCAGGATTGTTAAGGTCTGCCATATGGGTTAACTGATAGGTATTTAAGTGTAGTGATTTAAATAGATATAGTGTACCTATATCTTAAGTAAGAGGTGCAAGAACCAGCTTACACAGTCTGCAGTAGCAGGCTGGTCGTGTCAATTTGGATGGCCTCTTAGGGGTGGCATAATACATGCTTCAGCCCATGGGAGACCTCTGGGGTACCTATGCACTGGGTACATGGTGTACCATATACTAGGCACTGATAAGGGTACCCAGAATCCAATCTGGAGTGTACCTAAAGTACATGCATATCACTTTACAGGAGAAAGCAGTTGGACTGGGGTCCTGGATAGCAGGATCCCAGTTAGACTAGGCCAAAAACAATGTGACATCAGCAAAAAGTGGGGGTAAAAATAGGAAGCAGATACTACTTTCCTACAATGAAGTCTATGTACAAAATTTGACCAAGAAATAAAAAACTATTCTCAAACGTTTCATGTCCTCCACAACTCTCCACAACATTTTTGTTGATGAGCTTTATGACCTGCTTGGGGAAAATGTCGAGTGAAAATGGTCTCCCAGTGACCTCCAAAAGGATATGGGGGAAAATTAAAAAGCTCATAGTAGGGGAAGTAGATGGAGAGACAAGTGGTATGGGTGAGGTTATAGAGACAAAATCAGATGATACATCCCTGCCTCCTGGATGGTCCCACCCCTGATGTGGACTAAATGCAATAAGGTATGCCTTCAAAAAGACCAACATCCCTCTCAAATCCTTGCATAAGTTTTGCTAGTCTACAGGAAGTTTATCCTGCCCTACACAGAAGGCACCAAGGAAATGTGACTTGTGTTCCAGTGCAGTTGCACTCAGTGAAGTGACTAGTGACAGATGACTCCTCCCCTTCCTCTTCCTTCTATTAAAGTTATTACTGCCCATGGCTGACATTCATGCCATCTTCTCTCCATCTGTGACACACAACTGTCCTTCTGGTGACCCTAGATCCTGAGGACCCAGCACTCTCAAATTCCTGTGGTACCTTCGCTTGATAACAAGATTCACCCTGCAATCGCTATTTGTGTGAATAATGTAAGCCACAAGTTAATATGCTCCCCTTTTTTCTTATTCTTATATTTATTCAATTCTTTATTTACGTATTTATTCACATATATATAGAACTTATCACCTATATTTATTTTTGCCTATAATGTATTCATTTCTCTACTATCAATTGTTTTATGTTGAATGCTATTATCATTATTGTTCCTGTGATGAATTTTTACAAAAATGCTAATAAAAAATTACAAAACAAAAAGAAATATCCCATACACATTCTTAAAGTCATTATATCATCAAATGGCAATATTGAGGAATAATTAACCATCTTTGTGTTCACCACACGACAATGACTCATGAATCTCATTTGAGATGTGTTGACTGCTTTTGCTATACTACATACATCTTCTATTATTCCCCCCGACGTTTCAGCCCTTTGACCCATGCAAAAGTGTTTCTACACAAATGCCTGCAACATGGTAAAGGCACATTCTGTGGTCTTGCTACTCCTTGTAATATTGGTAAAAAGGATATCAGGTCAATAGTGGTTCACCCTCAAAACAGCAAACGTGAAAAGTAGGTGTTTTATAAATATTCTGGAGTTAAAATTATTTAGATGATGATTGCATGAGCCTTCTTAGTCTTCATTTTCTGTTTGAAAAATATTACTGTGCATTAATATTAAACTTACCCTCTCTACGGTTTGTGTTGTTCAATCTTGTGAAAGTGAGGCTGTACCCTCTACATAGGAGCTTGGATAGTAACACAAAGTTGGTCCTGTGTGATAACTGTTCTCTATTCTCCGATGAATAAAAAAATTAAAAAACGGAAAATCTATGAAAATTAAAAGACAAGCTCGATTAGGGCGCTGGTGAATGGATTTCAGGGATGCTTGGTATATCTAATGAGAAAACTGTGCTCAAAGTCTTAGAATGATAATTCTGAAAGATGTTTCCCAGTCTTCTCAACATAAAAAAAAAGGGCATATAAACTCTGCATGTGTATACATCTCTGTACTCTAGGGTCATCGGTTAGATAATGCCCTGCTGCACCAAAATTCTGACTTCAATGCTGCAACTGCCCAAAAAATAGAAATTCTTTCAATCTGACCAATTAGCAGATCATTTCAAACCTGCCTCGTCCTTTGAAATGTTGTGTAAAATCAGTGATCAAAAATGTACAATGATTTGTTGAGAACAACAACCTCCTGGGTGAATCCCAGGCAGATCTACTACCGGGGGCATGGAATATTTTGACACATAAATTATTGATGACCTGCGGCAATAGGCAGATGAAAGTGTTATTGGCACTGTGATGTTGCAGGATTTGTCTGTGTTATTCAACACTGTCAGTCAACCAGTCCTGCTAGTACATCTTACCGTGATAGGAATCAGAGGGACAGTGTTTGCCTGAATGTAACTTGTCCCTCTCAGATCATTTTCAGGCAGAAGCAATTCCACATTTACAAACGTACTCCATCTCCAGTAGGCTTCCTTCATGTTCAGCATGCCCATCATTGGTAAACATGTCTGCTAACTAGCTCACTACCCTGATTATAGATAATAGCATTCATTTCTATAATTAAAACGATTATTTATAGTGAACGAGCAAAACTACTTGTATTATAGATGCACAAAAGCAATCTGGCTTGGTGAAAAAAAATGTATAGCCTGAAATTGAACCACAGTAAATAAGAAAGCATCATGGTGGGAAGTTCTTGGTTGGCTAGCCAGTAACCATCTTGTGTGAAGCATTATGCCAGTTACATTCCAGGGTAGACCACTAGGAACTTGAAGAAATGTATATCTCCCATCTGATTTTTAAGAAACAAATTCGTTCAGTAATAACACAATGATTGTAAAATATATACATACTAGTGAATGGGAAGTTTCATTTTGTGGTTTTACTCAATCCTTACAAGCTACTTTTACACTTGCTCTACAAGATTCTTAAATACTTTCTACAACAACTTAGTGGGAAGAGTAAATATCAGGATAAGGAATTGTTTGGACTTAGGACTCAGAAGAAGACAGATTTCCTCCTAGTTTAATGTGTTCCTGAACTATCAGTTCCTTAACCAATGATGCATCAAACTAGACCTCAGTGTAAGAAGATTAGCTGGGAACAGATCGGTCTCATGGTCATAGAAACTGAAACAGATTATTGGCCAAACTTGGATCACATAAGGCAGCTCAGTATCAGATGCTGCACCACAATGACGCATTCATATGGAACATATGAAATACATCATTCTTGCTGCTTAGAAAGAGGTCCAAATGATTGAATTGGGTTAGGTGGATGGTCATATTACCAGAATACTCTGAGAAAACCACTGAAATGTACTGCAGCCACCTGGATTTAATCAGTCAGCCACCAGGCCCTTACTCTGTACAGAGCTCTATTTTATGGAAAACCCTCACTGACAGAACCATATCACCCACTCTCTTTTGAGGGCCCTTTCATATCCTTGTTAATTGGGTAAATTCTATTGGGTTTTTACATTCACCAAAAAGAAAAGAAAATACAAATAAAATACAGTTGAAAGCCTATCAACAAGAAGTTGAGTGTCTGTACTTTCGCTAAATCCCAATCCATCCCACCTGCTCATTCATAGTGACACGAATAATATGGTAGACATATTTTGCCTTTCGCACATTCCCCTAGCTCTCATAGTATCTCACAGTGTTTTATACTACAGCAGAGTGTCATCATCAATACACCCTATACTGTTTATGGTGGTCAACTCTTCAGGGGAGCTATTAGTTTAGTGAGTCCATTCTGCCACATCCTCTGTCAAACAGTTGTTCCTCTTTGAGCTCTTCGTGTGTTGCTCTTCTGCCATCGCCTATTAAAGATTGTCTTCTTTCCAAGCCTTGTGGAGCCGGTTAGAAATGGTGTTTCTGGTTGGCTTGGGTATGCACCTAAGCCAGGAAGAACCCACCACTTTAGTCAGGGCAAGTAAGTTACACACCAAAGATACCTGTGCTCACCCTCTGGTAGCTTGGCTTATCATCAGAGGCAACTCACACAGAAACACAATGAATACAACACAAAGGAGAGTCCACACGTGATTGTATAAAAATATGTTTCTCTACATTATATATCATAAGACCAGATTGACATAAATCATAAATATTGTGCACAAAAATGCAAAATGACTGTAACAAGATTCAGTAGTCTGATAATACAAGAATCAAAGTGATATACATTATGCCATACTTTGAAAGTTGTGCAGGTTTGGTGAAATGGCTCTCAGATTGCAGCACAACAGAAATAATACAGCAAATACCAGTAATGCAAGTGAATAACTCATCTGGCCAATGACATGAACTAAGGCAAAACAACTGGAATTATATAAGCAATGCCGAGTATATGCCCATATGGGGATACACTAGATTGGCATGAATATTCCTAGGGCTCAGGGGCACCTGGCACCTATTAGGAGTATTATGATAGTTCAAGTAGACAACCCCCACAGCGCCTTCCTAAATGCGGCAAGGGTTTGGACTGTGATGGGAACCTCCATCAAGGTTTCTCCATATCACACAGCTGTGGTGAATGTCCCCATAAGAATGTCAACACGCGGTGCAACTGCTGCAGACAGTATGGCCAAATGCGGGTGGGGAAGACCTTCTTGGGTTCCTTCTGGAGGCTAGCTCTGTCCTTTCCTTGGCTTTCCATGGCCATGGCTGGCCGGGGTCCTGGATGCCAGGTTCTCCTTCCGTAAGCAGGGTGGCACCAGAAGAGGACACGTGACTCTCCTCCTCATTGCAAAGATGCCGAAAGGGGCCTCTCGGAGGGGGTTCCCTCGAGGAGATACACTAGGCAATTACACACTGGCTCTAGGAATTTGCCCCAGAGGTGGCAGCCTTCCAAGCTTGAGACAAGATGAAACACCCATCACAAACTTGTTGTAAGGACTGCGAGTGCTGGACTCAGAGTCCTATGGCCAATTCTGGGGCAGCCCAGTCCCAGGAGAACACTTGGGAGGGACACAATGCAAGCAGGCAGACCAGCACAGCAAAACCAGTAGTTCTAATGGCAATCTCTCCAGACAGCACCACAGTGCCTTGGCAGAACATAGTCAGGGAGCAGCTGGCAGCAGGGCAAGAGCAGAAAAGCAATCCAGTGAGTCATTTGGTCCACCCAACAAGTATCAGGCAGCAGGGCAACAGCAGAAGAGCAGTCCAGATGAATCAGTTGAAGAGCACAGCAGTCCTTCTAACAGAGGTTCGGTTCCAATTCCAAAAGTGCTCTGACAACATGGGGTCAGAGCCCTTATACCTCCCTGGGCCACTTGAGAGCTTATTGACAGTGATAAACAGACAGACTGTTCTCCTGTCCCGGGACAGGATTACTAATAGATATATCCCCTCATTTGGGGCAATTCTGGACTCCGGTATATTGTTTGAGAGAAACTCGTCATAGTCACGGTGTACTCGCTAGACGGCCATTCTGGGACAGGTTTATTTTATGAACAATCCTTGTACACAGGGTTCACAAATCTTTACTGACGACTGGCTAACACAGCCGTGACGTTCTACCAGGAATACACGGAGAGGTGTAGGAACTTACATATCCTTGAGGATGGGATTATCACTGAAAGAGAAGTTCTATATACAGAAGATTGAGCCTTGAAGAAGTTGCGGGACAGTGTGCCCAACTAGCGACGAAACAAGTGTTGGCTAAGAAATTAGAACAACGTCTACCCATTTCTTTCACCTCGGTGCAGTTATCTTCTCCAAAATAGAACGTGATTGCACAACACAATAGAAATAAATAGTAACCCAAAACCTAAAATAACTAAGCATGTTTCTCCTCAAAAAAAAGGAAAATGCGCAACACGAATATGGAATTATTCTTGGTTCCCTACAAACACTTAGGGCCTGATTTCAAGTTTGGTGGTGTGGCAGCGTGCTGCCACGCCAGCACCCCACTGCCACACCACCAAACTCATCCACATACCGTCTCCCAGATTACAAGTTCATTCGTGGTCTGGCAGGGGGTGCTTTGGTAGTCCCAGACGGTGACTTTCAAAGGCTTATATGTGAGCCTTAGAAAGGCACCGCCATGGGAGCGCTAAAGTCCGTTCCTGCTCGGAAAGAAATACACAATGTAGTGCATTTTTTTCTGTGAAGGAACAGGGGATGCAAAAATAGACAGTGGGCAAAACATGTGCCCCCATGCATGCACTCCTAGGCCCAGAGGCAAGAGGGGGCCCTGTAAGTACCCCCCCGAGTTGCATCACCAACATCCTTTCCATGGCGGGCTCACCGCCATGAAAAAGATGGTGGTGAGGCAACTCATAATATGCTTGGTGGTGCCGCAGCGGCAACGCTAGCATATTACTGTATCTGACCGTTGCGCGACTGCCGCGGGATCACGGATACCCGGAGGTTCAGGGTCGTGTGGTGGTCAAACTGCCCAAGTCATAATAGTAACCATTACAAAAAATGGGGTAACCCAATAATGTCAAGGACCTGGGTACAATGTAATACGAAAAACAATGGTCCTGGACCATAAATCAAGATAGGTAGTAGTTCCTAACTTAGTGATATCATTCACATATTCGGAGCTACATATAATCTATTTTGGTAGCTCTTAGTATCCAATACAGTATTGCTCATAAAGTCAACCATGCAACAAACGATATCCACAGTTAGTAAAGCATTTTATTCTTTTTTTATAAAAGATTTTTTAAATTTCCATTAACAATTGTGTTGAGGTTGTTCCAAGGGGAACGTGCAAATAGTAAGGGTGCTTGAGTAAAGAAAGTGAAAAGGAAAGAGGGAATTATTTCAGAGGTTGTGACATAAGAAAAACTTAAATAAGTTAAGCAATGGACTGGTTGTCATTCACCATCCAAGTGCAAAAACCTGGTCACGTGTATCAGTTTATGCGATAGATAAATCAAGCGATTATACATTCATTAGAAGCCAATTATAATAGAGCACGTGGGCAGATAGGCGTATCCCAGGTATGTATGTATGGGGCGTCGACGTTTCGATCCGTCTTGATGGCCTAGTGGTGGTTTGAACCTTGGCCTTGCGGATCTTCCTCAGGACTGGGGAACAACCTGGAAGGGTTGGGCCTAGTAGATTGCCCGCTGCGATGCGTGAAGCGAATTCCTTTAATGGAAATCCAGTGGTGTACCACATATGGCTGTCCTCCGTTAGTAAGGTGCCACACAGTAGTACTGGTGGGGGCTCAGTCGCGTGATGCCACCCACTTGCGTTCCAAAACTTTTTTTCTTTTTTCAAGATTGGAGTCAATCCCGGGCTTAGCCGTTAAGATCCGGCCACCATCCGTAACGCGTTGTGTTTGACAAGATTGACTCCAATCTTGAAAAAAGAAAAAAAGTTTTGGAACGCAAGTGGGTGGCATCACGCGACTGAGCCCCCACCAGTACTACTGTGTGGCACCTTACTAACGGAGGACAGCCATATGTGGTACACCACTGGATTTCCATTAAAGGAATTCGCTTCACGCATCGCAGCGGGCAATCTACTAGGCCCAACCCTTCCAGGTTGTTCCCCAGTCCTGAGGAAGATCCGCAAGGCCAAGGTTCAAACCACCACTAGGCCATCAAGATGGATCGAAACGTCGACGCCCCATACATACATACCTGGGATACGCCTATCTGCCCACGTGCTCTATTAGAATTGGCTTCTAATGAATGTATAATCGCTTGATTTATCTATCGCATAAACTGATACACGTGACCAGGTTTTTGCACTTGGATGGTGAATGACAACCAGTCCATTGCTTAACTTATTTAAGTTTTTCTTATGTCACAACCTCTGAAATAATTCCCTCTTTCCTTTTCACTTTCTTTACTCAAGCACCCTTACTATTTGCACGTTCCCCTTGGAACAACCTCGACACAATTGTTAATGGAAATTTAAAAAATCTTTTATAAAAAAAGAATAAAATGCTTTACTAACTGTGGATATCGTTTGTTGCATGGTTGACTTTATGAGCAATACTGTATTGGATACTAAGAGCTACCAAAATAGATTATATGTAGCTCAGAATATGCAAGTCATAATAGGGCGGGTGGACCACCAATCTGGCGGTCCACAGACCGCCGCCACAACCACAGTGGTCCGCAGTCGTAATAAGGCCATTATAAACTCTCTGAGAGAAACTACTTATAGGCATTTCATAATACAGGGTATACCACAAATAATAGCATTACTCAAAGATTTAGCACTTTGGTCGCTTTTTTTGAACAATTCTTTATAGTTGTAAGATTACTTCATGCTTTAATTTATGTATAACAGCAGCATGTAATAGAAATCCTGCCTCGTGTTATTTCGCATCGTCAGTCCAGTTTTTTATAAGAACCCTCATATTCTATAAAAAGTAAACCTGAAAGATTATCAGTAACAATCTTAATTCTCATTTCTCCTGACAGAGAGTTTAAATGAGCCAAGAGCCCGGGTAGGAGACAACTGATGACTGTGTTAGTTCAGGTTGAAAAGAAGATACGGCCTCATCGATGATATGATAAACATATAATGTAATATACAGTCTTCAAGAAATTAGTTGAGGAGCGGTACTTTCTGGTATGGCTGAAGGCGGGGGATTCCTGAATTTAAGAAAGCGCATTGAGTTTTAAAGTTTGCAAATTAATAATCCGTAGGCCGCTTGCATGCAGAGAGCGGGAGTGAATATGGATGTGAATAAAGGCTGACATTTAAAACAGAAGGCACGACATGGCGGGTGACATTTCAAGCTATGAAAACAGCGCTGCGCAATGAAAATAAATATGGATTCAAGAAAGGTGAATAAATAGTAGGAAGACAGATGTGGAGCGGGGCGAGGTGTGCTCGAGCGCACCTGTTTGGACAGACGGCCCTGGGCAAAAGACATAGGAGCGCGGCGAAAGGATGTTATTATTGTCAAAGGGAAATGACCCTGGTGCACAACAGCTTTAGTTGTCAAGGAAAATCAATTCTTATGTATAATATGTAGAAAAATGTCATACCACGTAAAGGGTATGAGCTTGTGCATAGTCATAAAGCGGGTTGTAATGAGGTCAGTCCTATTCTCTATGATGAGGAAGGAACTGAAAAACTATTGGTGAAAGTGCGCAGGTGGTTAAAATCCCCCCCGCCCCCACCCCCGATGTCAGGAGGAGATTTATTCCCACAATGTCAAAGGGAAGTGGTAAAAACGACCAGACA
Source organism: Triturus cristatus (assembly GCF_964204655.1). Classification (NCBI taxonomy): domain Eukaryota; kingdom Metazoa; phylum Chordata; class Amphibia; order Caudata; family Salamandridae; genus Triturus; species Triturus cristatus. The sequence goes on from NC_140589.1 coordinate 1,494,084,525, forward strand.
TGAGAGAATCCCTTTAGGACCCCCAGCATACCACGAGGGCACCGGGATCCTGACCATGAAAAAGGACTCCTATTCTGAGTTTTTGGGTAATAACATGCAGATTTTGGAACTTTCTGACCCACAATTTGCATTTCATGGTATATAGCATTTAATTTAATAAATGGTGAAAACATTATCGCACCTATATCTAATGGTAAACTTCACACAACCTGGAAATTTTGGTTTGCGTAGGAGTTAAACAACTCTGACTCACTCGAAATCAGGGACCAAGTTAAGAAGAGAAATAAGGAAGGGAAAATGTATACTAAGCATTTTATTAGGTGAGTACATATAGATACATTTTTTATTTTTAAAAAAATTGCTAAAATTAACCATTTACAGTTCACTCGTTACTATAACTTGCACCCCTGCCCAGTGATTTTATTAATGATGTCATAGAACATGTCATGAGCGATGCAGTGCATGGCAAGGGCACAAGCTATACTTACCTCATTAACAATGTTCACATATATTACATTTCTGAATTAAATAGACCAAAGCCCAAGGAAAACTTTTGGATCAACCATAAATACCCAAGCATCGCCTTTATGAGGTAGAATTTTGTATTCTGAAGCACCATGAGTAGTCCAAGAGATTTTTAATCTTGCATTTTTGTAACAAAAGATTCCAGTACTAAGGGCTTGATTATGTGTTCAGCGGTCGGACCACCATACTGACGCGATGGCGGTCCGAAGAAGACCTCTATTGCAGCGGTCTACCGCCTGCCGTATTGCATGTTTCCAATGGGCCTGCGGTGGTTTTCTGACGGAGGTGAATGTTTTTTCATATTTGTCAATGCAAGTGTGTATATTCTGACTGCCCAAGTGTTGAATGTACACATATGCATGACACATGTGAAAAAATACCCACTACCCATTGCTGAAGTCTGGGCCATATGCGCCCAATCCAGTCAGTGGGTAAATACTAGAAAACAGACTTACCAATATTTCGGTGCCAGATGGCAAATTTTCTTCGGGGTCAAGATGTTGCTTTGAAGGGAAGACCTGGAGGAAGGGATCCATGTCAGAGACTGAAGGGGAGAAATGGGTGAGGATGCACCCCAAATCCTTAGATTCCGAAGCCTCGAAGCAGGGGTTCTCACTGCCAAGGTCGGCTCTTTGGAAAGCCAACTCATAATTCGGATAGTGGAGAATCTTCTCTGTACCACCCTATGCCAGCTGCTTTCCTCCGGCTGACCCCGCAGCTATTGGCAAATGGCTGGCGGTGGCGGCAGTTGTCTGACAGTCATTAATTCTGAAACCTGACAAGTAATATGGCGGGTGGCCAGCTTAGTCGGTTGGGGTTAATCCGACTCCGACACGACCACAGCAATGGGACTGCTAAACTCATAATCAGGCCCTAAGCCAAAAGACGGCAAAAGAGGGCATATAAGGCAATCAAGACGTTTCCCTCTGTAGAAAGAACTCTGGTAGTATTCCATTGGTTGAGTCACACAACCAAGCCATTTGACTCTTACGGCCTCATTATGATTTTGGGTGGATCGCCACTGACAGGCCATCGGTGGCAGACTGTCCTACATCTGAGGCTGTGGTCCAACTGCCGGATTAGGTTACCAGTGGTCGAAGTGCATCAGTCGGAGGGACCGACAGATGCTTCCGACAGGCACAAGGAGCCTGTTGGCACATCGGTCGGATTGTAATACCTACAATTAAGGTGGAGCTTGCGCAGGTATCACTGTAGAGATTACGATTTCCTTTCTGACAGCCTTCCCATGATGGTCTGACTGCCTTGGAAAGGCTGTTGTAATGGGACTTTGGGGGCCTTAGCAGGTTCCCCGTCGCCTGTGGGCCTCCACTATGTGGTGCCCCCACAAACCTTCATGCACCGTGTGCCAGGCTGCACATGATGCCTGGCACATGGTGCATGGATGTTTGAAAAATGCTCTGTAGTATTGCGGCTTGTACAGAGGCCCTGTTCTTCTATCAAGACAGACTCCACTAGAGGTATTTCATATGGTCTCTTACCATCCAGAAGGCCCGAAAAATTACTGATTTTGGAGTGACCAAAGCTACAATTTACAAGTCTTCATGTTGAAGGGTGGACTAGTCTGGGGAAGGTCTGTTGATAGTCTAGTTGAGACAAGAGAACATCCTAGCTAGCATTTTTGAGGAATAAGGGAATTTTCTCTTCTTTATTGCTCTATATTTTCAGTGGCTGTCTTATGAGGAAAAGAACGCCCTTGTAAAGGTTTGGTTTCTACCCTAATGGTGTTTAGAAAGTAGCACCCATTAGGGTGTCCTAATGCTTTGGCTGAAAGCATTGTGTTCAGTGGAATTCTGCAACAAGGGCTTAATTTGAGCCAGTATCTGCCGGTCTTCAGCTTGCAGAAGAAATGTGAGGATATTACATGACCTGGTAATAGACAGCACAATAATATGATATCGAAAGGCATACATGGAGTTCTAGGGCCTGGTTATGAGTATGGCAGTCCTCAAGACTGCCGTACTTGTGATGGTTGTCCGACCAACGCCACATTGCGGGTCCACCACAGTATTCTGAGTGTGGCGGTTGGGCTGCCACTAGACCGCCGGCTCCTCTGGGATCAAGGATTCCACTGAGCAGTCAGTCTACAACTGGCCTGAATATGCTGGAACTGCTGCTGCTAGCACAGCCGAGCATAATGCGAGTTGCCTTTTCATTGCCCTTTTCATGGCAGTCTGCCTGCCATGAAAAGGGTGGCAGAAATGCAACAAAGGGGGGGTCTAACAGGGCCCCCTGCCCGATCTGGGCCTGGGGGAGCATGTGTGGGGTACACATGTTCAGCCCCCCTTTAATTGCACCCCTCTTACTGCACGGTGTGACATGGATGCCTTACTGCAAAGGAACGTGCTGTAGGTTCTGTCACGATGGTGGGGTGCATTCTCATATGAGCCTAACAGCCCACCGTTGTGAGACCATCACAGCACTGCCCACCCCCCATGGATTACATGCATAATCTGGTGGGCAGGCGCACTATGGGCTTGGCGGTCCTCCTGGCGGTTTGCAGAGGCGAGCCGACAGAAAGACCGTCAAACTCGTAATAAGGCCCTTAGACTATTTATTTAGAGATGGCTGAGGAACAATGTTTGAAACTATTTGAGTCTACATTTTTTTCTCTTTAATATAATAATTTGATTGCTTAGTTATCATGAAAAAGGTAGCCATAGCAAGGGTATTTTTCTCACTGGAGCCCCAGGCTCATATAGACCAATGTGCCACAGAGTGAGCTGTTTTATACTGAGAGGCAATTCCACTGTATTCCCCCATGTGAAGTAAAACCCTATGAGTCAGCGCAGCTAAAAAAGTATTTGATATGAATTACAATATCAGGTTATAATACCACTGTCTCTGTCTATAATGAATACCCATATTTTTCTGCTTCTCAAGCCCGATGGGTTCTAGGGATTCTTTTTGGACTATAGAAATTTGAGCCAACACTCTTGGCAGTATGTAGTTTGCAATATTCATAGTACAAGTCTGATGCCATAACTTATGATCGAAAAATTTAAAAGTATTTTACAACTGATGTGGTGTTTGGGCAAAATATCAGAAAAAACATTTGTGATACAAAAATATAATGTCAAAAATATTGGGATGTCAAAAATATCATTGACAGGAATATCGTAGGTAACAATAATGTTTTCAGTGTTGTTTTTAATATAGTTGTAAAAAATATTGATATAGTAAATATCATATATAACACAATTTGTAAGTGTTAATTAGTATGTATTTATTGTAATGTGTTTGATTGTATATGTTTATTATTTTTTATTTGTGTTGTTAGTAAAATATTGTATTCGTTATGAAATTGTTGAAATTGATATATTTACTTGCATTAATATATATAGGTAATTGTTTTATACTATTTACGTTTTTAGGGGATAAAGGTGGGGTGATTTGTAAAAATTTAATATTTTAATTCATATTTAATGCTAATAATTTTAATGATATGTAAATTAATAACTTATCATTTCAAATGTTATATGTTTTATCATTTTGAACTTGATAATAAATAAAATATATACTAATGGCATTAATTCATTTTTTGTAAAATAAAAAAAGAAATTTGAAACATTTAAAATGTATCACAAATAATTGTAATAAAGTAAAATATTTAGAAATGTTTTCATATAAAACGTATATTAGTTTGCATTTTTGTACAAAAATATTTTTAAATTGTTGGTTTAAAATTCTAATTTAATGTTAAAAATCTATATTTTTAATCTTTTTGAATATAAAATGTATGTAAATAATGTCATGTTAATGTTGTTTATTTTGGATTATGATTTTAATTTTTAATTTCTGGTTTAAAGTTTAGGAACTTAAAAAAATATGTTATGTATTAATCATGAAACATATTTGTTTATATTTTAATATTTAAATATGTATATATAGGTTTGTAGTTTTGGCTAGTGTGTCTTTAAATCAAAGTTTATTTAATTTTATGATAAAACCATTGCGTGAGTATGGAGTATATTTATTTTGTATTTAAAATGCTTAATTTGTATGACCTTATTTAAAATATTTTATATTGAAGTAGATGTTGTCAATATCCTCTCTTTAGCACTGAACTTGTTTCTTAAGTAGCATTAGATTGGAGTGGAAATAGTAAATGTCACCTCTTTAGTATACAATGTCTCCCCATATTGGTTTAGTTTGGAGTGGGAATAGTAGATGTCATCACTTTAGTGTCCAAAGCCTTACCCAAGTTGCTTTAGACTGGAGTGGGAATAGTAAATGTCACACTTTTAGGGTCTGATTACAAGCTAGGTGGACAGGTTGCTCCCTCACAAACATGACAGATAATCCGTCCGCTGTATTACGAGTTCTAATATATCCAATGGAACATAATGGAACTCGTACCACAGCAGACAGGATATGTGTCACGCTTGTGATGGAGTAACTCGTCCGCCAAACTCATAATCAGGTACTCAGTGTCCAACTCCTTCCTCCAGAATAGTTATATTGGAGTAGGAATAGTTAATGTCACCCCTTTAGTGTCCAACACCTTCCTCAAATTGATTGATATTGGAGTGGGAATAGTAAATGTCACCCCTTTACAGTCTAACACCCTTCCCAAAATGGTTTAGACTGGAGTGGAATATTAAATGTCACCCCTATAGTGTCCAATGCCTTCCCCCAATATGGTTAACTTGGAGTGGGAGTAGTAAATGTCACTGCTTTAGTGTCCAAGACCTTCCTCAAATTGGCTTAGATTGGATTGGGAATAGTAAATGTCACCCCTTTATTGTCAACCAGTTTCGTCCAATATGGGTAGATTGGAGTGACAATAGTAAATGTCACCCCTTTAGTGTCCAACAACTTCCCTAAATTGGTTTAGATTAGAGTGGAAATAGTCAAAGTCACCCCTTTAGTGTCCAACACCTTCCCCAAATAGGTTTAAATTGGAATGGAAATATTAAATGTGACCCATTAGTGTGCAACACCTTCCCCAAATTGTTTTTTATTGGAGTGGGAGTATTAAATGTCACCCATTCAATGTCCAACACCTCCCCTCAATATGGTTAGCCTGGAGTAAGAATAGTAAATGTCACTGCTTTTGTGTCCAAGACCTTCCTCAAATTGATTTCAATTGGAGTCGTAACAGTAAATGTCACCCCTTTATCGTCCAACACCTTCCTCCAATATGGTTAGATTGGGGTGGAAATAGTAGCTTCCACCCCTTTTAGTGTCGAACACCTTCCCCAAATTGGTTTAGCTTGGTGTGGGAATAGTCAATACCACTCCTTTAATGTCCAACACCTTCCCCAATCTGGTGAGATTTGAGTGGAAATAGTCAATGTCACCCCTTTAGTGTCCAACGCATTCCCCAAATTGATTTACATTTGGAGTGGGAATAGTAAATGTAACCCATTTGGTGTCCAACACCTTCCCCCAATCTGCTTAGATTGGAGTGGGCATAGTACATGTGATCCCTTGAGGGGCTAATTACAAAGCCAGCCGCACGTTACACCATTGCGGATTATGAGCCACCCGACCTCAGGTTGGCGGTTCCGACAGCATTATTTGGATGCGACCACCCATAGGGGGGCTGCAAGCATCCATTTTTCAATGAAAGCTTGTGTGGTGGGCTGAAAAGGCCTGCAGTACAAGCTTCCTTTGCAAAATGTACGTTTTCAAACATCCCTGCACCGTGTTGCAGGCACCGTGAGATGTTTAGGGGGGCACCACAGGTACCCAACATAGGTACGCCCCAGGTCCAAATGTAGAGGGCCAGGAGGGAAGGGAGCCTTGCTAGGGGCCCCCAATGTTGCTAACTGACAGCCTTTCCATGTCACCAAGACCGACAAGGAATGGCTGCCGGAAACCGATATCATAATCCCGATAGTGAAGCTGCCGTCACTAAGGGATTATGAACTGTTTTCAATGCCCTGACAGGCTCCTTGAGCCCGCTGGAAAGCGTTAGAAGGTCCCTCCGACTGCTGCTTCTGCCACGCATTGTAATGCATCGGTCAGACCGCAGCAGCAGATGACTGTCAGACCGCAACGAAAGAGCCGTCGGATGCGATCCAACCGCCATCGTAATCAGGCACATAGTGTCCAACACCTTCCTCAATTTGAACTATATAGGTGTGGGAATAGTAAATATCACCCCATTAGTATCCAAAACCTTCCTCAAATTGGTTTAGATTAGAGTCAGAATAGTAAATGTCAACCCTTTAGTGTCAAATGCCTTCTTCAAATGGGTTTAGATTGGAGTGAGAATAGTAAATGTCACCCCTCTGGTGTTAAACACCTACCCCCAGTATAGTCATATTGGAGTGGGCATAATAAATGTCACCCCTTTAGTGCCTAAAACCTTTTAAAAAATGATTTATGTTGGAATGTGATTATTTAATTTTATAAATTTAGTCTGAAATCTTTCCTTTTAATTTTATTTGTATGTAGTATAAATAGTTTGTCTTCTTTTATTAGTATTGTTGGTGATTGAAAATATAATAAAAAAGTAATTAGCTGTATGTTTGTAATCAATAATATAATTAAATACATATTCATATAGAATAAAGATGTCACACATTTTCCTCATTTGATTTATGTTTTCAAAGTTTGTTTATTGTATATTTTTACATTTCTAATCATGTATATTTTAAGTTAAAAATAAATATGCATATAAAATAAGTAAATAAAACATGTATTGAATATTTTTTATTATTACAAAAAACTGTAAATTATATTTAAAGACTTTTGTATGTTGTACATTTTCACTTTCAATGTTTCATTGTTTAACAGTGTTTTAACATTTCTTAAATTGTTATATACATGTTTCTAAAACTTTTTCTCTGTATATATTCAATCAATCAATCAATCAATCAATCAGAAGTTTGTTAAGCGCGGCTACTCACCTGTAAGGACCTCAAGGTGCAAGGGGTAGGGAGGGTGCAGGATCCATTCCATCAAGGAGGGGTTCGGTGGAAGAGCCAGGTTTTGAGGTTTCTTGTGAAGATGGGGAGCGATGTTATCTGTCTGAGGTGGAGCAGAAGGGCGTTTCAGGCTTTGGCCGCGAGGAAGGAGACGGGGTGGCCTCCCGATCTGGTCTTTCTGGTGCGGGGGACCATGGCGTAGGAGAGTTGGGCTGATCGTAGGGTCCTTTGGGGTGCGTGGAATTTAAGTCGGCTGTTCAGGTATGCTGGTCCAGTGCAATGGAGGGCCTTATGTGTGTGGGTGAGTATCTTGAAGGTGATTCCACCTCAACGGGGAGCCAGTGGAGTGTGCACAGGTGCTGGGAGATGTGGCAGTGTTTTGGCAGGTTGAGGACCAGTCTTGCGGCGGCGTTCTGGATGTTCTGTAGGTTGCGGGTGAGGTTTTTGTCTATTCCGGCATAGAATGCGTTGCCGTAGTTGAGTCTGCTGGTGACCAGGGCATGAGTGACGGTCTTTCTATGTTCAAGGGGGATCTTTTGAAGGAGGTGGAGGGTGTGGAAGCAGGAGGACGAGACGGAGTTGATCTGGTGGTTCATTTTGAGCTCGGAGTCCAGGATGATTACTAAGTTGCGTGCGTGGTCCGTGGGGGTTGGCGGGTTTCTGAGGGCGGGGGCCACCAGGTGTCGCTCCAGGCGTCGGGGTTTGGGCCCATGATGAGAACTTCTGTTTTGTATATATAAATATTCAATAATTGTAAATACTTTAAACTAATATTTAATTTGTTGTGACACGCTTTTAATTGTAATTTATTTTATACATGTATTCAACATTTTTACAATATTACCAATTTCTACGGGGAGGTAGTCTTTTTTAAATGTTATTTTAGAGTCCAATTTTTCTACCCCTACCTTCTATTTTGTAATGTATTTGTTTATATTTTAGTCCATTGTCCTGCAATCAGGTTGCGGTAAGGTGCTGCTCTTCATTGGAACAGGTATGTCTGTTTTTTAAGGATTTTGTAGGCGTTTTTAGGGTGGGGAGGTTCAGGGGGGAGGTTACTCATAGCGGTGTTTGTGGGTTCTTTGTGCATATAGATGTATTTGTGTTAGTGTTTTTCACTTGTTTATAGCTTAGAGTTTTCATAAACTATTTTTGTAATATGTCATTATTTTATGTTGTGTATGTTAATTATATTTGATCATTAACTGTAATATGTATTTGTTTTTATGAATGTATTGTTTTTTATAGGTTAGTATTCTAATGTACTTTAGAGTTTTTTGTTTACAAACTTGTCCAATGGGCATTGGGAGTGTACGTATTTTGTTTTTATAAAGGACATTATTTTTGGTTATATTAAACCAATGTTTTTTACTTGGCTTTTTGGGTTTCCTGGAGTGTTTCTTTTTTTTAAACACTTTTTAATGTTTTTTATGTTTCTAAGATACTTAGGATTGCTTCAAGGGATTTCTATTGGAATCGTTTTAGTTTTGCATTCAGTTTATGGGCTTTTTGTGCAATATTTTTAGTGGATTATTACTTATGATTACGTGGATACAGAGAAAGACCTTCACCTACAAAACTGTACGTTTTTTTACTTAATTTCTTTGAGGTGGGAAATGTCATCTTATATTGTTTGTAATTATTTTATTGTTATTTGCAATTGTTTTGCTTATGTGTTGTAATTAATTTATCTGATGGGTTGATATTGTTTTTTGATTTCTTTATTGGTGTCGGCTACATTTATTAATGCATAATTTTTATATCATTTTATTATATTAACATTGGAATTGGAATTATTTTTTGAATGATGTAATGCAATATTGTATTCATCATTTAAAACATGAAAGGTTTGTTATGATGGTTTAGATTTCGTGATATTTAATGAGGACTTTGGTAGGCCACCATTTATTTTATAATATGCTTTTGGCTATCATTGCTAAATAATGTACTCCTTTGTTTTTATGAAGAGTTTCACTTTAAATTGTAGCATGTCATACATTCTTATGGTTTGTTTGCTAAATTTAGGGGCAATATGGCTACCAGATTGCACAATTCTTAGTTGTTGGTAGCTTAGTTCTTTTTGTAATGCCTCTATAACTGTATAGAGTACAGGGTTGGATTCTCCCTTGTATGAATTGAAAGGCATTGTGCCATCCTTCCACTGTGTTTTGGCTTCTTGTGCCAAGGTGCTGTTATAGACATTGCACCAGGGTATTTGGAATTTGGGTTGGCGTCTGTGTCTGCAGCGATGCTATGCGCCAATGCAAGTGTCTTCGAAATAGTCCATTAGGGGGCTTAGTTTGTCTTAATTTTGTTTGTAGACAGGGCTTTCTATTAGGAAATTGTATTGGTTGACTGCCTCTGTGACAGTGACATATGCTAGTGTTATTATTGTTTTTACTTTCAAAAACAAATTGGCTGTTTGTAGAATATTCTACATTTAGTGCAAGTTTTTGAAAGTGTCTCCATATACTATGATTAAAATGATAGTAACAGCCTTGCATGGCTGTGTGGATGTTATGTTTTAGAATGGTTTGAAACATGGCTTTCATAATAATATTTTGGGGTTAGTAGTTTGTTTTATGTTTCATATGGTTTAAGAGGTTGTAGTAGGTGCTGCTTCATTTATTTGGTAGTAGGGTATATACAGGCCGTTGGTTGTGGTCCAACCATGGACAGCCCTTCAGTCTGACCGCTGTATTCTGTTACTGGCGGTCGGACCCCAAGGTGTCGGATGCAAGACCACTGGCTCTGACAGTATCATAGATCCCGATAGGGCAGCGGTTGGAGCAGCATCGCTGAATAGCGGTGGTGCAGAAGAGGGGAATTTCGTCATGAAAAGGTTGTTAGAAATAGATATGGGGGTCCCAAAAGGGTCCCCTGCCATCGTAGGCCGCTGAAAAGTGGCTCTGGGGGCACATGCCATGCCCCCACTCACCTCCATGGAAATGATAGTAACGAGTAACAGCCTTGCATTGCTGTGTGGGGGTAAAGTTTTAGAATGATTTGAAACATGGCTTTCATAATAATATTTTGGTGTTAGTAGTTTGTTTTATGTTTCATATGGTTTAAGAGGTTGTAGTAGGTGCTGCTTCATTTATTTGGTAGTAGGGCATATACAGGCCGTTGGTTGTGGTCCAACCATGGACAGCCCTTCAGTCTGACCGCCGTGTTCTGTTACTGGCGGTCGGACCCTAAGGTGTCGGATGCAAGACCACTGGCTCTGACAGGATCATAGATCCCGATAGGGCAGCGGTTGGAGCAGCATCGCTGAATAGCGGTGGTGCAGAAGAGGGGAATTTCGCCATGAAAAGGTTGTCAGTAATAGATATGGGGGTCCCAAAAGGGCCCCATGCCATCGTAGGCCGCTGAAAAGTGGCTCTGGGGCACATGCCATGCCCCCACTCACCTCCATGGACCTTATGCCATGCATGACACGGTACATGGCACACAGTGCATAGACATGTAGGAGGTCCTGCACAGTGGAGGCATTCACTGCAGCCCCATTTCTAAGGCTGCAGCATGACCCCACCATGGTACCGACGCCTTTACAACCACCAGCCTGGCAGTCAAATTGTAATACAGCAGTTTGACTGCTCGACATCAGAATAACCCCGTAATTTAGGTATTATTTTTGATGTACGATATATAAATTTATATATATATATATAGATATATATGTATATATATATAGATACATATATATATATGTATTAATATACATATTTATTAATAATTAAGTTGCTGTTTCATTGTTTGTAGTTAATGCTCATATATGTTTGGGGTTGCATTGTTATTATTTTAATTATATACATTTTGGGATGTATGATAAAGATGTTGATGTAATATATTTATATTTATTTAAATATGTCTATAACATTTTAGGGTTTATTTGAAATCATTTTATGCAAAAAGTGTTTTTAAATATTTATTAATGATTATTTAAATATTTTGGTGATAATATAGTCAATATTGTGTGAATGGACGTTTTTGACATATTGTATGTTTTATTAAAGGTAACAATATTTTCGTTTCCAATAATATTGATTTTGATATACGTAAAAATCGATATTTTTAACAATGATCTTTGTGTTCTTGATATTTGTGCGTTTATAATTGTAATATATTAAGTATAGGTTATTTTTGTTATCAATATTTAATTTCCAATATTTTTGTGTTTCAATATTGTATGCATTGATAATATGTCATTGATCCACTGATGTGGTTAATGGATTTTTTGCACAAAATTATGTCCCCTTTGTCGCAATACTTTCCTCCAGTGTATGGGAACAGTGCAAGGGCACTGGCATGAGGACCCTTTAGGGGGGCCCCTGCAAAGTACATGGAGGGGCCCTACTCCGTTCTCACTCAGGAGCACTCAGGCCAGGGTATTGTACTGAGGGGGCCTCCTGAAGTTCGCCTCCCGCACTGCAGAGGCTGTGGGTGCCTTTGTTACGCCATTGTCCAAGGGTCTTCTTGGCATGCTACTGCTACAATGTCATATGTTGATGACATATATATAACTGATGATAATTAGAATCTGCAGCTGCAACATTGTCACTATATTTTAAAATACAAAATACATTTCAGAATTAGCTTTCTAATTGTGATCTCTTTTGACTATGAGTTGTCTAGTTAAGGAAAATGACTAGTTCTTGAATTCCTAGAGAATTGTGCTACACTTTAACCCACTAATACTGTTTAAAAGCTGCCAGGTTTGATGTGGTTCTTAAATTGTGTCTGTACATCTCTAACACATGCTTCAAGGGTTAACTATCTATATGAATTGATCAATCCCACTTTTGTAGGGAAAGAGTGGCCCAAAGATCACTCTGGTATCCTACAGGAATCACAGTGAAACATGGTTAACAAAAGAAAAGGCAGCCTAGGCGCTTCCAGCAGCACCACCTGAATTGGTCACTAAATCAGATGAAAAACTGTTGCCCACCTCAAAGACCAGCTGCACATTGGTGACATTAGATACAATTTTTTACACCGAATAATAGAGGCAACAAACACAGGTTATACTAGACTAGAACAAAAGCTCGTGGAACTTGATCATCAGTAGACTCTTATCTTTTTATTGTATGTTTCCAAAAACAGCACAGCCAACGCGTTTCACCCACAAAGACTCCATCAGGGTGAAGAATTTGATCCGCTAAAGGTCACAGGGATCCGGCAGTATCCCGCCCGCCGTATCATGACTTTACTGCGAGGCTGGCGGTGTGTGGGAAGTAAAGTCATGGTGGTGGTCTGCTTCAGCTCTGTTAATGAGCCTGAAGCCTTTGTCGACCATGTTACATTGCCTCTAGCCAGTCGGGAGCACTGCTTCCTTGCATCATATTGTGCAAGAGAAACAGTGCGAGCACCCAACTAGAAAGCACTGGATGTCAAAACATGAGGATCAGTTACATTTCACAAGGACACATTCACCCTGGAGGGCTGCCTTTCCAATGACGCTCGCAATGCTGGTGTCCCTGCCAGGAAAAGGTCGGCAGAAAGGCTGGTCATTTTTGCAATACGGGAAAAATGCCTGCACCAGCTCCATGGGTCGCCTCAGTCTCTCCCAAAACGAAAGCTCTGATATTGGTGGTGGCGGCGATCTGGAGGGGGTGTTCTTGCTCCCTTTATAATGAAGTGGGCGGTCAGACCGCTGAAAAGTGACAGCGGTTCTCTTACCACTGAAGTTGTAATCAGGCCATCAGTTTCCATTGGTGGACATATATCATACACTGGCACACTAGATTGAAGCAATCAATTCTAAAATTATTTTAGTTGCTGATCTAGATGCAATATCTAGAATTCAGATTAGCAAAATAGCTGTATTAACAAGGCTGTAAACTGAAATTGATCCAGGCATAACTTCATTGGTATAGCATCATGGAATATCAAAGTGAGGCCTCCGTACTTCCTAGAGAAATATGTTTATTTCTTGAGACTTTATGGACTCCCTAAAGTCACAGTACTGGGACTAGATGAACATACAAAATGAGTATGTTCATCTTGATTTAATAAAAGCAGCTCATGAAGGTATAGTTTCTGCTAATGCCAGAGTCCCAGACACTTTTCAAAAGGTTCATCAATGCTGCTAGTGGGCAATAATGGCAAAACAACCAGATAATGTGTACTACTGTGCACTATAACCCAACTAATAAAACCATCCATGGTTGCATGGCCACCATCTATGTTCGGTTTACAAAAGCAGCAGTCCCATTTGAGGTAGTTTATGATATTCTTATATGTCTACTGCCAGTAATTTAAGCTAAATATATACTAGTCGCTGTAGCCTGATGCAGTCACTTTGTGTCTATGCCCCAACCAAGATGGCGACAATAACAAACCAAATTATACACCCCAAAACATTAAATTTACAATGTTAAATAAAAAATGCATTTCACTCATTTATTTGAATTGCAATTTAAACTGATTAAAAAAAGAATGTTTATTCTAAAAACATTGAATCTTTGATAAAGGTATATCAAATTACACCTGTTTTGTAGGTACTCACGAGAGGATCTTTCAGAACAACAGAAGCTCTGAATCGAGCTCTGAGACCGTGTTACAACCCAACCATAACAGCTACCCAAACAAAAGGGCAAGTACACGCAAAAAAATATAAACACATCGAAACAGATGTAGTAATAATAGTTAAGTGATACACCAATTTAAAATATTGCTCCAGTTTGTTTTCCTCTCTTATTTCTACATATGGAGGTATACCTCTTACAACTGTATGCTGGACAAAATAATAGTATCCAATCACATTTCAACAATAAAATTATCCAAAAGCAGTCTGAAGGAAAGAAACATATAGAATCAACAACAAAATATGTAATACAGAAAATCAATACTTTAATTGCTTACGTATACAGTTACAACCTACTACAAAGATCTTCTACTGAATTGAAAATCTATTAGCTGCAAATAGCCAGAGTCAATAAAAAAATTAAACAAATTGAAATGAGTACTGCATATAGTTATTGCATGAAAAACAAATCATGAACCTATATTAAAAAATAATAACACAAACAATCAGTGTAAATAAAACTCTTTTTGTAAGTTTTTGATTCTTTTGCCTTAGAGAAGTAGAAAATGGAAAATAGAACCCGAGCCACTTATGTCTTATCAAAAGGGGGGATAGATTACTCCCACTGCACTTTGAGCCTGAGGACCCCTTCCCCTGGGGCCTTGTTTTTTATTAAGGGGGCACATGGCCCACCTCCCCAAGTCACTAAGGCCCCTGGTGCAGCCCACCCCCTAGGGCTGAATTCCATTAATAAGGAGAGGACCGTGGGCTGCCTTAATCACAAGCCTTATTAGGCCCCAGAAATCCCATTCCCCAGGGCCAAATTCCTATAACAAGGGGAAGGGATTCACTGCCCTCCTTCCTGAACCTTAGCAGACCTGGGGACCCCATCCCCTGGGGCCGAATCCCTTTACTAAAGGGAGAGGGGCATACATTCCTCCCCCAATGGAGCCTTAATAGGCCCTGGAGACCCAATCCCCCGGTACCAAATTCCTTTAAAAAGGGGAGGAGGTGCACAGCCCCTCTCCCTGAGTCATAATAGGTCCCGGGGACCACATGTTCTGGAGCTGAATTCCATCAGGAAGGGGATCACACAGACCCCTTTCCTGAGCATTAATAGTCTCAGGGACCCCATCCCCTGGGGCTAAATCTATTACAAAAAGGGAAGAATAGCTGCACAGTCCTACTCCATGAACCAAGCCCATCCCTTGGGGCCACTGCACATTCTGTATATGTGCCCCGATGCCCACCTGGGACACCCACCAAACAATACATTGGACGCCAGGGAGCTCCACGTGCCCCCTCTCCTTTTATAAGATATGGTCCACAAGGTTGGCGTCCCCAGGGCCTCTTAGAGACATGGGAAGAGGGACCATGTGTCCACTCCCCCAAATACCTTTTGTGCCACCTCCCTGGGTGCTGGCCCACCCCAGGGGTATTTTTCTGAAATGCGCAGATCGTGAATTTGAGGCAAAACTTTGAAAAAGGAACATTGTTGGCCCCAGGCGGTGTCCCTCTGGACCCCACCACTAAGACTCGCAGTGAGGGTATTCCCTAACCTGCCACCTTTTGTCTTTTGATATGTTTTTCTTAGTACTCTGGACTGAGTCCTGAGTCCTAAGGAGGCTGCTGTCACTTCCTTGCACTATGAGATCAGTCCGGACTCAGCGACATTATATATTCAAAGTTTTGAGCATTAACTGCTCAAAAACTACTTAATGGATTTTCACCAAATCACAAAAAGCCCTCTTCCTGGATAAAGATCTAGCTTTTTGCCAGATTTGTGGAAATCTGTCAGACCCTCCGTGGATACAACAGATCTGCTGAGATCTGAGTGCCTGCCCCCACATCAACCAGGGAGTGGTGGTAACCACCTTGGAATTCGGGACTCAGTCCTCAATCCTAAAATAAATGTTAAAAAAAAGACATAGGGGTAGTGTAGGGATACACTGACCTCCTAGTCCTGGTGGTAGGGTTCCAGAGGAAACCCACCTTAGGCCAACATTTTGGGGCAAATTGGAGGTCTTTCAGGTTCTGTACTTGTTTCAATGTAGTCCTCGGGTTGCCTGAGGCTCTGGGAGGAACCCAGGGCCAAGGTAAACAAGAAGAGAAGGGGGCATGCGGTGCCTCCACATCCCAAGTGCAACGCTTTCCAGTTCTGTGTCCACAAAGTGCCTGGGATACGGGGCTCGATCAGGCACTTACCAGGTTGGGAGACTCGCCAGAGGTTCTTGTGGGCTGGCTAGTACATGTCCTGCCTTCTCCTGCAGGTCCCATTGGCATTCTGTGGAAGCTGGTACCATCTTGGGAACTTTTGATAAATCCTAATCAAAAATGGCTGTCTGCCACTGTTGTTTAACCCTGTATTCCCAATCCATCATGACAGCAATGAATTCCCGGGTCACTTCTTTTTGTTCTGTGTATTGTAAGGGTATTTAAGGGTGAGATATTAGAGGAATGGTGTGTCACAATAGTTTCTTGTATTCAGGTTTGCTACTAATTAGTTCCAGTTGCTCAAACTACTTCCTTTCCCTGCTTTTGTTACAGGTGTGTTTTTGATCCTCTCTGCTGAGTACTGCCCTCCTGGAATTCTGTTCTTTGGATGTTTTTGGTACCAATTTACTTTTTCTTCACCGGAAGTGGTCTTTCCTTTGGCATCTATTGACAGGAGAGGTCTCCATCAAAGGGTAGCTTTGGAAAGAGATTGACCGTACTTCAGAGTCAAGGTCTCCAGCATCCGGCCTCACACTTCACAACCAGCAAATACCACCTATATTGCAAGCCCGGAGGATGAAGTCCTCTGGCCCATAATAGACTCTGGGAAGTGGGTTGGGCATACTCACGAGGAGCAGGGTCAAGACTAATTTGCATGTGGTTGGGTCTAAACTGAGGTGGCGTGGTGGTCCAAAAATGATGGATGCACTCAGAGTATTTCGCCAGTGGCTAAAATTAATTAAAGCATTCAATTCATCACCTTGTTGTTTTTACATTTGATACCCTAAGTGCGCTGGGTCCTGGGCCCACTGTGCCACTGGAATTAAGGTAGACTTGGCTGAAGATCCCTAATGGGGGCTAAACTGGTCCTGATTTGCTTGTGTTCCAGTTCAGTTTGGATCTGGCCTGGCAGTTCAGGCTGGACTGTTCAAATGAGGAGTAGGGTCAACACTGATTTGCGGCTGGGTCCAAAGTGAGGATGTACAGCGAGTTAAAAACAATGGATTGGGATGTAGCCTGAGCGATTGCCTGTGGCTGAGATTAATTCAAGCATTCCATTCATCACCTTGATGTTTTTCGAAAATACAATGTAAGTAGCACAGAGTAACATCTCAATTAAGTAAAAGGGTAGGAAGATTAGACAGAGCAATGAGAGAAGGCAATGGTGTCATGGGAGCAGGCTTTGAGGACTTAACTGTGGCAATAAATTAAATGGCTACTGAAATGGAGCAAGACCTTGCTGTACACAAGCGTCAACAGAGGTGCACCAACAATTGTCTACTAACATTTGGATGTTCTGTAGAAAGGGTAGCAATAGTGATATTAACAATGTATATGAGAACAGCTCAAATGCAGGTTGAGCTGTGCTGAAGCTGCAAAGAGCCCTGCACAATAAATCAGCAGCCCTGAAGAAATGGAAACTGCTTATGTCAGAAATAGGTCACAAAGGTCTGTTGGGGAAACTGAGGAGGGCTCAAGTGTGAGCAGTATGTTCCTGGGTGAGCCTGCTGCTTCTATGAATACTGAAAGCCACAACGTTGAAGGACATGGAAGGCACAACGTACATTCTCTATAAAAGTAGTTGACGTCAAAGTCACATAAACTTTGACAAGGCTTATATTGAGCAAATCAATAATTGCTTTATTTTATGTTAAAAAAATTATAAACAACATTTTTTGTCTATGGTTATTTTCTCAATTGTCTGTATAATCTGTGAATAACAAAATATTTTCTGATCAGTATGCATCACATTTTGGGTTATGCTTTTAATTACTATGTGTAACAAATTGTTGTCTTTAATTTAAAAATAGTTATTGGTAAGATCATCTTGTTGAACATGCCCCTCAACTGCTCTTATAGCAGCTGGTCCTGGAGGTGGCAACTAAGAGGGAATTATTTCATTCTCCTCTTCAGAATCATCACTTGCTGACTCCAAGAATAGACTCCTATGTACATCTAAGTTGTGTAGCATTGTACATGGAAACAATCTTACAGCACATTACAGGGTCATACTACAGAGCACCCCTACTTTTATACAGACATCAAAATCTGCTTTTAAGCCAGCCAAAGGTTCTTTCTACAATGCTCCTCGCATGTTTGTGGGCAACAGTATATCTCATTTGTCTAGGAGTCATAATCCAAGGCCTTACGGAGTACGCACTGTCACCTACAAATTAACACAATTGATTAAGTGTTTCTCAAGTTATTAAAAAAAAAATTCAAAATTATTTTTATTAGGCATAGAAACAATACACAGGGTGACTGTACATCACAGTAATAAAGTTAAAGCAACATTCCCCATGGCTGTAAAACTCTGTATCGGGGGTACAGTTTCCTCAAATGAGGGGGACGAGATCATTAGCCTATGTAAGTGCCAGCTCACCCTGCCATTCTTATGTTTTATATATATCAAGAGTCCTAGAACTTTATGCCCCTCCTCCCAACTCCACCCTCCTCTCACCCCCTTACTCCCCCCCAACAACAAAGTAACAACAAGGGAGGCGGACAATGGATGATGCATACACTAGTCTCTGAGTCTAATATATATGTATGTTATCGCTATGTGAACTTCTGATGTCTGGTCAATCAATCAGGGTGGGCAAACACCCGCCGCCTAGAACTGGAATAGGTTCATGTCGCGTAACAAGGGTGGGCATACCCCCAAAGGAATGCCACTTTGTAGGATAAGCAACGAGAGGGCCCCATTTCTATTCAAACTTTTTATAATCATCTCTCAAAATATCAGCCATCCACTCCATGGTCAATATCTTCCAGAGATGTGAGAGCAATTGGGAAAGCACTGGTGCTGCCTTTTTTTTCCATGCCGCTGCAATCGCTATTTTGGCGGACCCTAAACATGCCCACATTATGGCCCTGTCTGCTTTCATTTGGCGTTCTAGCTCTGGGCCTCTTATCTCCAGCAGGGCATCCTCCTTGATTATAGTAATAAAGTATCCGAGGATGTCCTTCATGTTTGGTAGAATTTCCTCACAAAATGTTCAAATCGTAGGACAATCCCACCAAGTATGACAAAGGTCCCCTGGGAAACCACACCCCCTCCAGCACAAATCTGATGACTCTGGGAAAATCTTTTTGAGTTTGGTTGGGTACAAGTACCAATCAAAGAGAATCTTATATTGTGCTTCCCTTAGATATAAGGAGTGGTTTTCTTTAGCAATGTCCCTCCATAAATGCTTCCATTCCACTTCTGAGATCTCTCTCCCAGCCCATTGATCCCATGTGTTCATGTATCGTGGTCTCGGTGCATGTGAAGTGGAGAGAAGAAGACTGTATAAAAAGGAGATCACTCCCCTCATCGAACCCACCCACTCCACAAATGTTTCTATTGGTGTCCTTTATTGTGTTGCTGCCTCCCTGACCTGTGGCTGTAGGGCCCAATGTTTAAGTTGAAGGTAGTGTAAATGTTCCCTAGATGGGATGTTAAAACCTCCTTGGCAGCTGTCAAATGTGAGAATGTCGTGATTGTGAAATAATTCTGAAAGCATCTGGCAGCTTCCCTCCCTCCAGGTGTTGAACGGAACTTCAAGCATTGCCGGGGGGAATTCCAGATTAAAGTGGATCGGCGTGTAAGGTGAAGGGAATGTAGACCAATCCAGCCCTCTGGAGAGCTCATCCCATACTTTGAGCATGGTTCGAGTAGGAGTGCCAATGTAAGCGATCAGTGGTCTATGTTTCTTAGGTTTCCATATCACGTCCCAGATCGTTCTCCCCGCTATAGCCCTGTCCATGTGCAAATAATGCTTTTTGGATTCTCTCTTGTACCATTCTGTCAGGATTCTTAGCTGGGCGGCTTTTAAATATAGATTAAAGTCCGGCAGAGCCACCCCCCCTCATTTCTTGCGCGTCTTAATGTGTGAAAGGGAAGCCGCGCTCTGCCGTTCTGCCAAATGTATCATATAATAAGAGAACGCAGTCTGGACAAGAAGTCGGGGTCCTCATGTAACGCAACTGGTGCTATGTAAAGCGCTCTGATATCCGATACCGGGTCAAGTTTGCGCTACATAAAACTCTGTAAAAAAAAAAGAAAATCCCTGTCCAGATCTATTGATAGGGACTGGGAAAGGTATAAAAATATTGGTAGGACAGTCATTTTTATTGCCATGCGATAAAGAGAGGCTTCCAGCATTTGAGATCCTTCTGCATTTGAAGCAAAAGTGGGGGATAATTAGCTTCAAATAAGTCCTCCAATTTGGGAGTTAATTGAATACCCAGGTATTTAAGTGTATGCTTGGCCCATTGAAGGGAGGTGTGCTCCCGCAGCCTGCCAGTTTCTTCCTCCAGCAATGTATAGTTCAGGATGAATGATTTTGCCAGGTTTACTTTAAAGCCCGACACCTCTTCAAATTCCCACTGTTCAACCTGTAGCGCTTGCAGAGACTGGTCAGGGTAAGTGAGTGCCAACAACACATCATCAGCGAAGAGCGATATTTTATGTTCCTCCCCCCTGAAAGGAATGCCCCAACTTTTTGCTGCCGCCCGGACCCGTAATGCCAGAAAGCACTATGCTTAGGGCGAAGAGTAGAGGCGAGAGCAGGCTCCCTGACTCGTCCTCCTCTCTAGGGAAAAAAGGGCAGAGCTAGTCCGGTTGACCTGAACTCTAGAGCGCGGGTGCGCATAATTAGCTCTAACCATGTCTATAAACGGATTGTCGAAAACAAACCATTCAAGGGTGAGAAAGAGGAACAACCAGTCCACCCTGTCAAATGCCTTCTCAATGGCCAGGCCCACCAAAACTGCCGGTATCTTGAATTTGGATACCTTCTCAATCAGATAGAGGGTCCTACGAATATTGTTGTGGGTCTGTCTGCCTTTTAAGAAGTCTGATTGGTCAGGGTGGATTAAACTTGGCATAATTTCCTCCAGTCTCGCCGCCAGAATTGTGGAGTATAATTTTGTGTCTAAGTTCAGGAGCATAATAGGCCTGTAAGAGGTGCACCTTTGTGGATTTGTTTCGGGCTTGTGGATGACCGAAATAACATCCTCTGTCATTGATTATGAGACGGATGGGCGTTATCAATTTTTTTAATTAAGTAGTCACATTAATCAAAATTACCTAATAGCCATGCGATTCTAAACTCTCTGCTAGATAGCCGCTGATACAGTCCACTGTGTCTAAATATATAGGAAAATTATAATATTAGTACCATCTACACAACCAAGCACTTGCGGAAAATGTAATACTGCATACAATTTAATTTTGGTACTTTGGAACTCTGCAGGGGTTCTAGAGGAACAAATATGGTATTCATTTGAGACAGCATTGTCTCTAGAAAATTGAGGAAATCCCTACGTAAACTACTTTGCAACTACCAGAAGCTAGCAGATGCAAACTACACAATACCTGAATGTGTGTAGGTATTGCTACACTGCGCAGAGGGTTCAGGTCTGAAATTAAAATATTTGGTAAATCTGAATCTTACAAACACCTCCTCAACAGTTTCTCAAACATTGTCACCATCTGCCTGAATATCCATTCTCTTCTCCTCATCCTTTGTTGAGCTCCCAGAATACGCATCCTAATCACTACAGCATAGAGTGCAGCCATTGTGAAAGATTGCAAGGCATTCTGGGCCCCCTTTTATAGTTTGCATCTGGTTACCACCTGTTTCAAATTCACGGTATTTTTCAAATGCAAAATGCAGTGTTTTGATTAATTTCCTAAATGTGAATGTTCTAAAAATCAAAATAGCGACTTACTAATTGGAAATCACTTTTAGCGATTTACTAATTTCTATCTCTGAAATAGGAAACCACTATTTCATTGATGTGGGGTGCAATGTTAGGAACAAATCATTTAGAATGTCTTCGTACTTCACAAACAACATATTTTACTTTCCCTAACCAGTTTGTGACTGGTTAGCATCTCGCAAATCATTTGTAAAGCAGGCCCCAAGTCCTTCTCATAAAGGCAAAGCAGATCCTACTGCATGAGTGTGAAATTGTGTAATCAAATCAAGAAATATATTAATATGCAATGTTTCTCTTTGTCATTGAGTTAAATATACATAACATTTTGACGGCCACCTAGTGACAGTTCCTGTATGCCTGACATGGTATGACTGCAATATCAATAGTTTATGATGGTGTCTAGAATGACTGTACTACTGTTACATATCCAAAGAATAATGGTTACATGTTTCTTCTGTTTTGCCGAATATTCAGGAAAATTAATGGTGAGTGTCATAATTGTAAGTCAACGTAGTGAATCACAATGACTGGCTTGCCTTTATCAACTGTGACGCACTAATCAATTAAACATTGTTGGATTATTTGAGTGTGCTTAAAAAAAATCAGATGTGTGTGTGTGCTGATCAGCTACAATGCTTAAGTGGCCTTTCTTCCAAGTTGTACTCATCATTTAAATGCTCAGATAACTTTTCCTACTCTCTCACTGAACATTAGGGTGCATTTACGTTTCAATATGTACCTCATTGAGCTACTTAAAATCTCTGTCTTTGCTAGATTGGCTCTTTATTATGCTATGATGCTTCATTTTAGGCCTCCTCCCTCTACATTCTAATTGTTCTAAAGTGTTATTGTTTTGACTATCTGCCTGTATACTGTCTTGGACTTTGTTTCAACTAACTTGCTAAAGAAAAGGTAACATTTGTACATTGGGGACTTATATTCAATTCTTGAGTGAACCCTTATTGTGTACCATTTGGTATTGTAAGCTTGTACTAAAAACTATTTATAGGGTTTGGAAAGAAAATGTTTGTCTCCGTTGTGTTACTAGGTAGATCAACAGTACTCACAGGCACAAACATTTCAAGTCCAATTGGGGTTGCTTATGTAATTAATAAAACCTAGCAACAATATTATGTCATGTTTAGAGGAAAAGGGATGATGTGTAAGCTTAACCAGTGTTAGTTAGGTAATTATGTGGAGGGGATCAATATCAAAACTCCTAGGCTGTGATTCAGCGAGGAGCACTTCAGTTTTCAAGAGTACAATGACATTGAGGACTGACAATAAATGTTAGAGTTCCATAGACCAAATTTCCTTGTGAGGGAAAAAATAGAAAGTGGAGAGAGCGCAAGTGCCTAAACGTGAAAGATGTAGAAACTATGAATTAAAGTGTAGCCAGGTCAAAGGTTGCAGACAGGAATAAAAAGATGTCAAGGGGACAACTATTGTCTTTTTTTTACAGAGCTCTGTATGGCTTTAAACTGCAAAATTAGTTCCACTCATTAATTCAATTCAATTTTATGAAGAACTTGGATCTCCAATAAGGTCCACATAAAAAAATACGCCCAGTTATTACATAAAAGCACATTAAAATACAAACTCTGTTCATGGCCATCGTAAGTAGAGTAAAATAATAAACAAATTAAATGTCAGTGAAATGGTATCAAAGTTCACTGAAACACAGAATTCCTAACTATTTAACAGCGGCAGTTTTAAATTCAAATTAGCCCATCATCTAGGAAACGTGCCCCTTCATAGCCAGTTCTCAAATCTCCATAACACAGAAAAATAGAAAATCTAAGAAGCAAGACAGATTTAAATACATATGCAGTTTGTAGATAGTGGAATACTACACAATATCAGCTTCATAGTAAATCCAAATTGAATAAAGTGCAACATATATATAGACTTGCATTGGTCTCTCCCCTGAGGCGGAAGCCGGGGGCATTACCTAGCGGTTAGCACTTTTATTTTACTGTTTTTAAAATATTGTTGTTTACCCTGCTGCTTAACCTTTTATACTACCTATTGCACTGCATTGTTCTTTCCCCTGAGGCGGAAGCCGGGGGTTTTATTTAGCGGTTAGCAATGTTATTCCTCAGTTTTTAAAATTTGTGTTTACTCTGCTGCTTAATCTTTAAATCACCCACTGCTGCCACTTACTTGCACGACTCCTTGCCTTCCTTCCTCGCGCTCCGCTACACACTCGTGCTGTGGAGGAAGGGGCCGACCATCTTGGGTGAGGGAGGGGTAGCGTTGCAGCTGCTCGACGCCTCACGCCCTCCTCACACGGATAAATGGGAACGCACATCCGTCCGCGCAGCGGGCGCGCCAAAGGCGCGCCAAAGGCGCGCCGAAGGCAAGCCCGTCTGCGCCCGTCCGCGCCTGTTCCGGGTCTGGGGCCAAGACCCCTGATCCATCTCCCTCACTACTCAAGCAAACATATGCACGCTCAGCCCTTATGAGGCTTCAACCCACCCATTACCCTCAATGTATCAAACATGATCCATCACTGCCTAACAAGGCTGGTAACCTGCCATGCCCACACTGCAACACCATGATTCAGATTCATAACACTAAGGCGACCCTTAATCTGCAAAATGAGGCCAATGAAGTGCTCTTTCTTATGGCACTCATTAACGCGCGCTCTTTGGTTAAACATAGCCAAGAAATTGCTGATCTCATTACTGACAATAACTTAGATGCACTGTACATCACGGAAACCTGGACAGATGACGCCTCGGGCCCCGATCTTGCTGTGGCAGTCCCTCCTGGTTACAAAGCATACCAACAGGATAGGGTTGGCAAAAAGGGTGGGGGCTTAGCGCTCATAATCAGAGAGCGGTTTGAAGCTCGAACAGCACCTATCCCTGTTACCGCTTGTGAAGCTATGCATTTTAATATAAAGTTCACAGCCCTTTATAATTTTAAGGGTGTGCTTTTATATCGTCCCCCTGGGACCAAAACAAACTTCCTTACTAACCTCGACGTTTTAACTGAATTTATAGCCACTGAAGAGTCCGTCACAATGATGGGCGATATGAATTTTTATCTAGAACAACGGAACGATAAGGACACCGTTGCCCTCATCTCAGACCTAGAAATCATGGGTCTCAGACAACTGGTCACTGCCCCGACCCATAAAGCAGGACACACGCTGGATGGTATTTTCTCCAACACAGAGGGCCCCGACTCATAAAGCAGGACACACGCTGGATGGTATTTTCTCCAACACAGAAGGCCTGTATATATCACATATCTCGCCCATGCCTTGGACGGATCATTATGCCATATTCAGCGGTTTGAAACTCAAGGTACCAGTGAGGAACAAGGATAAATCTCCTAAACCACCCCCCTTTAAAGTTTGGAAGAGCTTAGACCAGGAAAAATTCATAACACTACTAGATAAAACCCGCCCTATTTTATCTGATAATCCCACCACCGCTACTAATTAATTTTATGACTGGTTCGGCAAGGCCTCTAATCACTTGGTACCCACCACGCGTTACTCCAGGAATAGAAGCGCGCCCACCGCTCCTTGGTTCACGGATGGACTAAGAGCTCTAAAACAAATAAGTAGGAACAAAGAAAGGCAATGGCGCAGAAGCTATGACGTCAAAAGCAAGATTATATACAAAGAATCACTGGCCACCTACAAATCCTTGATTGTCAAAACCAAAAACAACTTATTTTTCGGAGCAAATTGAAACAGCCAAAAACTCTAGCAGACAACTGTTCACCATAACAAAAACTCTGACTGGTAATGCGCCAGACCTAAATCCTCCCCCGTCTCAATTACTTTGCGACGCGCTGTCTGACTTCTTCTATTCCAAGGTTAACAACATCTACCAAACCTTTTCCTCCAAAAAGAACACCAGTATAGTCTCCTCTGCTCACACCGTCGCTAGCAATTCCATGACCAGCTTCAGTACTCTTTCCACTGATCAGATAATTACTATTATGAATTCTATTAAATCAGGTTCGGCCTTGGATCCCTGCCCCTCCTCAGTATTCTCCATGGCGATGGACACTACTGTCCCTGTCATTACCCATGTCTGTAATACCATACTGACCTCCGGGACCTATCCCGATTGTCTCAAAAACACACTGATCAAACAACCTGCTAAAAAAACCTAGCCTTGACATGAAAGAGCTCAAGAACTATCGGCCCATAGCTAGTCTCCCTTTTCTAGCCAAAGTGACAGAAAAGGCAATGAATCAGCAGCTATCAGAATACCTAGAGACACATCAGCTCCTGGATGACACACAGTACGGCTTCCGCAAGTACCATGGCACGGAAACTGCCCTCCTTAAAGCAGCCGATGACATCAGAACTATCCGTGATCAGGGCATGACAGCGATGCTTGTGCTGCTGGATCTCTCGGCAGCCTTTGACACGGTCAACCATAAAATTTTGGTTGACCGTGTCGGGAAGAAGGGTATCGACCACATGGCAAGAGATTTACTTTCATCCTTCCTTGCCGATAGAACTCAAGTGGTCACCCTGGGGCCATACCAATCAGCCAAGCTGTCGCTCCCGTGTGGGGTTCCTCAAGGTTCATCCCTGAGTCCGACACTTTTCAATATCTATGTGTCGGACCTTGCAGGTTTAATCAAGGCATCTGGGATGAGCCTAACCTCATACGCCGACGACACGCAACTGGTGCTGGCCATTAAGGGTGAAGGGGCGGAAGTGGCAGAGCGCTTTCGAAATACCATGAGCCTGATAGGAGAGTGGATGGCAGATAACTGCCTAAAGCTTAATTCCGACAAAACGGAGGTGGTCATCTTCGGACCCCTCTCTCCAACTTGGCGTGCCCCTTGGTGGCCCCCAGAGTTCGGTACTCCACCCAACCCGACCTCCAAGGTTAGGAATCTGGGAATTATCTTCGATGATCATCTCAATTTTATGGCACATGCTAATAAAGTAGCAGCTACAGCCCATTACAAATTGAAGATGATAAGAAAAATCACCCCATTTCTCCCAGATGCCGCTGTCAAAACCCTGGTTAGTTCCTTGGTCCTCTCTACCTTGGATTATTGTAACTCGCTTTTTTTAAATAGCCAAACCAGAGTCACAAAAAAACTACAAACAATACAGAATGTGGCAGCACGTCTCTTGTCTAGAACACCTAAGTTTGCACCCATTTCGGACACTATCAGAACATTTCACTGGTTAACGATCAAAAACAGGATCACATTCAAATCCCTTTGCATAATTTACAAAGTTCTACATGATCAAGGTCCACGTCCTCTTAAAGACCAGCTTAAACCTTACAGACCAACCAGACAACTTAGATCCATTACTCTCGACTACTTAGTTGTCCCACGCTCTAAAACAGTCTCATGGGGTGATCGCCGTTTCACGGTAGCAGCACCCAAGATTTGGAATATGCTGCCTCAGCATATTAGATCCAGCAAATCATTACTTCAGTTCTGCAAGAGCCTGAAGACCTGGCTGTTTAAGCAGTAAATCCTTCCGGTCTCTCCAACGATGGGGAGAGTCAGCTGCTTAGTCTAGCGCCGAGACGCCCACGGGTATTAGTTTGCGCTCTATAAATGCCAAAAATAAATAAATAAATATAGCAACAAAGGGTTATGAACCAAAACAGATTCTAAGAAGATAACTGACACATTTGTGACTAACAACTGTTTTTCATTAGCAACGATGAATAACAGCAAAATATAACCCATTTTTGTGCAAAGAGCATTTAAATAGCAGCAGAAACAAGTGTAAACATTAGAAAAGTATGAAATATCAGCTTCAAAAGAGGTCCAATTTTTAGATAAAGTGCATCGTGTAGGCAGCAGAAAATTGTAAATCAGACTGAGTTCCAAGGAACAGATTAGTAGATTTATAATTAACGTTTCATTCTCCCTTATCAACAGCGGTTAAAAGCAGTAAATAAGAATAGGAACCAGCATAAATAAAGCGTGGTGAAGACTAAAATATATCCATAAACTCCTTGGAAAAAAAGGAATTCACGAGCTGATGATACATTTTTTATGTTATTTTGCAAAAACATTGGTCGAAGCCATCGAAGACAAAACTCAACTATAACTGGACAAACAAACAAAATATGATCGAAATTCAGAATGCCCAGATTAAAAAGTCATTTTTTTCCAAGTTTCACGGCGGGATAACAATTAGCTATTAGATTATTTAATGACAAAAGGTTCATACGGCATAATATATGCCAACGTCGAATACCATGTTCGAAATTTCAAGATAAATATCTCTGGGGGACTCTTGGTGTATTTGACAAGGCTATCGTCTTCAGCTTTTTTTTTGATTTACAATACTTAAGATCTCTCTGAAAACTAATCATACAACATTTGTTTTTTTTAAAGGATTTAAATTCTAAAGGCGGGAGAGAAGTCACTGACTCCTCCTTTATGCTAAAGTAATTCAGTGCTGAGGAGAAGTCACGGGAGAAGAAATATTTATCAGTGGAGTCTACAAAAATTCCATTATACATAAAAACCCTTAATGTGTATAACTCACTATACTTTATCTAGTCTCTCCAACGTAATATACTGGCTAAGGATTGAGTGAATGAACCTATCAAACCAAATTCTAGTCTAATAGCAGCTATTGCGAAGTATTAAAATTACATAATTACGTAAAATCTGGCCTTCAATTTCATCTAAAAAACTCAAGTCCTTTACAGGAATAGGGGAAGGAGTTTTTGCTTTAAAAACTGTAAGCAAATGTAAAAAATGTCTTCGACCCATTGCACTATAAAATATGCGTAAACCATTTCAATGTGTTACTGCTTTGGATGAACGATGTTCAATATGTGGATTTATTCTTTGTGTTACCCATTTTTACTTTCCCCAAATTAAGAAAAGAATCTAGCATCTCCAGTTTTTCGGAACCGATTCACCAATTAAAATTACCCAATTTTCTACTTCTACTACATTTCACAATCAGGACTTTACTATTAGAAACATTTATTTCAGATACTGCGCCAGAGCATATTTCTGCAATAATATTAGCTTTTTATTCAGCCCTTTAGAGGTCAAGTCCATGGTTGCAATATTGTCTGCATACATGAGGCATGCAAAAGGACGACCACCTATGGTTAGCGCATCTCCTTCTAGAGGAGAAAAACATTTGGGTAAATCAGCTACATACAAAGAAAAAAGTAACGGGCATAATAGGCAGTCTTGCTTCAGTCCATTTTCTGTGGGAATTATTGTTGATAGGCCTTGATTTCCACCAGGTTTATGAGTGCAGGGCGATAATTGATGATAACAGGGGGATAGGCACTCCCATTTTAGGCACTTTTTTCCAAAGTAGGGGCAAGTCTACCCTATAGAAGGCTGCTGAAAAATCTACAAAAGCCACATATATATTGGAACTATGAAAAATCGTGTACTTTTCCTCTATTGGTTTCAGCATGCTGATATTAACCAGGGTGCAATGGTGTTTCCTAAAACCTGCTTGTTCTATGGGTAGAATGTTCCCCTCCACCACCCAATCTGTAGGATGATCTAAAATACTGCCAGCAAATATTTCTCCACCGTGTCTAATAGGGCTATTTGTCTGTAATTGCCCGGATGATGTCAATGACCCTTTTTATATAATGGAATTAGGATACTCCTGGACCAAGATGGGGGTGTCTTTCCTTGCAGGTAGCAATAATCAAATAGCGGTACAAGATACGTAGCCCACAGTAGAGTCCCTTTCTTAATAACTGTCATAAGGATTTCGTCAGGGCCCATTGCTCCTGAAGCTTTCATTTTTTTAATAAGACCTACAATTTTGCCCTTTAAGGGTGCATAACTAAATTCTACAGTTTTAGGGGAATATCTTAAAATGGATGCAGGACGAGAAGAATTAGGATTTGCAGAGTAGAGTTCTTCCACTCATTAGTCATTAGAGGTTAGCATTAATCATGAGGAAATCACAATAGGAAACCAGTGGCCAAAACAAACCATTGGTTTCACTGAAATTGAGGCTCCCATTCTCAAGGAATCAACTGGGTTTAATTTTTCTTCCACTGGGAAAAGGATAAATGATCTGCGAACGTTACAAATCCCTAACTTCTTTGTAGTAGGGAAACAACTGTGACTGTGCTCTGCTGCTCCCAGGAAATACACGTCCTGAACTGAATGTGGTCCTCATTGCCTCCCGGTGTTAAATCTCACAATTTATTATTCATATTGAATCACATTTACCAATTTGGTATTTTCAAGTACTGAACTGTAACAAATCCATATTTGCATAAAGCAAATATTTGATTATCCCCTTTAGCGCTTCCTATTTTGTGATTCGGTATGAGTCGCAAATTAGGAAAATATTCTCTGACATAAATATTGTGGCCTGAATATCATACACAGAATTCTCTCTCCAAAGGCTGTATATTTTATATTATTAACTCAAAAGGGGGATATTTTTGTAGACAATATTTAAGACAGAGTAATTTTGGCACATAATATTTAGACCTTCATATTCTGGTATCTTACCCAGGTACTGATATGGGAATTTCCTCTCCATGGTAAGCTGGCATGCAACCCTGACCTGAATGTCCAACTGCATGTTAAACTGGAACCCTGACTTTTATTTTGTCCATGACATCATACTAACCTAGTTTAGGCACAGAAACCTAGGCCTGTCCCTGACAATGAGAAGTCCAGTACCTCTCCCGGGTCCTGCAGGAGTGCACCAAGCATTGGATTGCTGTCCTTGCTATGGGTACATCATGTAAAAAGGGGGTGGCACCATCTTATGTTTTATGAATCTGTAATATTTTTCAGTAAGAGCACGGTCTGCTGACCCCACTTGTGTAAATATATGCTGTTATATGAAACTCAGAACATTCTACTCACATTCTGTGTGTGTGTATATCAATGTGTGTTTACCATCTGTAGGGAGGAAGGCCTCTGTGTTCCATGAGTCTGAGTAATGGGGCCAGTGGTATTCATTTTGGATTCCTGTGGTTTAGCATTTAGCATGGCACAAGATGGAGGGTGAAGATAGCTTGCATAGGCCGAGGGCGTGTATTGCCTCCATTCCTGTGGTGTTCAAGTCACTGAATTAATGAGGAGAGAAGCAGGCCTACCTTAAGAAAAACCGTGAGAGCCTTGTTAGCAAAACTCTGCTGATTAACTTTTTCTGCTGACTGACACTTGGTAGATGGTATGGGTTGAGGGGTGGGTCTATAGTTTCTCTAAGATTGCTTCAGAAAGGTAATGACAGCCATTTGCAGAGAACTCATGCTTTATTGTATCCATGTTTTGGATGCTATGCTTGGAACCAGCCCTGTTACTGCCTGCCGTGAGAACCATCACTTTGTACAGAGTTTGAAAGTGAACCAATTCAACCTGGTTCTGAAGCCTGAGTAAGTAAATCCACATTGTCTATTTGTAAAATGTGTATACAAGTGTCATCCAAATCTCCCATTCGGTTCCTGTTCCAAGTTCACCATGATCTAAGAAAGGAATGCTTCCCAGCATATTTGATAAACAGCTGTGTGACTAACCCTGGTGTCTGCGTAACATCCAGTCTTGCAGGGTTGAGGGGACATTACCGAAGTCTGCAACTTGCTGAAGAAGCTGAGTGTCTGTATCACTGCCTGTTTGCTCAGACAGGGAAGACAAGTGCTTGGCCCTGCAGGAGGAGACACTGTCCTGGAGGAGAATCCCAGCATGTTTATGGGGAGTTGGACATTGACTAAGCCAGTCCTGTTCCTAATTCTGCAGGGTCTGCTGATCTGCCATTGCAGGTCCCACCTGTAGGTGCATAAAGAAGTATTCACCAAGTTGTCACTGGGCAGCTTGGTGTTCTCTCATCCACCCCAAGGGCCTAGTGCTGTTACTGCCACCCGTGGTGCCCACCCAAAGGGAGCTGCTGCATCGGCCTTTAAGGTCTGATCTGCCTAAGATAAGCACCCACCTGCATCAGCCTCCTAGGCTGCAACTGCTGAAGATGTGTGCACATTTGCTCCAGCCTCCAGGGTTGCAACTGCTGAAGATGAACATCACCTGCATCAGCCTCGAGAACCATGCCTACTGAAGACAAGTTTTCACTTCTACCAGCAACAAGTAATGCAATTGTTGAAGACAAACACCTGCAAGTGTTGGCCTAAATGGCATGACCACCGACAAGTCCACTGGGCATGTTTTTCAGCACCCATGATCTGAAGGGGAATGGACCAACATCCATAGTTTCCCACTATACTACCAAAGATCAATATTGTGAAGCCGCTGCCTGAGACTCACCAGTATCACTGAGCATTTAAAACAGTACTGTGTGCATATGAACCAGGACACAGCGCCTGAAAGCGAGCAAAGGGAAACTACTGCTGCTAATGATAATCTTTGCTTCCATGTACTTGTTTACCCAAAAGACAAATGAACTGACCTATGGGCCAATCTTTGAGGTAATAACTAGTGATTTGCACACGTGCCTAGCCTATGATTGTACCCATACCTTTGCCTGAGTCACACTCGAAAGAAGTGGGATCATATGGATATCTGCATTTCATGAGATCCAGTAGGAGGTATCACATACACAATTGAATCATTTTTGGAATGTGTAGTATTTGATAACTATGAGTGATTAAAGAACTTTCCTTTGAAATCGGCTGGGTGATACTTTATGGTGGCCATTTAGTTCTGAGCTTTAACCCTCAAGCCATCCCACTGAGAAGCCCGGGAATGCTTACCTTCAGCATCTTGAGAGTGAAATGTGGAAAGGGTTGTAGTTTGCCCAGTTTGCAGAGCCATAGTAGGACAGCCCCCAGACATCAGTGGCAAACAACCTCAACCACCACCGTTGTCACCAGAAGCTCCTATTTGCCCTGTGGCCACCTAAACAGGACCTGACACGGGCAGTCTTATCTTTTCTTCTTAGAGTTTTCTCAAAGAGACATAGAACAGAGGTTTGTTTCTAGACGACTGAAATATTGTGCTATGGTCAATACTGTGGATATCTTGAATCAGATGCATTGTTCAAGAGGGACAGTGCCTTCAATAATCATATGCTAACTAACCATGGGGCAGTGTATTTTAGGAAACTATTCCACCACTGGATTTTGCTTACGATACGTCAGTTTAAATTAAACCCATATAAAGCTACTGGTATTTGTTTAAAATAACTGGCACACAGTGCATTAAAATGTTTGCTCCATTTATAGCTGTTCCACGATCTCTTTAAGAATGCTCTACTTAATAGAGAATGTGTCTAAATTAACTCTGTTGCTCTCACTTTTTAATTATTTTTCATGTAGACGAAATCTACAATGTATATGGCCTATCGAGTGTTCTAAAAGAAATTATTAGTTGATTGGTCTAATCAATTTTTATATCCCACCCTTACAGGAAGCAACATGTTTCATAATTAAATTGAGCATCTTTCAAGCTGAAATGTGTAATGGGAGAAGCTGACAGTTTTATAATCGCCAGGGCTCTTGGAAGAATGGACCCTCTGTGCCATCCATCGCCAAGCCTTCTACTTTTGTATTTAAACAGTTTCATTCAACGTGAAAGGAGTTTATTCACCATTTAAATATTGACTAAACCAAAATTACATTTCTGGAAAATGTTTTAATAATTTATTCCTTGTGGAACATAGTGTATAAACTTAGGTTGAAATGACATCTGTAGCAGGGAGGTAAATATTATACAAAGGCCCTGTGCTTTCCTCTGCAGATATTTTGAAGAGCAAATAATATTTCCAAATGTCACTGGAGTGTGTTGAAGCTGTTCGCCTGAGCTTCGCCTTGAAATGTCTATGTTTACTGTAATGGTTTATATTTCATACAAAAATATCAAACACCTTACAGAAACCACGAAACTTGACATATATCATTCTAATTGGTGGGGGCTCACGGTCTAGAAACGTAGGAGCGATAAAGTAACGCTGGGACTGACGCTCATACTAGAGGACTTTGCTCTTCGACGTGTTTCTTTCCTCTTTAAAACGTAAGCCTTACGTGGCCTCTCACGAATAGTGATTTTGCTCTGTTTTGCCTAACTAGTACCCACTCTCCCTGAATGAACTATCTGTCATAGTATGCGTCCCGGTTTTGTAGTTCAACATTCACCATTTCCTCTTCTCCTCGTTGCAGCTGTGTGCATCAGTTGAGGTTGGCTTGGACAGTCAGTGCTTTGGCTTAGAAACAGTCTCAAAATTCATTATTTGTTTTGTGGCCACTTTTATGACTGTATGTCGATGTCGGTCTGTGCTTTGCTGGCAGTCACACTCAATGGTGTTCCAGAAGGAAATGTGTTTGCCACCTTCTGCCTAACTTGGCCATGTGTGAGGTTGATCAGCAGAGATGCCATCTTTCTATGATTCGTGTTACGATTTGTTCCATCGGAGAAACTCTGATAGAGGGACTTGCCTTGTGACCTTTTTCAACACCCAAGGGGTCATTTAAGTCTGATGTGGGTTTGTGAGCATAGTTTATTCCCTCTTGTTTATTTTTGGGCATGTGGTTCAGGGTATGAGGTAGGACATTGTACTGGTGTCTGATTAGTAAAGTTTGTTTGCGAGCTCTTAGGTGAAAAGGGTAATTATGGGTGATTTGTGTGTAATGGGGGTTAGTGAAGATACTCTGGTGACTTTCGCTCAGGGAGAAATTGGAAACGAAAATCAACCCTGCCAAAAAAGTCCCAACCAGCCACACCCTACAGATGGCAAGAAACAGAAAGATGCCATTGGGAAATGGTTGAGTCAAGGCAGGCCATCTTGCTCTGAAACCAGACCACTACCGAGTGGCCAACATGCCAGTCCGGCTCTGCTTCTATTTGTGTGCAGTCGGGTCAAGTTATTCCTTAAGGCATTGCACTTATTTAAGGGGGCTTATTTAAGGGCATAGCCTGGCATACATGCACACATTCCCTAAAATCAATGATAACTGCAGTGCATGACAACAGTCACCAGTATTGAAGTGTTCACCATTGTTGTCACTGCCAGCGCTGTCTTTCAATGGATGCATGTGTGGCTGCAATATTGTCCTTCATCAATAGAAAGTTACACATCAGTTTGGGGGAGCTTGCAAATACTGCTCAAAGTCTTCCCAGGCTAAGTACCACTCCTCAAGAGAAGCTGCATCTACACAGGCTCCAGGAAGGAACCAATTAAAGGGGCGAGCATGGCACCATGTTCGGCATACAAGCTCACATTTTTGCCCAATCGCCACGTGATATTTGCCCTGCTTGATAACAGCCACTTTAGCTTACTTTACTTATTTGCTCCATTCTCAGCTCAATAAGGTTTGCTACTTACTTGAAGGTGGTGAGTGTCGTTGTGAAATGTTACATTTGATGGGTGCCTCGATACACTCGAACCAGCAAGCCCTTGAAGTCAGTCTGGGTTCAAGCGAGATGGCTTCAGTCGTTGTCCTCAGCAGGGAGGTGAACAGCAGGCAGCAGGGCAGCTCTGCAAAGCAGAAACGCAGTTCCTCAGAAAATTCAGTGAAAGCAAAGTGGCAATCCTTACAGCACAGCAGTCTACTCAAGCAAAGCTCTTCTCAGGACCAGTAGTGTATTAATTTGGTAAGGTCAGAGCACCAGTACGTATACTCAAATGTGCCTTTGAAGTGGAGGTGACTTGAAAGCAGCTCCTTGAAGTGCACAGGCCCCTTTCATCCCAGCCCTGTCTGTCAGTCTATCTGTGGGAGGTAACCAGTTATTTGTGTGAGGACAGGATACAGCCCATTCAGGTGTAAGTGTGAGCTCCCTTTCCCCGTTCCTGCCCAGGAAGACTATCATACTGCAGATGAATGCAGATGAGTCCTCCATCAAACATGTATTGGAGACAGGCTGCAAGCCCATAGACCTAAGTTAAGAGCAGAGAAATATCCACTTTCTAAAAGAGGAATTTCTAAAATAGTAATGCGAAATCCAACTTTACCACAAAAGAGGTTTTATCATTATCATTCCAAAGATATAAAACATGACACAGCTACTCCTTTCTACGTAGGCCTCACAGCAGTGAAAAATTAATGCAGCTGTTTGTCACTACCAGGACATGTCCTTTCTACTCAGGAATTACAGCTTTAAAGTATTTTAAGGAACTACGAGAGGCGTAGTAGTGAAAAATTAATGCAGCTGTTTGTCACTACCAGGACATGTCAAACTTAAAAGTACATGTCTTACCTTTTAGTTGCACAGCACTCTGTCCATAAGGCTACCTAGGGGCTACCTTAGGGGTGACCTATGTATAATTAAAGACACATTTAAGGCTTAGCAAGTGGTGCTAGATGCCAAGTCGAAGTGTCAGTAAACTGCACACACATGCCCTACAATAGCAGCCCTGAGACAGGTTTGGAACCTTACTCGTTTGGGTGGCACAAGCAGTGCTGCAGGCCCACTAGGAGCATTTAGATTACAGGCCCTGGCTATATGGTATACCAATCTACAAAGGACTTACAGACAACCTAAATATGCCAATCACGTATACAGGGGTACCTCAATACGTGAACCTGGGGTGAAATATGCGGTAAAAAAACAATGGTTCGGGTGTGGACAAAAGGTCCAATAGTAAAGTGATCCTAAGGAGAGCACTTACGGTTAGAGAGTTGAAGATTAATTATTTTAAAGGAGCAAAAAAAATTAATAATGTACATAGGGACATAAGTCAGTTCATGTGAATCATTTATTTCCACAACAATAGAATTCAGGTGCTCACACAATAAGTGAAAGAGGCGTGACGTGCAGAGTGATGGTGAAGTTTAAAATAACGCATTGACAACAATAGTGTAAAACTCCTCAAGCAACTTTATAGAATAGGAAGAGTTTTGTTGTAAAGGGTCAATGGCGTTTCAATCTCAACTGTTCGAGATCATCATCAGGACATATAACGGGTGAGCAAGCTGAATTGATGCAATTATTCGTAGCTCAAGGAAGAGCAATTGAGGGCTTCAGAAAACAGCTAAGGGTAAACGAGTTCACCCAGATTAATTTGCTGAAGGTACGAGCGTGAGTATATCACGTGTGTGTAAACTTGAAAGGCAGGGTCAGCTGTATAAATTGCGCTTAATGATTTGCTGCCAATACGTTTAGTTAAAGTCACTCCCAGTTCATATTTGGAAAGTCTTGGGAGAGCGGTTGACCCTTTACAACAAAACTCTTCCTATTCTATAAAGTTGCTTGAGGAGTTTTACACTA
Source organism: Triturus cristatus (assembly GCF_964204655.1). Classification (NCBI taxonomy): domain Eukaryota; kingdom Metazoa; phylum Chordata; class Amphibia; order Caudata; family Salamandridae; genus Triturus; species Triturus cristatus. The sequence goes on from NC_140589.1 coordinate 1,494,121,518, forward strand.
TTCTTGTCAATGTGATGCCGTTATTTTAAACTTCACCATCACTCTGCACGTCACGCCTCTTTCACATATTGTGTGAGCACCTGAATTCTATTGTTGTGGAAATAAATGTTTCACATGAACTGACTTATGTCCCTATGTACATTATTATGATATTTTGCTCCTTTAAAATAATTAATCTTCAACTCTCTAACCATAAGTGCTCTCCTTAGGATCACTTTATTATTGGACCTTTTGGCCACACACCAACCATTGTTTTTTTACCGCGGAATCCTAAGGCCAACAAAAAGAAACAGCAAAAAATGGAGTTAAGCAGGCAAAAAGTTAGGGAAAGACCACTCTAAAGACAGGTCTAACACCATGTAACAGTAGAGGTGACTCTGAATCTCCTGCAATACCTTCGAGGTATTTATCCAATTTCGCTTGAATAAGAGAGGTATTCTTTTCTGTAATTAATTTTTGGAGACTATTCTGATATGAAAGAAAATGTTACTGTGCCATCAGGAGGAAGAGATGATGACTATCAACCTGTTCAGTGAATCAACAGCAGAAACTCATTTGGTTTCTATTTTTTGCCATGAACCAGTATGCTTCTACAATAACGTAATTATATTTTGCTACGGTAATAGTAGGTTGATGAGCATCCTAGTAATGATCTGAGACGGGTTCCAGTGAATCCCATTATTCAGCTCTATTGCTTCTATCAGTACACTATGAATTGAGAGAAAATCTGGTGCAATGGTGAAACATCAACAAATAAAACCCAATTTATGCATAGAGACTCATTATTACTCTAAATACCTATCAGTTTCGCTCACTTAAAATAAGATACAGGAAATGTCACAAATCTCCCATATTCTACTGCTATGATAAAAATATGTGAATTTCGAGCAGACTCTTCCAAACAAGTATTTGACTTCAGATAATTGATTCCAGGAAGTGTGGTGGAGGCAGCAGCACCTCGCACTGTCTACCCCCTGTTTCAGCTGCCACCATGCCTAACGATTCTTTATTATGAGAACTGCTTTCTTCCCTTGAAGGTTTGCAGGCATACTCGTGTCTGTGCAATAAAGATACCAAAGGGGAAAGTATGAATACAGTCTGACAGCTCTCTGGGGTGTTTGGAAGCACTTGGGGCTAATCCTGTGTTGGAATCTTTATAATAGCATGAAACAGTTATCTGTGAAGACACAACATTACAAAATGCGTCCATTAGCCTTGAAAAACCTACTTCCATTACTGGACGAGATGTCATGTTTGGCAGGGTCTATCTATTGCACAAACTCGTAATAAAATGGTGCACAAACATTAAGATCCAGCAAGCACATTTTCAGTCTACAACTTGTTTTAAGTATCAAAAAGAAAGACTTGATCAGAAGTTTGAGTTGTTTTCTAAGTCAATTTAGGAACTAAAGCAGCGGATCTCTAACCTTCAAGATTGTTAAAATGCTATAATTCAGAATAAGCATGAGAAAGAGACGACATGCTTAAAGCAAGAAAACACTGATGATCGGTCACAGAGATAGAATCTTCATCTTACATATGTCCCGGAATATAAAGAAAGCAATTCAAATGTAATCACAATGATTGTCTAATTAAAAAGTATATTTTGACTGCTTTGATGGAGTACACAGTTTAAGTTTCCTCGTACCATAATTTTTTATTTCGCTGATTACAGAATCAAAGAGAGATTCCTGGACAAAACTTTATCAGACAAAATGTTTAAGCTTAAAGAGGAGTCTGTAATTGGAGTGTTTCCAGATGTGACTCATGAACTCGCCTCAGGATGCAGACAGTGTATTCCTCAATTTCATGCTCCAAGCATCACTGTGGCCTTGTTTCCATAATCAAAGCTGAAGGTAATTCACGAAGGCACATTGCAGTTATTCACCGATCTTGAGTCATCACAGCAGCTATTGCAGGAAATAAGCTTTAAAAACGATGGTGCATATTAATGAGAAAGTCTTGTACCGTGCAGCTGCGCCACATTTGGCAACGCCGCGCTCCGACATTTTCAAAACATAGGGATGCGCCGTATTCACAAGAATGCAGCACGCCCCTGTGTTTTACCTAGCGCTGGCGCTAGATTTAGCTACCTAGCACAATGCCGGCACCCTTGCACTGCAGTGCAATGGTGCCTGTGTTGCAGGGAATGATTGTTTATGTGCAAGAAGGTGTCCCTTCCTGCACATAAACAATTACTAATGGCGATTTGTTACTTCTATGTGTGCTTAAGAAAGAAGCACAAATAGAAGTAGCAAATCGTCATTATTTAATTATTGTTTATGTACAGGAAGGTCATCCCACCTATTGTGGCAGTGGTTGTGTCGACGGTTAGAGACCCCTAGAGTCTGCACTTTCTAGGCGATGGCCCTCCATATTGCCTTCCGCCGATGGACCTTGAGCTGTTGGCATGGGAGACAAGGGGAGACCTATGTAACACTTTGTAGTGGTGCATAGTGTGCCATTGCATAGTGCATACACATAAGCGACTCGACACATAATGAGTCCAAAAGAAGGATGGCATGTTCACTGTATATTTGTCAGATGTGAGAGGTAATGTAACACTAATCTAAACAGTAACAGGCGCCGTACTCTCGTGCATACTGGGCTCACCTCCATAGTATCCCTGTATAATGAGCACACCCCGTAATCATGAACCCCTGCCCAATCGAAACTTGCTATCTCACTAATGTACATATTTACACGTAATGAACTCATAGAGGACATGGCACAGGGAATGTGTGTGCAAAAAGAGATTCCATGGACTCATATTTTTAACTGTACTACATATAAACCAGATTCTGGCTCAATCGTAATAGCATGCACTCAGGGCTCAGGCGAAACGAGGCTCAACACCATGCACTTGAACTCGTTTGGCTACACAGACTCCAACAGGTATACATCATCCTTACTGAGATTCACATGTGTGATGTTTCCCAACTATGGAGCTGCAACATAGATGAGTGTGCCATCCTCCCCAATAACTCTAGTGCATCAAGTAGGGTGTCATGTATGTGAAATGCAGACGACTAAATTAGAAAACACAAATATAGGCTAGCAGTCTGAGGCACAGAGTACTGTACAGTGACATGTTGTGTGCCTTTGGACCACCCTAAGTAAGTTTGACATCCACTTACCAGTACCTCGGGAGCACCATAGAGCCGGCCGTACTGTCCAAGAACCTCGTCCACCAAGACCTCCAGCGTCTCTGTGGTGAAGAGACGGGTCCCCAAGTTCTCAGTACGAGCCATGACTGGTCCAGAGAAGAGGTACAGCAGCAGTCCGTGGTGAGGAATGGCAGGCAGCAGTGTGTCTAGGCAACTGACAGGTGTGGACATTTCACAGGCATATTTATGGTGACCTAGGCTCGTTCCAATGTGGCTCTGCTGATACCATTGGCCTGCCTGGTTCGCAACATTTAATTGGGGCCAATGGCAGACCCCGCAGTGGCGGAGCGTGCCTACCGTGACGTTCAAAAAATTATGCCGCTGGCGGTTACCATTGGCTGATGGCTATTCCTCATTGGTTATTACGCACCGCGGAGGTCATGAAGCGGCGACCGTTATCATGCATCATTCAACTGGGGCCAATGCCGGGCCCACAGTGGCAGTGCACGCCTACCACTCCTTGAAGTCATGGAAAGGCTGTGACACCATCTAGATTCAGGAGCTATGGTGGCCCGCATACTACTTGACTTAAGCACAGCGTTTGACACGGTCTCTCACACCGTGTTAGTGGATGCCCTACGATCCTTGGGAATTACTGGACCAGTACTTAACTGGCTTATTTCTTTTCTCACTGATCGCACAGTCCAGGTCTTTTCTCCAGCTGGCAATTCTAATAAGCATGCTTCCCTCTATGGGGTACCTCAGGGCTCCATTTTAAGCCCTTTATTGTTCAATGTGTATGTCAGACCTTTTGCCAACATTGCAGAAGAAGCTGGGTTGTCCTTATTCTCCTATGCCGATGACACCCAGATTATCTTCTCCCTCTCTGCTGAGAAAGCATCTGTGACATCTGCTCTACAGCAAGGTTTGCGTTATATCGCATCTTCGATGCAGGCTAATTTTCTTAAACTCAATGGGGAGAAAACTGAGGTCTTGATCCTGGGGAAAAGTAAAGACCTTTGGGGCCCCCAACATTGTCCCATGGAAATGGGTGATTTTCCTCAACCTTCTCGCCATACTCGCAATCTAGGCTTCATCATAGACAACTCATTATCTATGAAAAACCAAGCAGTGAAGGTGGCTGCAACTTGCTTTACCATACTGAAATAGCTTAAAAAGATTATCTGGATGCTGCCCAGCTCTACCCAGAGAATCGTGATCCAAGCTCTTGTTACCTCAGGACTAGACTACGACAACATCCTTTATCTGGGGGTAAATAAGGAGGTAAAGTGCAAGCTACAGGTAGTCCAGAACTCTGCCGCCAGACTGATCTGTCAGGTTCCAAGAACTGCCGAATTAAGTTCAAAGCCCTGAGCTATATGTTCCACATCAAATCTGGAGAGGCCCCTCAATACCTGCAGACTCTGGTTCACCCCTACTTGCCCCCTCGTGCGCTCCGCTCTGCCATTCAGGTGAAGTTCTCTGTACCTAGAATTAGACTGTCTCGTACGGGCGGTCAATCATTTGCCTACCTAGGCCCCACTTTGTGGAACTCTCTCCCTGCGACGCTTCGCAATGAAACTGTATATGCAAACTTTCGCAAAAGCCTAAAAACTTGGCCGTTTAATCAATAAATCGTTTCCTTTCTTCTGGTCCTTCTTAGTCGGCGCCGGGAAACCCTTCTTGGGTAGATGTCGCGCCTTACAAATTAAAATTAACATAACATAACATACCGCGACTTTCAAAAAATCATGCCGCTGGCGGTTCCCATTGGCTGATGGCTATTCCTCATTGGCGGTGATGCACCTCGGAGGTCAGGAAGTGGCGACTGCTATCCTGCACCATTAACTTGAAGCCAATGCTGGGCCTCGCAGTGGCAGAGCACGCCTACCGCGACTTTTAAAAAATCATGCTGCTGGCGGTTCCCATTGGCTGATGGCTATTCCTCATTGGCAGTGACGCACCTCGGAGATCAGGAAGTGGCGACCGCTATCCTGTATCATTCAATTGGGGACAATGAGTGTTACCGCTGTGGATGCCAGCTCATTTTGTAAAGTCGATGTGTATTATGAAGGAACAGATGTGCTCCTCGCACCCCGTGGACGAAAGGAGCATTTCAGGGCAACCTGGAAGAGGTTCCAGGTAGGCATGGCACAGGAGACATTACTCAAACGCACATGCGCAGCTGGCAGCCCGTCTGCCACGTTGAAAGGCATCCCATAAACAGCTCTCCCCGTAACAGTTCTGGTCGTGGCCCAATAAAGGACTCACCCACAGGTCACAATCCAGATCAGCAACAGATGTGTTTGAAAGGCAGACATCCATGGCCCACTGAAAGCGGCATCTGCAACAGTGGAACTCAGGTTGCACGCAGGTGAAATAGGTATAGCGGAAGGTTAACCTATAAGTGATTCATAGCACAGCTAATGGCAAATATCAAAACATATGCTGCATTAGTTCGCGGTACAGTGGCAACTGACCGGGGTTCGGCTGGACCACAGGACGGGCAGCCATTGTGTAAGAGCTGTAAGTGAACCAGCACTCTGCAGAACAGCCAAAGGAATGATACAAAACTGCCCATTGCATTACAAATATTGTTGGAATGACCCCCAATAGTACTCCTGAAATAGGCTGAAATGGAGTACTAACAAGGCCATAGCCCACAAGTAAAAAATGATATGTGCAAGGCCTTCAGTATCATATGTTTTTGATTGTTGGTGTGTCAGTGGGAGAGTCTTGTTTTGTAGTGACTGGATCTCGTTGGACGTTCGAGCCACCTGCAATTTGAAGGTCTCACGGGTTGATGTGAGAGCGCCTTCTTGTAGAAACAAAGGCGCTTTCAGCCTGCTTAACTCTTTGAAGTATGCTTTCATAGTGGGAATGTGAGGCCACAACTAACTATCAACTTCACATATCATATGGGGGAGTGAAAGGACATTGCTAAAGCAAGTGACACGTAGTGAAACTGTTATTGTATATGGGAGGCCTGCCCGTAAACCACAGCTGTTTGGGTTATTCAGGATTAGATGACCTCCGTAAACGAAAGAGATTTAGCATGGAACCTTTGACTGGGATTAGTGTTCATTTGTAAAAACAGGCCAAAAACCACAATGATACCTTACAAGCCCCATGTGACTGTACTTGACTTACTTACCACAAAAATATCCCCAACGGACATTTAACAGGATGTGTTTTGATGCTGGCTCTTGTTGGCACACTGCTAAGGGTTACATTGTGCAGTGCTGTGTGAATTTTTACCACTTATGTCATGTCCATGTTGATGGTAGTAGGGGGATGGTAGGACACTGCTTCACCTCCCAGCACAGTTCACCCCTTAGCATCCTGGTAAAGGCACTTAAGTTAAAATAGCTTACTTCAAAAGTAGCTGATTCGTTTCACCAACGTTTGACAGGGAGTGGGATGGAGACCAGAGCGGATTGTGGCAGCTTTCTCAGCTGACCACGATTTCAGTTTCTTATCTCTACTGATAAAGGATAATATCCCGGTACACATATGACTAGAGATTCACAGCACTAATCTGCAAGAACCTCGGTGAAACACTTCGCAGGCAAGTCCGGTAAGTATTTCAAATGAAGTGCATTTACCATGATGCTAAGGGTTGAACTGTGCTGGGAGCTGGAGTAGTGTGCTCCCATCCCCCTTCTGTCCATGGTGATGGTGTTGTCCAGTTTGATCTGGAATGCTTCTTTTACAGTGTTGCTTAGTGCTGTGCTTTAGCTGTCATGCCATCATATGTCAACTCAATGTTATTTCCTTGTGCCGTTCTAGGTTCCTCCACTCTCTCAATGGATTTTCGCCTTCAAATCTTGTGGTACATTGCAATGTGAGTTAACATGCTACTTACTATGAAAACATGGTACTGACACAAAGGCATGGTGGTGTAAATAGTGTTTATTTGTACATGAGTGACAGGTGAGGGATGAAGTTGAACATGCTGGTACATGGATACTCAAGTTAGAACACACAATGGTGGAATTCCACAGTCCCACAGAACACTCCCATCATTATGGCAATGTGGGATCAGATCTACAACAAAGTCAATGCTCTGTGCCACACTTGTGACATCAACGGTGGCTCATGGAACTGGTTTTGGCAGGTGCTTTGCCACGTGATCCTCCAGTAGTCTTTCTCAGCTGTCCCCTCTGCCGGTTGGTGGGGGAACCTGCTGCATGCTCAGAGGTGTCTGAGGAGTATGTGCCTTCTGCCTCACCCCTCCCTGTGGCCGCTGTTGAGGTGTTGTAAGTATAATCGACTGGCAACTGGGAGGGGGTGTTGCAATTTGAGCAGCATGGATTTGTAGGTATGTACCAAGGACTGTGTTAACAGTGGCCAGGGCCTCAGTCTCAGTGTCCTCCTGTGACTGTCCCCCGTTTGCCCTCCCACCTGCCCTGCAGACACGGAACTGTCGTGTTGCCTGTCGACGCCCCCGCACACAGTCCCCAGCATTTCCATGCAGGCTGGTGGTATTGTTGGCAACTGCCACGGGGACATTGTTGAAGGCAGCGGTAGTGATGTTGGAGGTGGCTGCTGCACAGGTCGTTATTGAGGGGTCAGTGTTGTTGCTGCTGTTGTGGGAGTCGTGGTGGTGGTGGGGACAGTGAGGCCTGAGACTGATCTTGCACAGCCACGCCTGAGGGGCCAGGTTGGTCATCCTCATCCAAGAAACGGAGAGAATCAGGATATGACAGGTCACCTTCCTGGGGGGGAAAATTGGCTCGGTTCGCTGGTCACAGTTTTTCCTGGTGTTGCTAGTGAATCACCTGTAGAACCGAGGTTATACTGTCAGCATATTCAGTACACAGCACAACTTTGATGTTCATGTTTTGAACATTTCATTTGAGATGACATGACTTTTGACATTGCCATTACTTGGCATTCATAACAGTTTCTATACAAGAACAGTTTGTAAGCAGTCTAACATGATGTGGAGGTACATGCATTGCTCGTTATCAATGTGAAATGGCTTAAGCAACAATTTCATGTGTAGTGACATTGTATTTACAGGGACATGTCCTCTGGTAACAAATTGTTGCTCATCCCTTCAGTTTCTCCAAAGATATTTGTGACTTTTCAATGAGTATCTGTCTACTATGCCGCCACTTCATGATTTCTGTTGTTCAGTTTTTTACTGACTTTCATGGTAGGCATGCTCCTCCACTGCGGGGAAAGGCATTGGCCCCAATTGAATGATGCAGGATTGCGGTTGCTGCTTCTTGACCTCGGCGGTGCATCACCGCCTATGAGGAATAGTCATCAGCCAATGGGAACCGCCAGTGGCTTACATTTTGGAAACTCATGATAGGTGTGCTCCGCCACTGCGGGGACTGGCATTGGCCACAATTGAATGATGCAGGATTGCGGTCGCCGCTTCCTGGCCTCCGCGGTGCATCACCGCCTATGAGGAATAGCCATCAGCCAATGGGAACCACCAGTGACTTACATTTTGGAAACTCGCGGTAAGCCACTGCGGGGACTGGTATTGGCCCCAATTGAAGGGTCATGTTTTGCAATTTTTATTTGTGTGACCTGACTTATGAAATTGCCAGCAGTCAGACATGATGTTGAGGTACATACATTGGTCGTTAGTGATGTGACATGGCATAAGCAACAATTCCATATGTGAAGATATTGTATTTCCAAGGGCATATCCTCGGTAGCAACTTGTTGCTCATCCACTTCAGTTTATGCTAGGACATTTGTGAATTTTCTATGAGTATCTAACTAGTATGCCGCAAATCCAAGATTTCTGTTGTGCTTTTTGGACTGACCTCCTGTGTTTAGTGATGTGTGACTGAGTCTCCATGCATGTGAGCCTTTATGCTTTGAGACAATGTGGCTTGTACATTTGATTTGGGCCATTGCGTTATTGGGTTTTGCTTTGCAGTTACATGTGACTACATCAATGACACTGTGATTCATGTGACCTCTCAATGGCATTCTCTGTGTTTTCACTGGCTTTGACTTATGGCGCTTTACACGGTTGGCTGACAAGTGCGGGATGTGTTGGTCATGTGGCTCCATGCTGTTTGAGAGGGAGTATAGGGGTCCATGTGGGAGTTGCGGTCTTGCAGTCAGGTCTCAACAACCTCCTCCCCAGTGAGATGGCTACCTACCTGTTAGGAGGCACTGTCGAAGGTGATAGCTGCCACATGGCTGTGGGGTGGGGAGGGTGCTCCATGATGTTTGGGAGGGAGTACAGAGGGCCTTATGGGAGTTGTGGTCTTGCAGTCAGGTCTCAAGAACCCTTTCCCCAGTGTGATAGCTACCTACCTATTAGGTGAGTCAGTGTGATGAAATGCTAGCCTTGTGAGACATTCATTTTGAAAGTGTGCATTGTACGTGAGTTTGATTTGGTCTGACAATTGAGGCTCACTTGTTGTGCACAACAATACATTAGAGTGGGATGTGGTCAATTTTGTTTATAATTACCAGCCTCCACTTCCCCCTCGATTCCGGTGAAACTCAGAATGCAGTATGGCAAGCACCTTCTCCTCCCATTTGGTTATTGTTGGTGGTGGAATGGGAGGGCCGCCACCAGTTCTTTGGGCCGCCTCATGGTTACTCTGTGCCTGAGCCTTGACCCGGTCCTTGAGGTTGGTCCACCGCCTTTTGATCTCATGCAGTGTGCGTAGGGTGGTCCCTAATGCATTGACTTTGTTGTAGATTCTAGCCCACATCTGATTTTTGCGCACAATGGGTTTCTGTTGGACCAGGTTCCCATACAAATGTGGTTCTACCCTGAGTATCTCATCTACCAGCACTTTCCTCTCTGTGTCTGTAAATTTGGGCATTTTGGGATTGGGCGTGGTGCAAATGAATAATAGGTGCAAGGTACAAGGTGGTAATGAGGATGTGCGAGGTGTGTCAGGTTTGTGGCTGTGAAGTGGTGGTGTGTGGAGTTGTGTGGGTACGATGGTATGCTTTGTGCTGTGTGCCAAAATGGTGCCCTGTCTCTCTCTGTGTCTCAGCCTCTCTCTGTGCCAATTTTGCAAAGGATGCTGGTCCAGGAAGGGGTTGTTTAAATACTGTGGTATGTGGGTGTGTCCACATGAGTGTTGGCCACCAGGTGCATCTTCCATGCTGACCTTGGTTTTAATTTCCAGATTGCATTTGTGGTGTGTCATTGGTGCGTGTCTGATGTTATTGAGGGCTGCAGATAATATTGGCACACTTTAAGCATTGTAGTAAAGTTTGTTCCAATCTCCATTCATTTGGCCTGAGCGCGACCGCGGTGGTCGGAACAGCCATGATCGTTACACCAGCTCCGCTGTCTCATCGTAATTGGCAGTGTGGTCATTCTGCGGGAGGTGCAGCCTATTTGGTCCATTGCTCAGCTCTCCTCGACCGCATCGTTCGGATTTGCAGCTTTTCGGACTGTGTCGGACAGACTTTTGTGAATTGCATCCGCTGCAGACGGTCTTTACGTGCTTTGCATCGTAATCGGACCAGCAGAAATGCAGCGGTACAATCGGGCATTTTCCGTCCGTCATTTTAATGACCCCCTATGTTTGCATTTGTTGTCGACGTACTCACTATAGAAGTCAAACTAGGAATGTTGATGTGTATTTAAAAAGTGAAAAGGAAAATAATGATAAGTGGAAACAACTTGGTGCTTATTTATTGGTGGAGGGTTGTTTTGAGTTGGGTAGTGATCAACGTATTTGTAATATTGTTACAACAAATTTGAAGAGAACCAAATGCCAGCTAGTGCCATACATAACAACCTAGTTGGTAGCTATTTCTCCAACACTGGTAGATTTAAATACATATGAGTCCATTCTTGTTCAATCTGTACACCCGTTTCAGGCTATAGTTCGTATGGAGCCTAAAACAGGTAAGCTGCCTCCAACAGATTTACAAAGAAATAGAAAAATATTGAAACTGTTGGTGTAGACAGAGAGGACAGTTAACCTGTAGTTATTCTAGTAAATGGTGTGCCAACAAAGAGTCAGAAAATATGGCAAAAGTTAGTAGATGTCACCAAACTTCAAATGGCTACATTATATATTGAGCAAAACAATATTTATTATAAAAATTTATATGTGGAAGAACAAGAAATATCTTTAGAAGATGAAAGAGAAATTTCAACTAGACAAATAGAAAAAGTGGATAACTCAAGGAGTGAAGAAATTCATGAACATTATAGTATACATCCTCTACATTCAAAAGAAGTGATGAGAAATACTATTGAATTATTCCAAATGAAGAAAGCGAAGGGAACTCCCATGAGGGTATGGGAAAAAAGTTAGGAAGCTCGTTGTTTTCCACAGCTCTTCCCCACTGGAAAAGGTGGATGATATGATGAACGACCAGTGCAGATTCCAGCTTCAGAATATCGTACACCAAGATTGTACTCAGAAGATCCAAGATTTCGATAGTGTATTCTATATTTATTTCATCTTCTGTTTGAAAGTAACTTTTCTGGACTTTCATATGCAGTGAACCACATATTAAAAACAGGAGTTCATCTTACACATCTTTCTGCAAAGGAATTTTAGGACAAAGTTCAATAAAGAGACGATCTTTTAGAATCTTAGTTAATTAATTTGATGGCATGTCAATGTGGTACTAATGTGTATTGGTATCGTTGTCACGGAGAACTTAAATGTATGTTAAGGAACTTAGGAACCCCTATATGGTTTGTTATGCTTAGCTGTGCTGAATACGAATGGAACGACTTACTTGAATTTCTACAACAAGCAAATTCAAATGTAAAAAGTATTGAATTAAAGACAGCTGGATAACTGTGTTCCTTGGATCCTGTAAATATTTGCAGATATTTTAATTAGGCCTGGGCTAAATTTCCGTTCCGCTCGTGGAAATTGCGATAATTTGACATTTTCGCGTTCCGCGGAGAGCACAAAAATGTCAAAATGTCCGCATTCCGCAGCTTAGCGATAATTTGTTTCTTGCTCGCGCTGTAAAATAATACATTCTCACGCGCGCGCGATCGCCTTACCTGAATCCCCGCGTTCGCCGACAAGTTTTCCCGGTCCGGTCGCGTTCTCCGCAAGATGTTGGATTGTTGGTAGCCATTTGCGCTGTCTCGTGACAGTTCGCGCCCGCAGTAATGTCATTGGTCGCGCGATCACGTCTTTCTTCTCGCGATCATGCACCGCGAGAAGAGTGAAAACAAGATGGACGCGCCCGCAAGCAACCGCATGGGTAAGTTGGCGAGCCGTGACCATGCAGAAAATACCGCTAACGGGCGGGAAAAAACTTCTGCATCTTCGCGATATTTCCGCGTGTTTGCGGAGATTTGTAACATTTTTGCGATAATTTGCGAAAGTCACTTTCGCAAATTCCGCCCACCCCTAATTTTAATCATAGGTTTCAAGCTATGATGTCTTTTCTCTGCAATAAAATAACCCAGGCACTACCAAAGCAGCACTCCTCCAATCATGCAACCAGTACCCATGCAGTTATAAAATAACACAGGTACTAACTATGCACTCATGCAATCACCCAAGAACTACCTGTACACTCATGCAATAATTCACGCACTACCCATATACTCCTCCAATGACCCAGGCACTACCCATGTAGTCATGCATTCATGCAGGTACTAGTCATGCACTGCTGCAATCACCGAGGAACTACCAATGTACTACTCCATGCACCAGGGCACTACCCATGCACACTTCCATGCACCCAAGCATTATCCATACACTCCTTCAATCACCCAAACATTACCCCTGCACTCATGCAATCATCCAAGCAGTACCCATGCAGTCTTTCAATCACTCAGGCACTACTACTGCACTCATGCAATAACCCATGTACTACTCATGCACTCCTCCAATCACCCAGGAACTACCCATGCAGTCCTACATTCATTCAGGCACTATTCATACACTATTCCATGCACCAGGCATTACTCGTGCACCCCTCCAATCATGCAACCAGTACCCATGCAATTATAAAATAACCCAGGCACTACCTATGCGCTCATGCAATCACCCAGGAACTACCTATACACTCATGCAATATTTCAAGCACTACCCATACACTGCTCCAACCACCCAGGCACTATCCATGCACTCATGCAATCACGCAGGTAGTAGTCATGCACTACTGCAATCACCGAGGAACTACCGATGTACTACTCCATGCACCAAGGCCCTACCCATGCACTCTTCCATGCACCCAAACATTATCCATACACTCCTTCAATAACCCAAACATTACCCCTGCACTCATGCTATCATCCAAGCACTACCCATGCAGACTTTCAATCATTCAGGCACTACTCCTGCACTCATGTAATCATCCATGTACTACTCATGCACTCCTCTAATCACCCAGGAACTGCCTGTGCAGTCCTACATGGGCTCAGGTACTACTCATACAATAGTCCATGCACACAGGCACTACCCTTGCACTCAAGCAATCACTTAGACACTACCCTCATACTTGCACTCAAGCACTTCTGTGACACTCATGCAATCCCCCAAGCACTACCCATGCAGTCTTTCAATCATTCAGGCACTACTCCTGCACTCATACAATGACCCATGTACTACTCATGCCCTCCTCCAATCACCCAGGAACTACCTTTGCAGTCCTACATACACTCAGGCACTACCTATGCACTCTTACATGCACCCAGGCATTACTCATGCACTCCTTCAATCACCCAGATATTATCACTGCACTCATGCAATAAACCAATCACTACCCATTCACTTCTCCAATTATGCATGTAGTACACATGCACTCATGGAATCACACATGCACTACCCATGTTCTTTTCCATATTACTCTTGCCGCAATTTATACAACACATACAAATATGTATTTTTTAACCAAATAGGCTGTTCTAACAAGAACTTTTTTTTGCTTCTTTTTTCTTCTATAATTGTTTTGTCTTTTTCTAACTCTTTTTTGTATCTTTTTTAAAGAACAAACAACAGAATAAAGTGACAAAACTGTTGTCTAAACATTTGCATTTGAAGAATCATTGCAAAAAAAAAATTAACAGTGGTGGCTTTTTGCTGCAAAAACAACTGCATCAACAGACTGCTCGCCATAACAAATAATTTTCTTGCACTTGATGCATCTTTGGTCTAGACTAGCAAACTCTGGTCTAATATCAGGTCCTCTAGTAGAACTTGATGTACCAGCTGAGGTGCTTGGTCCTGCATCTTGATCACCTTACTGGGCTTGTTGTTTCAGCTCTCGTCGATGTTGCTCTCGTGCTGTCTAATGAGGGTGCATGGTTTGGAGGTGCTTCAACATTGATGAAGTACCGCACAAGTATTTTTTCTCGGAACCCCAAGATAATAATAATTGTTCGCAAATAGTACAGGTCGCCTTTCTTGCATTCACCTTCTTTTCTCTTGCTGGAAGGGTGAACAAAGGCCCAGACGATGCTCTCTTTTCTAGTTTTTCTTGGTTCCTCCAAGTCATCTTCCTCACCAAGGATGTCATCTGGTGGATTTGCAGATGCAATTTTCCAAGTTTGCCCAAAAAAACACCCAAAAAATTTAACTAGAGCAGCAAACACAAAAGGTGTGTCTCCTAGCAATGTAGTTGGAGGAATGAGAAATTTGGGTAGGGTGATGTAACTTATAGAATAAAAAGCTTCTTGACCAATGAAATGCTTTCTTTTGAAGTCACATGGGTTCGCACACCCGGCGCGCAACCAGCACGCAACCAGCATGCACCCAGCATGAGTTTGGAACAATATGTTTAACAATAATTTATCTTTATTCCAGTTACAAATATATGCTATTTAAAATTGTGTTAAATAATCTCATGGCATAATATATATAATACAGTTATATACATAAACTTTTAAAACTAAAAAATTTGCGATGGGTTTGCGCACCCGGTGCGACCCCCGGAAATACGTGACATTATGCAGGGCTGAGTATCCGCGCACCCATCGCTTACCAAACGCACTTCATACACGACTTAACCAATATGGTGGCAAACGTCTTGGATTCATGCAACCACCGACACTGGTACACGATTGGAATGCAAATCCAGTTTAAAAAAGAAGCATATTTTAAAAAGGAGAATATCACTAATTTTTATAAAACTTTAAAAATTTAGAAAAAGTATTTTTGGGATATTATAATTAGAAAATAGCATTTAACAAACCTTTGAAATTCACTGAAAAAACCAAAGGTGTCGGGGACGTTATAGTTAGAAATTAGCATTTAAAAAAACCTTAGAAATTTACGCGCACTGGTAGCTGAGACTTTTGCAATTAACTTTTGCTCTTTCATGTTAAATGCTCCTCGTATGCATTTGACCTTTTAATGTTTGTACTGAATTTGTGTTTTTAAACAAAACGCATACTTGAAACGCCTACCTTTCATTTCTGACGCCCTTGCACACCGCATACTCCCCGTTCCACCACGGGTTTTCCCGGTTGAAGTGGAGGGAGATCGCGGTATAGTTTTACGGGCTAGAGGTGAGGGGAGGCGGGGAATCAGTGCACTACTGATAATGTCACATATTACATCATTCCTGACATGGTCAGTGACATCACTGATGACATCTCATATGACATCACTGATGACATCATCCGCGTGATAAACTGATGCACCTCCTCACGCCCTAATATAACCTTTGATACACCCACTCTAAAATACAGACTACAATTTTCGAAACCATACACACACCAATACCAGTTACTACATACCCACTCACTGATACCTAGGTCTACACACACATCCACTTATTCACCCATACAGTCACTCACACATGCAGTCACTCATCAATACAGCACTATCATATGTACTCATACACCTATACAGACACTCACACACTGCCACTCAGCTATAGAGTTACTCACACACCTAGTCAACCATGCAAATAATCAATCACACTCCCATTTACTCACCTATAGTTAGACGCATACCACCTCACTTATTCATACAGATACTAACATATACGTACTCTCTTCTACAATCACTGATACAAGCAAACACTCATCCATACAGCCACTCTCGTAATCACTTACTCTCACATATAGTCTAATATATACTCCAACACACACATATACTGCCTTTTACATATGTATTTACTCACACGTGTACCACTGAGAAATCCATTCACTCACCAACACACCCATACACATAGTCAGCCACCCATACAGCCCTTGACGGACGCACTCTTGAACCCATACACCCATTGAATCACACATTCACACATCTATGCACAAAGTCACACACAACCCACACACCCACACAGACACTCAGGTACCCAGACAACCAATCAATAACCCATATAGACACTGATGTAGCTACTCACCAACCCATGCAGCCGCTTACACACCAACTGACAGACTAATAAAGACATTCACAGTTTAGTCACTAACCCATGCATTTCAGTAAGACACGTTTAATCACTCACTTATACAGTCAGCCACTCAGCCACACACCTACTTAATCATACATTCTGACACTTATACACCCACTCTTTTTTCAATACACCTTGGTATATATATATATCTATATATATATTCACTGAAAAACCAAAGGTTTCAGGGGCGTTATAGTTAGGAATTGGCATTTAAAAAACCTTAGAAATTCACTGAAAAACCATAGGTTTCGGGGGTGTTATAGTTAGCTGGACATTTCCCTCGTACAAAACCCTAGAAATTCCCCTGTTATAGTTAGTTCAGCTAACTATAACTCGCGCCCCCGCAATGCACTGCTGATGACATCACATATTACATCACTCATGACATGGTCAGTGACATCACTGATGACATCACTGATGACATCTCAAATGACATCACTGATGACATCATCCAGTGACTGTGTGTTTCTGTAAATTTTAAATATGTTTTATATATTTATAGTGAAAGGCCTGTGGAAGAATGAGTGGCTGTACAAGTGTGTGAATGGATGATTTTCTAGGTGCGTAACTGACTCTATAAGTGAGTCATTAAATGTATCTTACTGCAGACTAGTGACTAAACTATGTGAATGTCTGTATGTTTCTGTCTGTTGGTGTATAAGTGGCTGCATGGTTTTGTGAATAGCTATATGAGTGTCTATATGGGTTATTGATTGATTGTCTGAGTATCTGTATGGGTGCCTGAGTGTTTGTGTGGGTAGTGTGTGTGACTCTGTGCATAGATGTGTGACTGGGTGATTCTATGGGTGCATGGTTTTAGGAGTACATCTGTGATGAACTGTATGGTTGAGTGAGTGTATGTATGGGTGTGTTAGGGATTGAATGTATATCTCAGTTGTACATGTGTCAGTAACTACATATGTGAAAGGCAGTATATATACGTGTAAGAGTATATAAGTGGTTATATGTGAGAGTGTGTGATTGTGAGAGTGGCTGTACGGATGAGTGTGTGCTTGTATCAATGATTGTATTAGAGCGTAAGAATGTGGTACTATTTTTATGAGTAAGTGAACTTGAGTGTGTATAACTGCATAGGTGAGTAAATGGGAGTGTGAATAATTATTTGCATGACTGACTAGGTGTGAGAGTACCTCTATGGATGATTGGTGGTGTGTGAGTGTCTATGTAGGTGTATAAATGCATATGATAGTCTTGTACGGAGTGACTGTAAGTATGAGTGACTGTACAGGTGAGTGAGTGGAGGTGTATGTAGACCTAAGAGTTAATGAGTGGGTATGTAGTTATTGGTATTGGAGTATCTATGGTTTTCAGAATGGACGTCTGAAATTTTGAGTTGGTGTATCACATGGATGATGTCATCAGTGATGTCATCAGTGATGTCATTTGAGATGTCATCAGTGATGTCATCAGTGATGTCACTGACCATGTCATGAGTGATGTAATATGTGACGTCATCAGCAGTGCATTGCGGGGGCGCGAGTTATAGTTAGCTGAACTAACTATAACAGGGGAATTTCTAGGGTTTTGTACAAGGGAAATGTCCAGCTAACTATAACACCCCTGAAACATATGTTTTTTTCAGTGAATTTCTAAGGTTTTTATATGCCAATTCCTAACTATAATGCCCCTGAAACCTTTGGTTTTTTCAGTGAATTTCAAAGGTTTTTTAAATGCCAATTCCTAACTATAACGTGCATGAAACCTATGGTTTTTTTCAGTGAATTTCAAAGGTTTTTTAAATGCTAATTCCTATCTATAACTTATATCTGAAGATATCATGTTTAATGATTTTGATTGGATTTGTATATTTTTCAAATTCAGTGTGTCAATTTCACTAATTACGTTTTTTTAAAATACTTTTTTATCACCATTTTTTAAACTTATTTTTTCAATTAATTCTTTTAAAAATTAAAAAAGATTATTTGAACTTAATGGGTTTTTCAAACATATTTTTTTAACTATATGTTCAAAACTTTATTTTATACATATTTTTTCACTGTTTTTGGATCCGCGCACCCTATGCGCACCGTTCTCGATCCCTACGCGATAGCATCCGCGCATGGTATGCGTCGGGTACGTGTTTAGTGCGCGATTGCAATGCGACCGATACGCGACTCCCAGCCTATACGCGACACGTTCGATGTACGTAACGCGACGTTTACGCGCTTCCGCGATGTGTCATCTGCGTCTATGACGCGGTAGGTATGCGGATCCCACGAAATATTTAACATTTAAAAAAACATATATAGATGTATTTCATGTGAATATTAGTTGAAGACAAACTCTAAACTAGTCTTAAAACTAATATATTTTTACATCTAATCCTATAATTTTTACTAATTCAATTTCGCGGATGCGCGCTGGGTGCGTGCTGCGTAAGCGCAGCGTGCGCGGATCCCATGTGACCTGCAAAAAAAGAGATTTGATTGGTTCATTACACTTCCTCTTCTAACTATTGAAAGACCCCACCCATTTCAATCATTCTTCTTTGACCTTCTTTAGAGCATCATCTCTTTGGAGAGAAGAAGATTTTTTAGACTAAGTTTACAGTTAGCTCTAACTTTTTTCAACCAAAAATGGCTTCAGGGCAGCAGGCATCACCTGCATCACCTCATACTTCTGAGGATGAATTTTTGGTGGAGGCACCACCCAAAGAACGTTTTTCTTCAGTGGTGTGGACATTTTTTACTTTTCCCGAGGGGCAGAATAAGACCAATACCACCTTGGTCACGTGCAAGATTTGCAAAAGAGTCCTGTCGCGAGGGGATCCTAACAAGAAATACTCGTGCGGCATGGCAAGTATGATGAAGCACATGAGGACCCTTCATCCAAACAATCTTGCACAAGAAGAGTGAAGACGGATGAGAAACACTCCTGCTCCTGCGCCATCCACCTAATCGCAGCCGAGCACATCAAGAGTGCATCCATCAGCCCAAACCTTGGACATCCGTCCTCAATTTCAATTTTTCAAAGTGCTCTGCACTAAGTGCAATGCGACTTTGTGCTATGGTGAGCAGTCGATCGATCTGATCTGCCGCTAGGTTTTTTTTTGTGTTTTGTTTTTATTGTTCCCTGAAGTTTATTGTTTGGTTTCTCCTGTTTTGTTTTTTGGGGTTTTTTTGCAGAAAAAACAAAAAAAATTAAAAATTGTTCAGAAAATTAAAAAAAAATTATAAAAGAAGAAAGAAGAAAAAAAAGAGTTCTTGCAAGAACTAACTTTCCTGGTTTAAAAAAAGAGCTACATTTCTTTGTTAGTGTGTGAAAGTTTAGATGAATGTATGTGTAGTACGAAAATGACTGAATGAATGCATTAGTAGCGTATGGTGAATGTATAAGTGCAGAACTATGAGGAAGTGCTGCAGCATCACACAGTAACCTCTTTAACTGCAGTGTGCTGTAGTACTTCTAAAGCATAGGGATGCAACATATGTACATAAATATGTTGCAAATCTATGCTTCTCTCTGCACGGCTGCTTAAACTGCAGCCATGTGTTGACACAGGCACCCTTGCACCATAGTGCAAGGATATCTGTGTCATTTGCTGTTTGTTTTTGTGCAGGAAGACACACCTTCCTGCACAAAAACAATCAGAAAACGCATTTTTCTCCTTCAATGTATGCTGAACATTTTAGCATGCATTGAAGATATAAAAATGTGGAGAAATTAAAACAATTCTCTTTGTTGTGCTTTCCTACACCAATTTTAGAATGGTGCACCATTCACACACATATCGAGATTCATGATTTCTGATAAATCTAGACATGTGTCTTGTTCTATGAGTATTCAGTGCAATCATGCACAACAACACTTATAGAACACCCTTTCAACGCAAAGTGGTGTGTATGATGACGTTGTATTTACATGGAGTGCCTTTCCCTCTCTTTGTAAATATGAAAGTGTCTTGCGCAATAACTATGTTACAAAAAGTGACATATTTCTGGTTTCAAAATTCCTTGCGAATGATAGAAGGTAAGCACAGAGTTTTGTCTCCAAAGATGTTCAAAGAAGAATGATTGAAATGATTGCGGTCCTTCAATAGGTACAATGGGAAATATTATGAACCCCTCAAATCTCTTTTTTTGCAGGTCACATGATATCTGATTATGGTCAGATTTGAAAACTACATACGTATAAACAGAGTGTTTTTAGAAACATGTTTCAACTTTGTAGCTTCTTGCAGACCTCGTCATTCTGCATATTGAGACTTACTTAAACTTACCTTCACAATAATAGGCATAAAAAATGGTATAAATGTTTTTCATATATTCATTGCAATCTAAATTCTTATAAATTGCTTGTTTTAAAAATTGGATCTGTGAAAGAAAAGAAAAAAAAATTATAACATGTAATAATACATTTTTTATAACACAGCATAATTTCCACAAAGTAATTTGTTTGCCTTTTTCGCTGTTCTCAGAGTATATTGAATTTCACTAAAAATAGTGATTTCAATCGTACTCATCACTTAACAGCGGGAAAAAAAAAAACAATCAGAAAGATTGTTAAAAAAAAAACAACATACTATCCTCAGTAAAATACCAGAAAATACAAATACAAATGCTTACAGATTACAAAATGTTATAACTTTAAATTATAAAAACTGCAAATGTTGCCGCATTAAAATAATCTCCGAATAAAGGACCACCAAAAAGTCCATAATTCAAAAATATACCTTTCCTTGAGGCCAAATGGTATTTTTACACTTCTTCTTTCTGTAAATTGTCCAATGGTAGTCCTATTAAATTATAATAATAAATTCCTCAGAGAGTGAATTATCTTCCTAAAACTTTGGCTTTAAAAATATTAGGTAGGAATTTGGTAATTCACTAGGCAAACGTTGTTTGAAAACCAACTGGGCATCATTACAAAGTGTCCAGCCTTTGTCACATTTTAGATAGGCAGTGTAATGTCCAGATGTGGTGGAAGGACCATCATGGAAAATTATTGAAATTGCTACAAAAATCCTTCCTGATATTGATAGTCATGCTGCTACAAATTGTTTTATTAAAGTATCCAATTTTCTTCCGTCAACTGTACAATGTTGCATCATTAAAATATGTATTTGCCATGTATGGTAATGTGGAGAACATTTCTGATTTACATTGGCTACATTGGCTTACAGTCTGGTAATGTTAAATACAGAAATCTCTCAGTGTCTACATTCGTGTTACATGTATACATGCAATTTTCACAATAATGTTCCCATTTGTAAGAAAGGCCAAAAATATTTTCTATTTCTACACCTTCATTTTCAAAAATGGCAAGCATATACATTAAATATTCCTGAGCATCTTGTTGGATATTTTGTGTAAATTGTGTAGAACCAGAACACACATCCAAAAGACTACGAACATCTGAAACAGATTGTATTTTACTTCTATCTGTTGTCAATTTTTCATAAACAGAATGCAACAGAGAACAAAATCTTTTTTGCCAATTCTCCATAATTTGTTCTTGCAAACCTTCAAGATAAAAAACAACATTGACCACTACATTAGCATAGCAGTTGACACCAGAACTATTTTCAAACTGATAACCAACAATCTCTCCAATAGTGTCCAATTTCTTTTTACCTGCAATCACAACATTATCTTGTTCTTTTCTATTCTTGACACCTTCAGAAAAGATATTCTCTAACCTTCTTTTTTGACCAACCACACGCTTTTCAAATACAGGATATTGACCTAAATTTGGAGCATACACCCTTCTTAACCTATTATACTCTTTTACACAGTTTGCATCTGCAGTAAACTTTGTCTCATCAAAATCAATCAAAAACAATCCAGATAATGTTCTGACTGGCGACAAAGCAACATATGCCATACCCCCTTTAAATACGGTAGATCCAATGTTCACCAATGCACTGTCTACACTTAACCCTTGAGATTTATGAATAGTCACTGCATATGCCAGAGAAAATGGAAATTGTTTCCTACGAACATATACATCTTTAACAAGCAAAAAACGAACTGAACAATGACCAATTGTTTTAACTTCTTCAATCTGATCAAATTTAATTTAAAAAAATTAAATTCCTTCTTTTTTCTGATAATTCACAAAATCCACCACTTTGCCCATTGCACCATTAACTAAACCTTTCTCTACATCCAAATTACGCCTTAAAATTACCCAACAGTTTACACACGCATATAGTGTCTTTTCTAAACCAGCAGT
Source organism: Triturus cristatus (assembly GCF_964204655.1). Taxonomy (NCBI): domain Eukaryota; kingdom Metazoa; phylum Chordata; class Amphibia; order Caudata; family Salamandridae; genus Triturus; species Triturus cristatus. Next base: position 1,494,144,155 of record NC_140589.1, read on the forward strand.
TTTAGATTTTTTTTTTCTTAACAATCCAGTTTTGATCTCAACTTACCCATCAAAATAATAGTGATTCCTTCATGCAGTATTTTATCAATGGCTTCCATTTTTACAATTTCTTCATTTTCCAGTTTTAATAATTCTTCGTTGAATATTGAACACTCATGCAGTGTTGGCATTAAGCAAATCACTGACTTATTTTTAGCAATTTCCACGTACACTTTTGCAGGAACTGCATTTTCATTTGGAAAGACATTGCAAAGTAATCGACTCTCCAAAGCTTCTTTCCCTTTTTTTGAAAGAATTCCAATTCTTATATCTTGAAGAATACTTCCATATTCAGCATCATTTGCAGAATTTTCAGTTCTTTGTATTCAAAATGACTCCAAATGTTCACATTACCAACACTGCCAAGAGACTTTCTGGTATCTTCATGAGCAAGTGTTTTAAATACCGGTTGTCCTTTTACCGGAGTCAGTTGCAGTAGATCTCCAAAAACTATGACGTGTTTTCCTCCAAATAACACGTCATACTCTGTTTTAAGAATTTGCTGCATTCTTAAATGCACAAAGGCAAGCATCAAGTTTGAAACCATGCTCACCTCATCAATAATGAGAAGTTTCATTTTCTTCAGGACTCTTGAAACTTCACAACAAGCTTCTCCAGATAGCTTGTGGTATTCCAATTTGTTCTCATGCTCTACTGGTAGCATTAGTAAACGATGTAAAGTAATTCCTTTAATGTTATGTGCTGCCACCCCAGTTGGAGCAGTGACAACACAAGACAAATGCGACTCAGTTGTTTTTTGCAGATAACTTGTAATCACTTTAATTAAGAAACTTTTTCCTGTTCCAGCTTGACCACTCACATACATTCGGATAGGTTGAAATGATGTACATGAGCACCCTCTCTTTTCATGAAGTAATCCATGGTCAATCTGCTCTTTTACTTGCTGATATATTTGTTTCTGTTTTAGTTGCTCTTCCAAGTTTCCTAACTGTATTGCATCTTCTTGTGCTTGATACATTGCTGTTTCCACCTCATTCATTGCAATCGCTGCTTCATTTTCAACAATTGGTTGTCCTAGTGGATCTTGACTCAGTGCAGCAGAACTTTGACTGTCTTGAGAACTGTCTCTAGCAATCTCAGCTGCAATTATAGCTTCTTGATCGATTTCATCATTCAACATTTTGACATAATTTGCGAAAGCACTACATTGTATGCTATCTTTAGAAGCATTAAATGAATCTTCATAGCTGGGAAAATCTCCAAGTAATTCCAGTTCTGAACGCCATGGTTTGAACATTTGAAAAAGGGCTAAATAGTAAATGTCCCTTTTGTCAGCAGTGTCGCAACTCAGTTTTCTGTGATTACTTAAATTTCCTTTCCTTTGTTTCACCAGACACCCTTCGGAACCAATCACCGCATATTTTCCATCGTTGATGTTCTCTGTAGTATTCCGTTTAAAAGTATAGTTTTGCAGCACTTCATAGAGAAACATGTTCTCAAGATGATGACTTCTATTTGGATAGTATGTGTCCAAAATATTGGTTTTCAAAATATCTGTACTTTCAGGGTCATTTTCTGCTAAATATTCAATTTCTTGAACAGATCTCAGTACCCGATTTCGCATTCCTGCAAGACCTAGACTCACTCAAATGATTCTTCTACTTTTGGAATATAGACTTGCAGATGATAACCTATCTAAACATTCATATGCTCCAATTTCACGATGCGATAACATCTTCAAACTGAAACTGTATCATTTCTTACTAAGAGCCTTCTCGTGAGAAATCTCTTCCCACTTTCTTTCAATTCAGTCTTTTCTGATTTAGTAATGTAAGACGTTACATATCGAGCAACAGCAATGGAATTGTCCGCAACATACTGAATATCCATGTTAGCGTTCCACATGGATAAAATAACTGGATTGTAGTCATTTATGTATTTTGATTCTTCGCTTCTTCTTCTTAAGTTGTAGGTGCTTTTCTGAGACTTTCTTGTGATGGTATGTCGTTCAGCTGACATAAAACTCTTCCTTTGGATAATACAGGACGTGGAAATCCAAAACGACACTTGGTATAGAACTTATCCTTTGACTTGTACTTCAGTCAACAGTATTTTCCACACCTGTGGCTTTGAAATCGTAAGACTTGTTGTTTTAAGTTTTTGTCTTCTCTGCTATTGGGAAGAGGACATGTAGCATAATCTTCAATGAAAGACAAAACAGTTTCATCTGAATCTGTTCCAAATTTGGGGGTGTCCTTGACCCATAACAACATATGTATGTGAGGAGCACCTCTTGCTTGATACTCCTTTCTCCAAAAGAAATCCACAACTTCTCCAAGAGGAGGATTCTTTTTATTGCAGATGAAAGACATCATAGCTTCAAATCTATGATTGAAATATCTGCATACATTGACAGGATCCAAAGAGCACAATTCTCCAGGTGTCTTATATTCAATATTTTTTATATTGGAATTTGCCTCTCGAAGAAATTCAAGTAAATCATCCCAAGCATACTCAGCACAGCTTAGTGTAACGAACCATGTAGGAGTTCCCAAGTTCGGTAGCATACATTTCAGTTCTACATGTCGACGGTACCAATATTCATTAGTCCCATGCTGACATGCCATCAGATTAATCAACTGAGATTCTATATGATCATCTCTCTGCACTTTATCCATAAAATCCTTTGCAGTTAAATTTTGAAGATGCATTCCAGTTTTTAAAATGTGATTTACTGCATATGAAAGTCCAGACAAGTCACTTTCAAACAAAAGATGATACATATTAGGGATTCATTGACGAAATCTTGGATCTTCTGCATATAATCTTTTTGTCCAATATTCAGATGCAGGAATCTGCACAGGACGTTCATCATATCGTCCACCTTTTCCTGTTGGAAACAACTGCGGGAAACAACAAGCTTCCAAGCTCTCTTCCCATACACTCATGGGACTTCCTGTTGCTTTTTTCATTTGAAACAACTCAATCATATTCCCCATCACCTCTTTGGAATGTAGTGGATGTACACTGTAATGTTCATAGATCTCTTCACATCTGGACATGTCCACTTTTTCAATTTGTCCACTTAATGTTTCAGTATTTTCTGCTAAATCTATTTCTTCTTCTCCAACAAACACATTTCTATAGTACTCATTACAGATACAATGATGCCTTTTGCACTTTTCTAACATCCACTAACTCTTGCCAGATTTTCTTATTCTTAGTATGAACACCATTAACTAGAATGACTAGTGGCTCATTTTCTGCATGACCTACACCAATAGTTTCAATATTTTTCCTTAAATCTAATGGTAAATACACAACTCTTCCTTTCAATCCTCTTTGCAACTCTGATGGAGATAATTTACTTGTTTTGGGCTCCATACGAACAATAGCCTGAAACGGGTGAACACATTGTATGAGAATAGACTCATACGTATTTAAATCTATCAGCTCTGGAGGAATAGCAACCAACTCTAGATTATTATGAACAGCTCTAGCAGGCATTTTATTCTCATCTAATTTGTTATAACAATATTTGCAAATACGCTGCTCACATCCCAAATCAAAACAATCCTCTACCAACAAATAAGTTGCAAATTCCGTCCACTTATCATTATCTTCTATTTCACTTTTAAAATACAGATTGACTCCCCTAGTCTGATTTTTATAGTGACTTCGCCGACAACAAATACAAGAAACATTTGGTCTTTCACCTGAAATTACCTTTAACTTTGTGATTTCATCCTCAAATTTTTCTGTAATTACGGGTTCTACATTGTCTTCAACATTCTGTTCTACTAATGTGTCAGTTTCTTCACTCTCTTGCTGAGGCCCAAAGTAACAAAACTCAATATCCTCACAGACCTGCTTCACATCTGATACTGACCCACGCAAAAGAGCACTGTTCAACTCACTTAAGTTTAGTGCTGGACTTTTTGCATAATACAACCTTCTCACTAACTTCTGCATTTGAGTATGATGTACTGCCAGCATTCTGAAATGGTGAAAAACACTTTGCCAAACTTTCCTAGAAAGACAAGCCAGAGAATGACCTTGAAAACCACTATGTTTTCTCACTCTGCAAGGGTCTAGTCCTTACAACAGCTTAATCTTTTGTTTAACACTTTTTTTAGTATAGGCTCGTAAAAAACTACATAATTTTTCAATAGATTCCTGTCGTACACTGCAAACACTACTGCAATCCCAAGTGTACACAGGGTTTTTAGCACGTCTCCCTAAAACTTCATCAGCTATCACTTCTTCTGCATTTCTTTCAACTATTTTCTCTTTCTCCATTGGACAACCGTCACTAACCTCATAACCTCTACCACTGGTGTCAACTGCATACAATAATTTTTCGCTCAGTGAATAACTCTCTTCATTAAAAAAAGGCTCTGAACTAGAACTGTGTTTCCATTCTGCCCAAAAAAATCACCAAATATTTTTTTATTAATAACTCTTTTCCTCCTACTTTTGGCCTTCATTACATATATTGGTTTATCTAGTGATCGAATTCTGTTTAACGCTAAAATAAACAGTTTCCTTTTTACTTCAAACGCCTTTTCCACAATGCTTTCAATATGCTTCTTCTTTTTATAAAATAAAGCTATTTTTATATTTCTTCACATCTTTCAGCAAATTATGCACTACTCTCTTGTAAAATATTTTTTTGCGTAATTCCTTATACTGATTTTGCCTTCTTTTACCATACTTTATCTCCTTTGACTGAACATTTGCTTTTTTACTTTTCCTCTTATTTTGAATTTTGTTCTTACTTGAAAAATTCTCAGAAGTTCCAGCATTATCTACATTCGGTTTGCTCCTAAAAACATTTTTAATAAATTGCTTTGTGATCTTACCAGAAGATTTTTTCCTTTTAGCCACATTATCTTGTTCATTCAATACTTGTGGTTGATGTTTCTTCAAATAATCGTCCTGTCTCTGTTCTTTTCTTTTTCTTTTTTTTTCTGGCATAATTTCTCTATTTTAACGTTGAAAAACAGTATCTGTAAAAAATAATCACAAATAAATGTATATTGATAACTTTCAAATTTACACTATTCCATTACTGTACAAACACATTTTAAATAAAAACTGACTAAGAAACTATAGCCCTGAACCACAAGAGTGACGATGGTTAAAACACTACATGCATAGTGCATACTACTTTGAAGCAGTTCCTGCCCTAAAGCCTACCTCCCTAAAAGACCACATGCTAACTGACTGCATGATTACAGTACTATAAGGAGACACACTGGGTGAGTAACAGGGTGTTTGCTAGAAGTGTATGAATACTCACTGGGGAATTGAAGGTGTGAAAGACAACTGTGTAGCTGATTAGAGGACTAAATTCATACTGGATAGGCATTTGAAGCAGTCCATGTGCTAAGGCCTGGCTCACTGCATGAGTACTTGAGTACTGACTGAATGATTAGACTGCAGCAAGGAGAGTGCCTGGGTGAATTTATAAGTGGTAGGCTTTTGGTGCAGGGAATGGATTAGTACTTGGTACTGAATGGGTCACTAGAGGAGTGCAAAGGGAGTCACAGGATGTTTGCTGGATGGTATGGATACTGACTAGGGAATTGAAAGTCTGAAAGACAAGTGTCTAGGTGGTTAGAAGAGTGCATGCATAGTGGATAGGGGTTTGAAACAGTCCATGTGCTAAGGCCTGGCTCAATGCATGAATACTTAGGCACTGACTGAATGATTAGAGTACTGCAAAGAGAGTGTCTTGGTGAATGTATAAGTGTTTGGGTTTTGGCACAGTGAATGGATTACTACATGGTGCTGAATGGGTCACTAGAGGACTGCAAAGGGAGTGACAGGGTGTTTCCTGGAAGTGTATGGATACTGACTAGGGAATTGAAGGTGTGAAAAACAACTGTGTAGGTGGTTAGAGGACCACATGCATAGTGAATAGGCGTTTGAAGCAGTCTATGTGATAAGGCCTGGCTCACTGCATGAGTACTTGAGTACTGACTGAATGATTAGAGTACAGCAAAAAGACTGCCTGGGAGAATTTATAAGTGGTAGGATTTTGGCGCAGGGAATGGATTGGTACTTGGTACTGAATGGGTCACTAGAAGAGTGCAAAGGGAGTGACAGGATGTTTGCTGAACTGTATGGAAACTGACTAGGGAATTGAAAGTGTGAAAGACAAGTGTCTAGGTGGTTAGAAGACTGCATGCATAGTGGATAGGGGTTTGAAGAAGTCCATGGGCCAAGGCCTGGCTCAGTGCATGAATACTTAGGCAGTGACTGAATCATTAGAGTACTGGAAAGAGAGTGTCTTGGTGAATTTATAAGTGTTTGGGTTTTGGCACAGTGAATGGATTAGTACATGGTGCTGAATGGGTCAATAGAGGACTGCAAAGGGAGTGACAGGGTGTTTCCTGGAAGTGTGTGGATACTGACTAGGGAATTCAAGGTGTAAAAGACAAGTGTATAGTATGTTAGAACACTACATGCATACTGCATAGACATTTGAAGCAGTCTATTTGGTAATGAATGATTCAAAACATAAGTACTTGGAAACTGACTAAATCATCAGACTCCTGCAAGGACAGTGCCTGGGTAAAACTTTTAAATTTTCAGTTCTGCCACAGTGAAGAGAATAGTACATGGTACTGCACCTTAGTGTCAAACCTGACTCATTTCATCAATGCATGAGCAAAGACTAGCTTCTAATGCCACTAAAACTTGACAGCATGACCGGTTTTAAAAGAGTTATCTGTCAGAAAATACACGATGTTACCCAATCCTTCTCTCACAGTGGTTCCCAAATGCACACACACTCACAGTGTGATTCTAGACAAGCACCACTATCCCTAAGAGTTTACCAAAACTCATTCACTACAGTGGAAGTGGTAAGGGAACTGCACACAATCTACATATTTCAGGACTGCACTTTTGTGTCAAAGCCTGACTCATTTAATCAAAGCATAAGCAAAGACTGCCTTCAAATGCTACTAAAACTTGACAACATGACAGGTTTTAAAACAGTTATCTGCCACCAAATACACGATCTTACCAAATGCTTCTCTCACAGTGGTTCCCAAATGCACACAGACTCACTGTGTGATTCTAGACAACAACCACTATCCCTAGAAGTTTAACAAAACTCATTTACTACTGTGGAAGTGGTAAGGGAACTGCACACAATCTACATATTTCAGGACTGCACTTTTGTATCAAAGCCTGACTCACTTAATAAAAGCATAAGCAAAGACTGCCTTCTAATGCTACTAAAACTTGACAACATGACAGGTTTTAAAACAGTTATCTGCCACCAAATACACAATGTTACCAAATGCTTCTCTCACAGTGGTTCCCAAATGCACACAGACTCACTGTATGATTCTAGACAACAACCATTATCCCTAGAAGTTTACCAAAACTCATTCACTACTGTGGAAGTGGTCAGGGAACTGCACACAATCTACATATTTCAGGACTGCACTTTTGTGTCAAAGACTGACTCATTTAATCAACGCATAAGCAAAGACTGGCTTCTAATGCTACTAAAACTTAACAACATGACCGGTTTTAAAAGACTTATCTGTCAGAAAATACACGATGTTACCCAATCCTTCTCTCACAGTGATTCCCAAATGCACACAGACTCACAGTGTGATTCTAGACAAGCACCACTATCCCTAGGAGTTTACCAAAACTCATTCACTACAATGGAAGTGGTAAGGGAACTGCACACAATGTACATATTTCAAGACTGCACTTTTATGTCAAAGCCTGACTCATTTAATCAACGCATAAGCAAAGACTGTCTTCTAATGCTACTAAAACTTGACAACATGACACGTTTTAAAAGAGTTATCTGTCAGAAAATACACAATGTTACCAAATGCTTCTCTCACAGTGGTTTCAAAATGCACACAGACTCACAGTGTGATTCTAGACAAGCACCACTATCCCTAGGAGTTTACCAAAACTCATTCACTACAGGGAACTGCACACAATTTACATATTTCACGACTGCACTTTTGTATCAAAGCCTCACTCATTTAATCAACACATAAGCAAAGACTGGCTTCTAATGCTACTAAAACTTGACAACATGACAGGTTTTAAAATAGTTATCTGTCAGCAAATACACAATGTTACCAAGTGCTTCACTCACAGTGGTTCCCAAATTCACACAGACTCACTGTGTGATTCTAGACAAACAACACTATCCCTTGCACTATACCCAAACACATTTCTTCATCTACAAGGAGTGCTACATTTTAGTGCAGAAACATAACTCATTTCACAAATTCATAAACAATGACTGGTTTCTAATTCTACCAAAATATAAAAACTGCATAGTTATCTGTCTACAAACACATGAAAAAACAAATGCTTATCACAGAATGGTTTCTACATGCACACACACTGCCAATTAGATTGTAGAGAAAAAAAAGTACTCCCTACACTTTAGCAGAAGAAATACATTAGTATGATTAAAATAAAAATAGTCTACATACAACCCCTCACAATTAAATAACTCACCTTTCTAGATGTTTTGTAGATTAAGAAGTATGTCAGTCACACACCAGATGTCAGTCACACACCAGATTTTCTTATACAGAATCTCTGCACTGTGCACCTGTCAGCAGAACCAAAGAATGGCAAAGTTTCCCTCTCATTTTCCACACATATACGTGTAAACATCAAATCACATTCCTTCCCACATAAATTCAAAAGCAAACACACATTTCTATTGGTTAAACATTTCAACCCTTTCCAAATGACATAAACTTCAACCCTTCCCCCAATCTACCTTCTGCCCGTTACCATAGAAACAGGTCATGTAACACTGTACTGAGCACACAGGTCACAAGTTCAGCACACACAATGTTGCTAATCAAGACAGCAAGTGTGCTTGACTTCTCAACATATCAGCTTATCATATATAATGTTCCTTACAATCAGTTTTTGTTAACCAATAAGAATCATGCGTTTAAAAAACAGAAATATACACCCTACCTTTCAGTGTAGAAGGTTGTCAAACAACCAATCATTTCTTTTCTTTTTTCAAAACTGCATCTTAGCCACCATTTTAGAAACATCTTACTTTCCAAACTGCCATTTCATTTACAGAGACCATCTGAGTGCATCCAGACCTCCTTACAAGATGCTTAGAGTGTGGATTGTGAGACACAGCTACATTTTCTGGAGCCAAAGGTATGCAGAAAATAAAGGCATTCACAAAGACTTAGGTTTGCCAAATGTAGAAATTAAATGGATTGGACAGAGAGGGTTAAAGTGGCACCAATTGATGCCATTGGTGAAATCCTTCATGCAAATCCAACACCCTGACCTCATAATAGTGCACTGTGGTGGCAATGACCTAGGCACTTTGACTGGGGTAGGTCTGGAAATGCTTATGAAGGACACCTTTGCATAACTGATTTCACTTTTCCCTAAAACTGCCTTTGTGTAGTCTAACATATGCCAAAGGCCGAAATGGAACTGGTCCGATCATTTTTGTCCACAGATTGAGAAAGCTAGGAAACATGTGAATTAATCTGTTTCTTCTTTTCTCAAAGACTACAGAATGGGGTCCATTTACAATAACAATCTGCGCTTTCATATGCAAGAGATGTATAGGAGAGATGGAGTACACTTTACTGATGAAGGAAACAGAGTCTTCCTCAACAACTTTAGACTCTGTATAGGTACTTACTTATAAAGACCAAAAACTCTGAATGAACACAACGGCTCTTTTTAGAGCCACTCAAGAACAAAACACTTAACCTTAATCTTTATCTCCCAACAATTTCATTTTTTTTCCCCTTGGATCCGCGAACCCACCGCGAGAGAATCCGTGCATCCAACGCGATAGGATGTGCGCACCGTGTGCACATTTCGCCGTTTAAAAAAACAAAAAAAGGGGGGCCCAGGGGGTCCTTCTGAGACCCCCTAAGCACCTCTAGAGGGTCAGAGTATTTCCACTCTGCCCCCTTTATATGTTTTACACACTTATTCCCCTTGCTTCTTCACCCTCGCTTCTACCGAGGCAGAAAATGGCCGCCAACAGTTCCTGGTTTCGAATGTAGACAGACACTCGACAGCCAATTAGCATTCAGCGCGCGATCGGTAGGGTGCGCGCTTCGTTTGGGGAGGGTACTGAACGGATTCACACCATTTATGCAAAAGGCACAACAGATCCTATGGGAAATTGCATGGGGAAAATGCGTTTTGGGACCCCCCTTTTTTCTCGGCCCCCACTTGACGAATCACCACGAAACTTTCAGGGAGCGGAGCTGGCCAAAAGTTTGGAAAATTTTGTGAGGATTCGTCAACTGGCGCCAGACTTATTGGGAATCGAATGTTGCGGATTTCCTATGGAAAATCGGTCCTAACTATAACTATCTACTGGCGACCGCCAGTAGATAATATATATATATATATATATATCAAAACACAAGGTTGTCCCACTGAAGATGCCTCACATGAAGGGTGCAGACTCTAACACCATCGGCAGCAGCAGAAGCAGCATCCTCGCCGCCTTGTTTTAAATGTAAATGGCAAACGCGTTTCGAGCGATTTGACGCTCTTGATCACTGGCTTCACTCTGGCTTCAAGCACGGAAACACACAGCAATTGGGAACAACTGGTTTAATGGTTACACAAGTCCCGCCCCAGTGGGCGTTGACACGCAGGGCCTGATGGTCCTAGTAGTCCCATAATCTGCTGCCACAGAATTTGTAGTCCCCTGTGAACCCCTGTGGGTGTCGCTGGCTCCGTGTTCACAATGATTGCCAAAGTGCAATATTCAAAAATAACTATCCCAAGTGGGTGCAAGTAGTGCGGGAATCACTGTCTGATGCCAATATATACCAAAAGTAAAGGTCCCCTTCATTCTGTAACAGGCTCGCGGTTCCGAGCACTGAAGACCCGCCTTTCCGGCGGTGGGGCATCTCCGCGGCTGGACTAGCCACTAAAAATCAAAACACAAGGTTGTCTCACTGAAGATGCCTCACATGAAGGGTGCAGACTCTAACACCATCGGCGACAGCAGAAGCAGCATCCTCGCCGCCTTGTTTAAAATGTAAATGCCAAACGCGTTTCGAGCGATTTGACGCTCTTGATCACTGGCTTCACTCTGGCTTCAAGCACGGAAACACACAGCAATTGGGAACAGCTGGTTTAATGGTTACACAAGTCCCGCCCCAGTGGGCGTTGACACGCAGGGCCTGATGGTCCTAGTAGTCCCATAATCTGCTGCCACAGAATTTGTAGTCCCCTGTGAACCCCTGTGGGTGTCGCTGGCTCCGTGTTCACAATGACTGCCAAAGTGCAATATTCAAAAATAACTATCCCAAGTGGGTGCAAGTAGTGCGGGAATCACTGTCTGATGCCAATATATACCAACAGTAAAGGTCCCCTTCATTCTGTAACAGGCTCGCGGTTCCGAGCACTGAAGACCCGCCTTTCCGGTGGTGGGGCATCTCCGCGGCTGGACTAGCCGCTAAAAATCAAAACACAAGGTTGTCCCACTGAAGATGCCTCACATGAAGGGTGCAGACTCTAACACCATCGGCGGCAGCAGAAGCAGCATCCTCGCCGCCTTGTTTAAAATGTAAATGCCAAACGCGTTTCGAGCGATTTGACGCTCTTGATCACTGGCTTCACTCTGGCTTCAAGCACGGAAACACACAGCAATTGGGAACAGCTGGTTTAATGGTTACACAAGTCCCGCCCCAGTGGGCGTTGACACGCAGGGCCTGATGGTCCTAGTAGTCCCATAATCTGCTGCCACAGAACTTGTAGTCCTCTGTGAACCCCTGTGGGTGTCGCTGGCTCCGTGTTCACAATGACTGCCAAAGTGCAATATTCAAAAATAACTATCCCAAGTGGGGGCAAGTAGTGCGGGAATCACTGTCTGATGCCAATATATACCAACAGTAAAGGTCCCCTTCATTCTGTAACAGGCTCGCGGTTCCGAGCACTGAAGACCCGCCTTTCCGGCGATGGGGCATCTCCGCGGCTGGACTAGCCGCTAAAAATCAAAACACAAGGTTGTCCAACTGAAGATGCCTCACATGAAGGGTGCAGACTCTAACACCATCGGCAGCAGCAGAAGCAGCATCCTCGCCGCCTTGTTTAAAATGTAAATGCCAAACGCGTTTCGAGCGATTTGACGCTCTTGATCACTGGCTTCACTCTGGCTTCAAGCACGGAAACACACAGCAATTGGGAACAGCTGGTTTAATGGTTACACAAGTCCCGACCCAGTGGGCGTTGACACGCAGGGCCTGATGGTCCTAGTAGTCACATAATCTGCTGCCACAGAACTTGTAGTCCCCTGTGAACCCCTGTTGGTGTCGCTGGCTCCGTGTTCACAATGACTGCCAAAGTGCAATATTCAAAAATAACTATCCCAAGTGGGTGCAAGTAGTGCGGGAATCACTGTCTGATGCCAATATATACCAACAGTAAAGGTCCCCTTCATTCTGTAACAGGCTCGCGGTTCCGAGCACTGAAGACCCGCCTTACTGGCGGTGGGGCATCTCCGCGGCTGGACTAGCCGCTAAAAATCAAAACACAAGGTTGTCCCACTGAAGATGCCTCACATGAAGGGTGCAGACTCTAACACCATCGGCGGCAGCAGAAGCAGCATCCTCGCCGCCTTGTTTAAAATGTGAATGTCAAACGCGTTTCGAGCGATTTGACGCTCTTGATCACTGGCTTCACTCTGGCTTCAAGCACGGAAACACACAGCAATTGGGAACAGCTGGTTTAAAGGTTACACAGGGGACTACAAGTTCTGTGGCAGCAGATTATGGGACTACTAGGACCATCAGGCCCTGCGTGTCAACGCCCACTGGGGCGGGACTTGTGTAACCATTAAACCAGCTGTTCCCAATTACGAGGGAAATATCCAGCTAACTATAACACCCCTGAAACCTATGTTTTTTTCAGTGAATATATATATATATATAAATACATATATATATATATACGTACATATATATATATTCACTGAAAAAACCAAAGGTTTCAGGGGCGTTATAGTTAGGAATTGGCATTCAAAAAACCTTAGAAATTCACTGAAAAAACCATAGGTTTCAGGGGTGTTATAGTTAGCTGGATATTTCCCTCGTACAAAACTCTAGAAATTGCCCTGTTATAGTTAGTTCAGATAACTATAACTCGTGCCCCAGCAATGCACTGCTGATGACGTCACATATTAAATCACACATGACATGGTCAGTGACATCACTGATGACATCACTGATGACATCTCAAATGACATCACTGATGACATCACTGATGACATCATCCAGTGACTGTGTGTTTCTGTAAATTTTAAATATGTTTTATATATTTATAGTGAAAGGCCTGTGGAAGAATGAGTGGCTGTACAAGTGTGTGAATGGATGATTTTCTAGGTGCGTAACTGACTCTATAAGTGAGTCATTAAATGTATCTTACTGCAGACTAGTGACTAAACTGTGTGAGTGTCTGTATGTTTCTGTCTGTTGGTGTATAAATGGCTGCATGGTTTTGTGAATAGCTATATGAGTGTCTATATGGGTTATCGATTGGTTGTCTGAGTATCTGTATGGGTGCCTGAGTGTTTGTGTGGGTAGGCTGTGTGTGACTCTGTGCATAGATGTGTGAGTGGGTGATTCTATGTGTGCATGGTTTTAAGAGTGCATCTGTGATGAACTTTATGGTTGAGTGAGTGTATGTATGGGTGTGTTAGGGATTGAATGTATATCTCAGTGGTACATTTGTAACTAAATACATATGTGAAAGGCAGTATATATGCGTGTAAGAGTATATAAGTGGGTATATGTGAGAGTGTGTGATTGTTAGAGTGGCTGAATGGATGAGTGTGTGCTATGATTGTATAAGAGCGTAAGAATGTGGTACTATTTTTATGAGTAAGTGAACTTGAGTGTGCATAACTGCATAGGTGAGTAAATGGGACTGTGATTAATTATTTGCATGACTGACTAGGTGTGACAGTACCTCTATGGATGATTGGTGGTGTGTGAGTGTCTATGTAGGTGTATAAATGCATATGATAGTCTTGTACTGAGTGACTGTAAGTATGAGTGACTGTACATGTGAATGAGTGGAGGCGTATGTAGACCTAAGAATTAATATGTGGGTATGTAGTTATTGGTATTGGAGTATCTATGGTTTTGATAATGGACGTCTGAAATTTTGAGTTCGTGTATCAATGGTTAAATTAGGGTGTGAGAAGATGCAGTAATTTATCACATGGATGATGTCATCAGTGATGTCATCAGTGATGTCATTTGAGATGTCATCAGTGATGTCATCAGTGATGTCACTGACCATGTCATGAGTGATGTAATATGTGACGTCATCAGCAGTGCATTGCGGGGGCGCGAGTTATAGTTAGCTGAACTAACTATAACAGGGGAATTTCTAGGGTTTTGTACGAGGGAAATGTCCAGCTAACTATAACACCCCTGAAACATATGGTTTTTTCAGTGAATTTCTAAGGTTTTTTAAATGCCAATTCCTAACTATAACGCCCCTGAAACCTTTGGTTTTTTCAGTGAATATATATATATATATATATATTGATAGTTGCCACTGGGTAGTTATAGCTAGGATTCTGTTTTTAAAAGAGATGTCTTTTTTGTGTTGCTAATAACTTTGGTGCAGTTTGACACATATTCAGGTAACTTTCCAAAAGGTGCTACTTTTTAGTTATGCATGAAAAGTTTTAGGGTGATATGTCAAGTGGGGTTCATGGAAAATGGGGGGATACCAAAACTTGCTTTCCCTATTCAATTTACTGTAGGAACTTTACACATAGTTACAGCCCAAATTGCTGAAAAGATTTACACCAAATTTGGCAGAAAGGAAGATCATGGTCCACAAAGAGTGATTTTTGTGATTAGTTGCAAATCTGATCAGTAGTTTTTGAACAATTAATGCTCAAAACTTCGAGTATATCACGCTGAGGTGCCGACAAAGTAAGGTCTAATTGGCTGACATCCACACCACACTAATGTGGCAGACACCATTTTATGACTCTGGACTCAAAAACATAAGGGGGCAGAGTAAGGATACCTTGACCTCCTTTGGCCTGGTAGGTGGTTGCAGAAGGACCCAGCCTAAAGCCAAAAACATTTTGTTCTAGTTTTGCCGCATATTTGCAGAGGATCTGTATTAAACTTTTTTTAAGAGTATGGGTGCTGCCACATTTCTAAAAAATACCTCCAGGGTGGGCCATGGCCTGGGAAGGCAGCACATATGGTATTAAGGAGAGGGAGGCATATAGCCCCCCTCATCAAGCTCCTAAGAGTCCCTGGGCTGATATCCTATTAAAGGGGAGAAGGTGCATGGCACCCCTCCCCAAGCCTAAAAAGGCCCAAGAGACCCCATGCCCTGCAGCTGTATGACAAATTAAGAGTAGGGATGAGCAGCCCCTTTCCAGGGCCTTAAAGGCCCCAGGAACCCCACCTCCTGGGGCCAGTTTTTTTTATAAAAGGCTGGGGACTGCACTGCACCCCCTCCCTGAGGAGGCCCCGGGACTCGATCCTTGAGAGTTAAAACTTTAAAAATGGGAAAGGGGCCATACGCCCCCTCCCAGAACCATACAATGGTCCCAGGGACCCCACCACTTGGAGCCAGCTCAGGGATGGTTTCCTGGGTTCCCCAGCCTCTGGAACACCATCTATTTCCCCGACACAGCTGTGGGTAGGGTGAGTGCAATGTTCTTCAACAGGGAGAAAGAACAAACCTGCTGATGCCTCTTGGGAGAGCAGAACATTTTTCTACCAGGAGCAGGGAAATACTGTGAGGGTGGGAGCAAAAGAAAATTGCTTTCACAGAGTGGGAGCAATGCCGGCTCCTGCTGTACCCCTGATGGGTGTAAGCAGGGGAGTCAGTGGGGTTGTGGGGGTCCAGGGCCTCCCTCAGCAGCCCCCAACAAGTATTTGGTTTGGGATGTGCCGGGTGGGCAGCGGGGCATCTTTTATAAAAAATAAAATGCCATCTACTGCATTGGCCCATGAAATGGGGGTGCTTCTAGGGAGCTGGTAGGGCATTAGGGCCCTAGGGCTTCCCTAACAACTCCTAACAGGTATACTGGCGTGGAGCACCCCACAAATTAAAAAAAGGCCTCCTTCTGTGCATCCCCACATAATGGGGCCACTTGCAGGGAGCCGGCAGGCCCACAGCAGCCTTGTGGCCCCACCTGTGACCCCATATGAAAGAACAAACAATGGCTGTCCTGGTTGGGACTGAGACACCCAGAAAAATGAAGACTAAAAATGAATAATAAATACGTTGAGTGGCTACAGCCCCTCATGTATTATTCACTGCTCTTCAAGGAGTGCCCTATAATGGCCTGCAAGGGCTATCTACATATCAAAAAAGAAAGAGTCACAGAAATGTATTTGAATCAAGCTTTACTATTTATTTGTAAGCAATCAAGATTAATAAACATTGCATTATGTGCATTATTGAGATACACATTTGATTACAATTATTGGTGATTTTCGGATGATAGGTCTTTCTTATATATAGGCGGAAGGGTTAGCTCAGCCACCTGCCGGGGTTAGATGCACGGCCTGGCCACAGACCAGGCTCTGCAGCTAGCCAGGCCCTGCATCTAACTCCCCATTGTGCGGAGTGGTTGGCTTCATGCATGGTAATAAAATATTACTTTACATTGAAAACAAATTGAAATTCACCAACAAAACCAGAGGTTAAAATGACATTATAGTTAGGTATCATAATTATATCTTACTTTCAATTTTTAAAAACCTAGCAATTCACTGCAAAAAACAAAGGTTAAAGGGATGTTATAGTTAAGTGAAGATATCATTTAAAACATGCTGTTTTAAACATACAAAACTACTGAAATTCACAGCTTATAGTTATTTCAAGTAACTATAACACTTGCCTTAAGGTAACTATAACTCGCAAACTGATGCCTATAGTAAAATTCTGGGGATCGTAGTCCTGAACTAGGGGTATGATGAATGATAATGATATATTACTATTCATTTTAATGCTTACATGAAAGTGAATAGTATGATTGTCTGGTTCTAATCATTGGCTAATTCTAATGAATGCTTCTAATAAAACGTAACATGGTGGGCAAAATAACTGCAAGTACATAACAAGCCTAGTACATTGCAATTCATATTTAACACTGTAACAAATCACTCTGAATTGATGCTGGGAAGGGAATTATCCCGGAATGATGGTAATTGTAGTCTATGCCTTAGCCGCTAAACCGCCTTTGCTATAGGGCTGGCAAATGTGTACTAGGGATTGAAATGGCCAACATTTGATTGGATTCATACACGAAGAATTAAGTATTATGAATTCACACATTAAAATTCTTTTTAGCAAAGTTTCTTTCTGATTGTATGTTGATAAATGGAGTGTAGACATAGTTTGTCTATCATGTCTGTGATGTGGCTGTTACATGACTTCAAAAGTTGGTGGGCACATTTGCTTGACAAGGGCTCACTTAGCAAAAATGTGTTGTATGTACCAACAACAAAAACAGGTGTACTACACAGAGTGCATTCTGAAGATATCATATTTTCTTGTACATTAGGGGGGAGGCACGCTAGCCATTGGCACCAAGTTCAGGTGGAAGTGGTTGCATTTGTGCCACAGCACGGAAAATATGCTGATATATATTACCTAATATTCATAGGAACTAAAAATCTTTTAAGTAATCTGTATAGTAAACAGATATTGTATAATTATCTCAGTGATTAGCACTTTATTAAGAGCTTTTTTTTTCAAATTTGAATTTGTTTTTGAACAGTGTGATTTTTCTGAATTTATTCGTGCCTCCCTGAGACAGGATTCCCCAGTTGGGGCCATATTGAAACAAGAATGTTATTATGATGAATTAAGGTACCAAGTAATCTAATAGTTTTCATTATTTGATGGTGTAGTATAGTATATTTTTTTAAAATGTAAGGTATTTGTTGTGTTTTTATTTTGCCTTGTTGGCATAATACCAAACAATAATACCATACCATACCGCACCATACCATACCATATATTTATTGTGAATGCATAACAATATAGAAATGTTGCAGCATTCAAATAAAAAAATACATTATTTTAAAATATATTACATGAAATTATTTTTCTGAAGGTTAAATAAAAAATCCATTCCAAAAGTAAAGCAAAGTGATGTATAAAACTTATTAAAAGTACTTTCTAAATCGAAAATAATGTTTCTTTAGTTTTTCAAATTAAAAAGGTTGTCAAATGTTTTAAAATAAAATATTAACAATGATGTTTTATTTAGAGATTTGTTGGCATGAACTTAAATTGAATTATATTTTGAATAGTTCAAATAATTTAATGTAATCTTTCAATAGTTTTTATGGGGTTTCATTTTAATTCTTATTTCCAATATTTTTCCAGGTAAGGGTGTTGCAGTACCAGTGGTTGTCTCTGTGGTGCTGGTTTTAATCCAGCTCTGTGCTTGAGTAGAGTTATGATTGTTTTTGGTCTTTTTTGGTTGTAGTAGCTATAGAAGGGCAGTTTGTGAATAGTAATGAACCTATACTTTTTTGGGTAGGTGCATGTCACTCCCTAGACCTTCGTAACCCCCTCCTTAATCCTCCCTTAACTCCTCCCGGTTAGTCATAAATATCCCTCATTTTCCAGTCACTCCCCTCTTTCCCTCCCATATTTACTACTAAAAGGAATATTTAAATGTGCAGAAATCTTTGCAGTCGGGTTTAGGATCTCCGTACATAAAAGATAGGAGAAGCGGAGGCATAGACCTTCACACTTTGGCATGTGAATAGCATTTTCTAGTATGTAAGTAGAACTATCGTATGATTAGGCCCCATAATGTTCATTGCAATGTGCCCTCTTCTATAATTAATGACATGTCTGCATCAATGGCTGCACTGAAAGACTTCACAAAACTGCTCAGAATAATGAGAGACAGATGGACATCGTCACTTTTTGGCATCAAATTGTGACATTGATTGTGAGAGACATAGACAAGACGCATCCGTCTTTCATGTGCAGCCTGAAGTTTGCTGCACATGAAATCAGGTGTTAGTTTTTGTCAGGAAGTGTGGGTGGATATGGCACACTGCTTAGCATGGCACCAGCTATGAAAGTGGTACTCCAATTCTGCTCATTCTAAGCTTCTTTCAGCAAAGGAAATGATGCTGGTCACCATGTTGTGCTGATGCTGTTTGAATTGGAGTTATGCACATGTGGAGAGCACCCTATGCTCCAGTTTTTCTAACAACAAACTACTATTTTCAGCAGGCCATGAACTTTTGCATATGCTCAAGAAATGATGCCCATCTTGATTATCGTGTATAACTTCCCTCATAATTGTGGGTTCAAGGTGTCCTTTAATAGGCAATTGTGTTATAATGTTGTTGCACCCCAAGCGATTGCCAGTTATTAGACTTACAATCATCCTCTCATCACCTTTTGTGTGTTTGCTCTACCAAGAGAAGGGGCCACGGGTATGCCCAGACATCGGTTCCTTGTTTACTGTATCACTAGAACAAAGCTATACCTGACTGAAGAGCCAAATTAGGGTGATATAGGTCTAGGTTTAGTGATGTTCTGGTTCAAGGAGGACCTAGCTTGGCAGCTCAGGTTAGACTGTTCCTACAGGAGTAGGGTCAAGACTGATTTGCATATGGCTGGCTCTAATCAGACTTGGCATGGTGGGCAAAATATTGATGGGCTGGACTGCTACACTGAGCGATTGCCAATAGATATACTTATTGCAAGCATCCTCCCTTAACCTTTTGTGTGTTTAATATACCACCCTAAGTACCCATGGGTATGGGTATGCCCAGACAGGGGTTCTATGCTTATTGTGTCTCTGGAACCAGGCTGCACCCGACTGAAGAGCCCCAATCAGGGCAAAACCAGTCTTGGGTTGCTGGTGTTCTGGTTCAGAAAGGGCATGTCTTGGTTATTTGGGCTCGACTGTTCCTATTGGATCAGGATCAAGATTAATTTGCATATGGCTGGGTCATACTGAGGTGGCATAGTGGGCAAAAGAATGACGACTTTGAATGCTCCCCGAAGCAATTGCAATGGTTAGATTTATTGCAAGCCTCCTTCCATCACCTTTTGCGTGTACAGTGTTGTTGCAGCCAGGGCCTCGGTACAAAGATGTCAGATTACCTTTGTAAAGACCTTAGTTTGCCAACAAGGGAGCACAATAAGGCACACTGAAATTGGTTGTTGTACATTTTACTGATTTTGTGGAGGTGGTGCTCAGGTAGGACACAACACTAGTACAGGGTCAGATAATAGCCTGTATGTATGTGAAAGAGTGGGGTAAAAGGAGGTCAGCTACACACTGCGTGTGCACTTAACTCGCTAAAATGGACTTTGGATGTCTCTACAGGCATTGTTGGCAGCCGAACTGATTGTGACATTTATTCCACAGGTTGAACGCAAGGGCTGTGCTGCACCTGACTTTATCGATGTGATTGGTAGGCTACGTCCTGTTGCTCTCTGCTGTCTTTTGGTTGTCTATTGTAATTAAGGCTCCTGGTTTTCTGTTTTTATGGATTTTTACAGATAATTACAGACAGAAAACAAATTGTTTCCTGTCTGTATTTAGTTTTAAAAGCGGAAAAATGCAGAAACGTTTGCTTCTGATGGGTGAATCTCCATGCATATTTGGTGATTTCTAGGACAGCTGCTGAGCAGATAGGTAGCATGGGAAGTTAAAAATAGGTTGACATTTCCCTAAATACAGGTGTATAGTAACATATGTTTGTATTATAATGCTCATATTTACCTGAAGGTGTAGTGTTTTCCTATATTTGGCTGCTTAATTTGCTAAAACGTGACAGGCAGCAAAGTATGAGTGCATGTTTATCAGTTAAATAAATGTGGAAATATACCATTTTATGACTCCATATATTCGCAAAACACCAAATAAATATGGATAAATACCAATAAGATGGGCAAAAAATAAATATGGATAAATACAGACGTACATGTTAAAAAAATAAATACCATAAAACCAGGAGCCCTAATTTTAATTAACACTGTTCTTACTTTCCTTCTGTTTTTAGGTCGAGTCTAGCTGCTCACTCTGCAAGGCATGCTGTATTAGGGCATGCTCGGGCAGCCCGTCCACTCTACGCCCATATTTGCTATTTGGTTTGTGTCATTGTCCTTTTTAAATGGTGGCTTCTTATCCATAAATGGGTTTGTTAGTCCCACCTTGGTGCCGCATTGTCTCCATTTGTTGCTGCCCATAACGACTGGACCTTTCACTTGACTCTTTACATGGGCTGTTTTCTCTAGGGGGTGAGTACTATTTTTGTTATTGACACTGATGGTGACAATGGCGGCTGCTTTTTTGGTATTTCCATAATGAGCACGGTTCCCGCTTTAGGGACACGGCGATCATTTAAAAAATTTATTTTATTTAACTTTCATGTTGAGCGCAGCAAAGAACTTCTGGGACACTGCGCTCTATTTAATTTAAATTTTTTATTTTAATTTTGAATTTTATATTTTGACAGAGGGTACAAAAACATGCAAGAGAGAAATAGAAAAAGGAAAGTACGTACATTATTAGCGAATAATCATACTCGACAAGTAAATAAACAGAAATACCTACACATATATCTATATCCAGGGAACCCCCTAGTTCACTCAAAACATTTCCATATGCGACAAAATCTTCGCAGTGAGCGTACAGTTCTAGTTTTAGCTAGTGCTCATTCCCTTTCATAAATATCTTTCATAAGAGCTAACCATTCAAAAAAAGTAGGAGGGTTAGGCAAAATCCATGATCTCGCAATGCAAGGATGGGCAGCTACTAATACAATAGATACAAAGCACCTAGTACCAGATTTATCACACGCCTTAAATCTCAACATAATCTCTTTAGTGGTGAAGGATAAATTAAGTCCTAAGCATTAACCAGCATATTGGATAACATAGCATAGAGCTAGTGTAGAACATATGAAGGATGTCTGCTGCCCGTTGGCCACACTTGGGGCAGCATGTTCTCTCCACACCAACACGACCATATCCCTGTAACGGTTGTTGCCATTTACTGATTCTCTCAGGAGTATAATATAACATACAGATAGTACAAAATTGTTGCAGCTTTAAGTTAATAGAATAAGTAAAATTATTTAATGTATCCAGAGCCAACACTATCTCAGATATAATCGTAAGTATGCCCAGTGTCCAACTCCATTTACTAGCTAGATGACTGGTATCAGCGCTTCTTAGGTGACAGAGCTGTAAGTATATTGTACTGATTCTAGCTTTAAGTGAAAGATTTAGTAAGTATGTTAGTAGTTCATGAGAGTGTGGAAGTTGCAACAATTGTTGTTTTAAAAAGTAATCTCTAATTTGCAGATATTTTAAAAATGACTGATGTGAAAGACCAAAAGAAAGTTGCAAAGATGCAAAAGTGGAGAAGCCACTATGATCGTACAGTTGGCCCAATCTTTCAATTCCACATCTTGCCCAGCTACAAGCAGTAAAATCATGAAATATGCTCGGGAGAAGTGGCGTGTCCATAATTTAAAATAGTCATGCTGTGTGAGATCTTCGAGAGTGAGTAAAGAATAGTCAAGGATTTCGTGCCATATGCAAACCATATCCCTAATAGTCTTAAAACTATTTCTCTTATAATAATTAGGATCATTAATCCTGTACAGGAACATTTTACTATCTGTGCCAAGTGCTAGTACGAGACCAAAATATGGTAGTTTATCAGTTAATAAACTTTGTAAATGCCCAGTAAATGCTGCCCAAAAATAAAGTTTCAAATCGGGAAGTTGCAAACCTCCAAACTTATAAGGAATTTTAAGGAAGAGTATCGCGTGACGTGCTTGTAACTCCAGATAAAACTACTGATTGCACCCTATAATCTTTGAAAAAAATAATTGGGAACTCGTAAAGGAATAGCTCGAAATAAATACAGAAACTTAGGTAAAATTGTAATTTTAATTATATTGGACCTGCCAATAATAGTTATTGGAAGTTTATTCCAGCTCTTAAGTTTTTTATGACAGAGTGAAGTAGTGTTTCATAATTAAGTCTCCATCTTTGCTCTAAAATAGTAGAGATCCGAACCCTCAGATACATTACCACAGTGCAGCCTCCAGTTATAGATGTCAATAATTTTAAATTATGTAGAACCTGGGTTTTATGTAAGTTTAATTTAAATCCTGAAAACCGACCAAAAGTTTTCGCCTCTTCCTGGATGACACTCAATGCTGTTGCTGGGTCAGATGTAAAAACAGAAATATCATCCACATACGCGATAGCCTTAAGTTGATAATTCCCATTACTAAATGGGATGATATAAGTATTCTGATTTAGTGCTTTAATGAATGGCTCTATGTATAAAGCAAACAGCAGGGGGGGAAGTGGGCACCCCTGCCTAGTGCCACGCTGTATCGAAAATGTAGCAGAATGCAAATTAATATAAATAAGTTTAGCTTGTAGGTTAATATATAACGCACAAATTCATTTAAAAAAACGGCCTGGTAAGCCGTTATTAGTCAATATCTTCCATAATGCATCCCATGCAACCAGATGGAATGCTTTTTCAGCATCTAACAAAACCATCCCCAAATTGCGAGATGTTTTGTTAGTAATATCAAAAGCTGTTATAGCTTTATTAACATGCGCGGTAGTATCTTTACCGATTATAAACCCATGTTGGTGTTCAGATACAAGGCCAGTCATATAAGGCACCAAACAATTGGCCAGCAATTGGCGAAGAGTTTAGCATCAGTATTGATTAGAGATATTGGGCAATAAGACTTAGGGGCTTCCATACATTCCCCAATCGGATGTATAACAGCACAAAGTAATAAAAGAATAGAGCTTTTAAATGTTTTGTAAAATTTCATTGGTACAGCGTCATCCCCAGCAGCCTTGCTTGATGGCAGCGCAGCTATAACAGATGACATTTTTTCTTCAGTAATATCTTGTTGAAGATAGTTAAATGCCTCCAGGTTCAGGGAGTGGGGAACCCCTAATTGTAAATATTCCTCCACTAGAGTTTCATCCACATCATCGGGCAAAGTGTAAAGCTTCTGTAGAATTGAACAAATTGTTCTAAAATTGATTCAGTAGAATTATAAATCTGACCATCTCTACCACTAATTGAGTCAATCCATGTTTTAGCTTTTTTATCTGCAATCTGATAAGCTAATATCCTCCCGACCTGATCCCCGTAGTCATATTGGTTGAAACGGGTTTTGTTAAAAGCAGCTGCACTCTTGTCTTTAAACTGCCGTGTCAGGAGTACCCATGCATTTATTAAAGAAGAGTATATTAAATTGCTATTTGATCCATTAGACATTAGCTCCGCCGCGTGCGCTAATTAAATTTTTTTTAATGTATCGCAGTCTTCATTCAGACTACTTTGATAGGTTTTATTTAGATGATAGAGATATTGCTGAGTAGAGCCCCGTAAGTAAGCTTTCATTGCATCCCATATAATAAAGAAGAGGCAGTTTCCATATTAGATTATAAAAATTCAGTAAGAGCCCCTTGAGTATATGTAATAAATTGAGGGTCAGATAGCAAGTGCCTTGGAAGTGAAAAAGATCGACTACTCTTAACCTCAACTGAGAGCTGAAAACAGGTCAGAAGTGGATTATGATCAGATGTTATCCGTGGACAGACCTCTATTTGTGCCTTTGCTAAAATACTATTGCTCACAAAAACTAAATCTATTCTTGAATAGTGTCGATGAGACCCAGAATAGTACGTAAATCCCGGTAAAGTAGGATGCAATGTCTGCCATAAATCTAACAGCCAATGGAGCCGCACTAATTCCTAAATTGACTTTCGAATCCTAAGCATTCTCAGGGAAGCAGACCGATTTGTTGAGTCAATATCATAGTTTAAAGTGCAGTTAAAATCCCCCATAATGATTATTTGTCCCTGCCAGTCTAACAGCTCCAACATTAATTTGTTAAAAAAGGTAGGATCATCCAAGTTTGGTCTTTACAGTGCACAAAGAACCAAATTTTTATTGTAGATTTCAAGCTGTATAATGACCCATCTGCCACCTGGGTCAGAAGCTTTTTTAATTTTATTGCATATTAAACGCTTATCCTTAAGGATCACTACCCCTCTAATTGCTGCCCCCTGTGAGGTACATTCCATCATCTCAAACCCTAAATGTTTGAACCGGCCTCTATCCTTGCAAGCCAGATGTGTCTCTGACAAAATTACCAGATGTGATTTATATATCTTAAGCGCTTCTCTAACCAGTTGTCGTTTAGTTGGGGAGTTTAGCCCAGCTACATTCCAGCTAATGCATATAATTGTCCCCATTATAAGACATGTAACAGATCAGGCTCATACCTAACTTTTGCTTTGCCTGACCGTTATCCTTTAAAGAATTTAGATAAACAAAAAGTTTTAAACACATTCATCAATAAAAAAGTAAGCTCATTACACATAAACATTAGAATTTGTCTCCTTATTTGCTGCAAGTGCGATCTGTACCCCCTGTTTTTACACCCCCAATACCAATGCATTTCAGTATTCCACCTATTAACCAACTGATAATCAGCCCCCACCCCAAACTCAGAAACGGTACCCCACCGTCACACCCAGTGTTCTAGAAAAGGAATCACCCCCACTAACCTGCTGTCGATCTAAGACAGCTTAGAGAAGCAGTGCCCTCAGAGAGCCTCCCAGATATGATTAATAATGAAATAATTAGATTAACCAGCTAAAAAAAAAAGAAAATACAGAGAGAGATATCCCTTCGATAATCATAATTCTGGAGCAAAATACCAAGGTGCCGATCACGATCCGGTAAAAAAATTCCCCGTACGACTCGTATCCGGTCTTTTTACCGTACGAATCGTACAAGTGCCGTACAAACTGCCAATTACGATTCGCATGGTAAAAAGTCCATACGAATCGCATTGGGAATTATTCCCCACACGTCCTCGGGTCGGAAAATGTGTCCGACACGTCCACGGACGATTTACCGTACAAATGTGAAAAGTGAAGTCCGACCGCGGTATTACGATCCATCCCGTGCGTCCGATGTTACAACCGTATGGAAAAAACACCGTCCGCACCGAACACCCATAGCAACCATGGAGACATGTGCCCGCATATGCGCCGAACACCCCCCCCAGCCCCCGTATGTACGCGCCGACCCCCCCAGCCCCTGTACGTTTGAGTCGAACCCCCCCAGCCCCCGTACGTTTGAGTCGAACCCCCCACCCAGCCCCCGTACGTTCGAGTCGAACCCCCCGTGTATGTACACCCGTGTACGTGTCGAACCCCCCCATGTATGTACACCCGTGTACGTGTCGAACCCCCCGTGTATGTACACCCGTGTATGTGTCGAACCCCCCGTGTATGTACACCCGTGTACGTGTCGAACCCCCCCATGTATGTACACCCGTGTACGTGTCGCACCCCCACCCGTGTATGTACACCCGTGTACGTGTCGTACCCCCACCCATATATGTACACCCGTGTACGTGTTGTACCCCCATGTATGTACACCCCTGTACGTGTCGAACCCCCTGTGTATGTACACCCATGTACGTGTCGTACCCCCACCCGTGTATGTACACCCGTGTACGTGTCGTACCCCCACCCGTGTATGTACACCCGTGTACATGTCGTACCACCACCCGTGTATGTACACCCGTGTACGTGTCGTACCCCCACCCGTGTATGTACACCCGTGTACGTACGAGTCGTACCCCCACCCGTGTACGTGTCGTACCCCCGTGTATGTACGAACCGTACCCTCACCCGCGGACGTATGGAGCGTACCCCAGGCCCCAACACCAGCACCTTCACACAACATCGCGCATGTACAAGTCGTACCAAGCCAGACACAAGGACAGCACTGGACAACCAAATGGCCGAAGTACACACCGTACACACGTTAAAAACGCACGTACACAACCAGGACAAAGCAAAACAACACAAGAATACACCATTCGAATGGCACAAAGCCACTAAACATGTCCAACAAGCTCAAAAACAACACAATCACTGACCTGCAACTGCCAAAATCCAAAACAGAGGCCCAAAACACAACCACTCCTTATAACACACCCACCCAAAGTTCAAACACAGCCACACCCACCAATGGACCAATAAAAAGGGCCCACACACACAAACCATGAGCCTTTGCAACAGACTCACTGCTGCCAGACCCCACAGACAACCTACAGCACCATACTAGAAGCTTGACCACACCTTACACTTGCACACCTTTACACACACACCTTCACAAACACCCCCACATCACATTCACACACACACCTGCACAACCACACCCACACACCCACAACCATCCACACAATCCAAAGTTCACTAGCCGAGAGTTGGAGGTCCTTGTCGATGAAATCCTCAGAGTTGAGCCACAGCTCTTTGGAACATTGGTCAGACAGACCAGCATTTCTGAAAAAACATCCATGTGGCAGACCATCGTCGATGCTGTGAATGCTGTTGCGGACACCAGAAGGACCAGGCATGAATGCCAAGCCAGGTGGTACGATCTGCGGAGGAGGGTCCGAGCCAAAATGACGGACGAACACAACCAGGCCAACGTCACTGGAGGAGGGCCGCCCCGCAGACCCGTACACTACCATCCCTGGGAGGAGAGGGTGATGGCCATACTGCCGGTGGTGGCAGTGGACGGATTAGAAGGACTCCGAGACCCGGGTGAGTACACAAACAACTCACCTCACATGGGGGGAACGTCATCCACAACCAAACTCACAAACAGGCACGCAATCACCCCAAGCTATCGCATGACTCAACCACACTCCATGAACACGCACATGCCACTAGCGCCACCATGCCCCATGCACCCAGCTGGACAATGTCAAGTCACAGGCCACAGAAAACACCAACACAAGACACGGTAACCCGGATGGCGGGAGTGTGGGCCACAAAAATCACATAGTGCAACTCAGAAGCAGACAACAATGCCCTCTGCCCATATGGCCTAGGTCACAGCCAGACAAACACTGTGTCCCCACACAGGAAAGACTCGCCAGCAAATGGCGGACGCCTTGCATCAACACATGGGGGTGACGGCACGTTCTTGCACATGACAGTAGCTAATGAACAGCCAACACTGTGAAAGAGTGGCAGCACACACCACCACAGCAGCAGTGCAGACACACACACTACACCCAATGGGTGCCTGGAGATCAGAAACCAACTCACATCAACAATCCAAGGGCCATTCAAAGATCTGCTAACAGTCTGTGCCCAGGAAGCTGGGCTGAGGTGACAGAGGGTGACACACAGAGGGAGGGAGAGGGGGACAGAGAGGGAGGGAGACACAGGGAGACGGACAGAGGGAGGAGGCTGACACACAGAGGGAGGGAGAGGGGGACAGAGAGGGAGTGAGACACAGGGAGATGGACAGAGGGAGGAGGCTGACACACGGAGGGAGGGAGAGGGGGACAGAGAGGGAGGGAGACACAGGGAGACGGACAGAGGGAGGAGGCTGACACACAGAGGGAGGGAGAGGGGGACAGAGAGGGAGTGAGACACAGGGAGACGGACAGAGGGAGGAGGCTGACACACGGAGGGAGGGAGAGGGGGACAGAGAGGGAGGGAGACACAGGGAGACGGACAGAGGGAGGAGGCTGACACACGGAGGGAGGGAGAGGGGGACAGAGAGGGAGTGAGACACAGGGAGACGGACAGAGGGAGGAGGCTGACACACGGAGGGAGGGAGAGGGGGACAGAGAGGGAGGGAGACAGAGGTGGACACAGGGAGACAGACAGAGGGAGGGAGGAGGGTGACAGAGGGAGGGAGAAAGGGAGACAGAGGGAGATGGACTGAGGGAGGAGGTTGACAGAGGGAGACGGACAGAGGGAGGAGGCTGACAGAGGGAGGGAGAAAGGGAGACAGAGGGAGACGGACTGAGGGAGGAGGTTGACAGAGGGAGGGAGAAAGGGAGACACAGGGAGACGGACAGAGGGAGGAGGCTGACACACAGAGGGAGGGAGAGGGGGACAGAGAGGGAGCGAGAAAGGGACACACACGGAGAGCAAATCAGCCTTGTGGGGTGTGGGAATGTCTGCTCGTCAGCAGGTGGACTGCGTGCATGTAGACAAGGGTGGCCAGTGCCAGAACCCCCCCTCTTCTCCATGGCTAAACACAGGGCCATGTCACAACCTGTGCACGAGCACAACGACAGCTACCTGCATTATCTAAGTGTGTGGAACCACTCCATGTGCCCACGTACAGTGCAACACGGAAGGCGCCAATGCATGGCTCTCCACACCTGCCCACTCCACTGCTGACTGCAGTCACAATTGACGCAGCAAGTAAGACTGTGCCACACATAGGTAAAGTCGCTAAAGCTGTGGCAAAGGGACATACCCATGCACAAGTGCACTGTCAGTGGAATGCAAGACATATCCAAATTCCCAGAGGAAATGTGCCAACTTAGAAACCAATGAAACATGGATGTTGCATGGAACAAAATTAACATTGTCTCTCTCACACACAGGTCAACGTCGTGGATCACCCCCAACACTGGGGGGGAAGACTCACAGAACCCGGCTCGGCGGGATGACGGAGCCACCGGCAGCGACGACTCTCACCACTCTGTGGACGAACCCGACCCCGACCAACCTGGCCCCTCTGGTGTCCAACCACCTGCAGCACCAGCGTCAGGTACAACTGGGCCAACCACCACCCCCACTCCTGCCACATCCCAGGAGACACCCAGGATCCCTGCCCCAACACCACAATGCAGCCAGGCTGGCCAGGAGGGACACGGTGTCCCGGGCACCCAGGAGGAGGCAGGCGAGAACGCCAATGCCACCCCTCAGGGGTCCCGGAGACCCGATGTGCCCACAAGGGCAGGCCAGGGGCAAGTGGGCAGGGGTGGTGGGAGTGGAGGACGGTGGAGGCGCGAGCCTGACCTGTTGGCTGGGGATCTGGTATATTCCCATGTCCGTAACATCCTGGACACATACCGGCAGGACACCACGGGCATGGGCCAGGTTGTGTCCACCCTCAATGAGATGAAGGGGACCCTCGATGAGATCAAGACCCAGCAGGCCCAGCAACATGCGGAGCAACATGCCTGTCTACTGCGACACCAACGGCGGATGGAGGACAGACAGGCTGAGCTCGTGACGGTGTTCACGGGAATTCACAGTACACTACGTCGGATAGCCGACAACATGGGCAACCCTCCCTGTGCCAGCAGGCGTAGAACATCACCACCCACAGGGAGGGATGAGGAGGAGGAGGAGACATCCGACGGAGCATCCCAAACATCGTCACGGCCTGCTTCTGAGGGTCCCCGCAGGAGGGCGGGTCGTCCACGGAAAAGACCGTGAGGGTCGGCGCAACAGCACCATCTCCCAGGACACCTGGCCTGGCACCTGGCCCACTGGAGCAACAGCAGCACAGCATCAAAAGACATTCTCTGCCACATGGACTTGCTGGTCACTGTCTGACAAATGTTGACAAAGACTGTGGCATGGACTCTGAGGATTTCAAATGACAAGGACACCAACTCCCCTAGTGAACTTTGGATTCCACACACCCGGAAAGCCCCTCATGTCAACCCCCCCCACCCCAACCAAAATAAAAAGTCACACCATAAAGAGAAGATGCCTACTGATTGCATTATTACCTTACATGTGTCTTGTAAAGTCTAACTATGACTGAGTTCTCATTTGACTTCAACCATCCACACCCTGGGGCCTGAGTCTGGCACAGGACACACATGGGTCACATTGTAGTAGGCAAGACACACATGGAGCACCATACACACCCGTGATGGGCCCAACCAGCTGAGGGGGTGGTCACACAACCGTGCCGACAGACATATTGAGTACAGCTACAGCCATGCGCAGAGGTCAGGGATCATGTGGAGTGTCCTGGGGGGCACCCAGGTATGTGTGGACAGGTGGCAGAACCATGTCCTGCAAGCTTGAGTCAGGTGGATGCAGTGAAGGGTGGCCTGGCCAACGTGGGATGCATGGGGATGGCACATGTCACAATACCCACACAGTCATTGGCTACATGCACAATACACAGTCTAATCCCACACAAACAGCTTGCATCTTGCTACTCGACACATAGACACAGAGCCACTATCACGGAAAACCATGCCAGACATGCCGTATGCACCGTGGCAACACACCAGCATTGACTGAGAAGAGGCACCTTTGAGGCATAGGGACACCTTTATTAGTCATGTATTCGGGATTGCAGAGGCAACTCGGAGTACACATGAACGGGTAATGTGGAGTAACATGTGGGTCCAACACTGGAACCCCCCTTCTGCAGCCCAAATGCGTGATAGCCATGGAACTGGCACACAAGTGTCGGCTAACAGCTAAACACCCCCTGCTGCTCACGGAGAGACTGCCATACACCATGATCCGCTGATGTGGAAGTCCCACAGCATGTCAAGCCAAGGCAAACCGTATGTGTCCGAGGGCAGTGTAACACACATTGATGCCATCATCACATTCCACAATCCCATCACTGATGACTGTCAACAAGTCTGACCATCTATTCAGGTGTACCCAGCTGCATGTAATGTGTACCATGGTGATGCGACATGTTTGCAGAGGAACCAAACATCGACAGGGGCAGTGTGCACACATCGTAAACAACTGCCACACCCAATACACCCCTGATGCATCCCTTACCCTAAGGAGACTTCCAAACTTGTCCGTGCGTGTAACGCTGAGTCAGCACACGATGACGTGTCCATGAGGAATAGCAGTGCCACAACAATGCAACCAGCAGACGGCATGCGCAAGTACCTGGGGATATGAGAGACACAAGAAGTCAGCCACAAAAAGCACAGCCACTTGCATGTGCATGACCTCGACACATGTAAGGATGACAACATGCCAGGTCACAATTATGACTGGGGAAATACACATCACTGGCACCATCACTCCAGTGACACATCCACACACACCTCTGACTCACGTGCCATACATGCAGATGGACACACAGGGCCCGATTCACAGAACTAACTTAAGACAAAATCCTAAACTTACTACTTTTGGTATTCACAGAAGTTAGGATTTTGTCTTAAGTTTGTCTTAAGACAAACTTAAGACAGACTTAAGACTGTCTTAAGACAGACTTAAGACAGTCTTAAGACAGACTTAAGACAAACTTAAGACAGACTTAAGACAGATTTAAGACAGACTTAAGTTAGGATTTTGTCTTAAGTTTGTCTTAAGTCTGTCTTAAGTCTGTCTTAAGTCTGTCTTAAGTCTGTCTTAAGTTTGTCTTAAGTCTGTCTTAAGACTGTCTTAAGTCTGTCTTAAGACTGTCTTAAGTCTGTCTTAAATTTGTCTTAAGGCAAACTTAAGACAAAATCCTAACTTCTGTGAATACCAAAAGTAGTAAGTTTAGGATTTTGTCTTAAGTTAGTTCTGTGAATCGGCCCCACACATCGCAACACATGCCACACGGGGACCAATGAGTGCACACACAGACACTGGTACTCACCACTAAGCAAAGAAGTCGCGTATGAGCGAGTCCGGATGTCCTCTTGCGGAACCACGTCCTCCACATCACTAGCCCCATTGCCAAGCCCTTCGTGCTCCACGGGTGGATGGTCCTGATCATCTTGATCCAGGATGAGTGGCACAGCTTTCTCAACTGCCATGTTGTGCAGCATGCAGCAGACCATGAAGATTTTGCAGACCTTCGCCGGGGCATATGGGAGGGCGCCGCCGGTCTTGTGGAGGCATCGGAATCGGCTCTTCAGGAGGCCAAACATCCTCTCTATCACTCGCCTTGTCCGGCCATGGGCGGTGTTGTAGCAGAGCTGGGCCGGCGTGATGGGGTTGCGGAGAGGTGTGATCAGCCAAGGCATGTTGGGATAGCCAGCGTCCCCTACATAGAAAGCACATGGACATAAGTAGGACAGGAGAAGCGGTTGTGCTGGAAGTCTACGCAAGATACAGGACAGACAGACTGTACCCACCAACAACACATGCTCGTTCGTTGCGCAGCTGCGTCATCATTTCAGGCATCCTGCTACGCCTCATGATGTAGGCATCGTGTGCTGATCCTGGAAAACGAGCACAGACATGTGAAATCACCATGTTGGACAGACACACCACAAGGGCATTGATGGAGTGGTAGTGCTTGCGATTCCTGTATGCTACCTCCTGTGCCTGTGGTGGTACCAAAGCCACATGTGTCCCATCTATGGACCAAATGACATGGGGCATCCCTCCCAGGGCATAGAATCCACGCTTGACCCCAGTCAACATTTCAGGGGTTGGGAAATGGATGAAGTCATCCAGGTGAATCAACATGGCCTCTAAGAAATCATGCAGCACATGGCAGAACATGCTCTGGGACATGCCACCAACATGAGCTATGGTATTTTGAAAGGTACCCGTGGCAAGAAAATGTAGGGCTGCCATTACCTTCAGCTTGGGTGTCAGTGCCGTAGGATACCTGTGCAGCGGTTGCAGGTGTGGTGCCAGTCTCGCCGTCAACTCCAGAATCAACCGTTGGGGGAAGCGGTAGCAGCGTATACAGTCATTCTCCCGCATGTCAGCCAAGTCCGGAATTGGTCGGTGAAGAGGCGGCGCCCTGCAGTAATTTGGAAGTGACAAGGAAGAGTGAGTGCACCACAACAACAATTTATTTGTACTGAGCACATGTTAATCTGTCAATACACATATGCTACATACGGAGTCAGGTATGTGCCACATGCCCTGGACACGTATGGCTGCCAGGTGACACCCCTACCAAGACCAAGCTACACACGGAGATTGTGAACCTCCACATGCCATGGCATGGGATTAGCTGTGTCCCAGTGTAAGTGAACAGCCAGACGCAAGACAGGAGTGACATACATCCACACATCAGCAGAAGTAGGATGTCGATTGCAGATACTGGTAGCGGAACACTAGAGCCACAGGTCACATGACATTACACTAGGACAGCCCACACACCTTGCCATGAAGGTGTGCATGTAATGACTCACCACACATTCATAGAGAGGATGCAGACATGTCCTTGTTACGCTACTCCATGTCCCATGCATACATACGCACCTCACATCCAATACCACATGTGCCATGGTGTGCGGAACAGTGTGCCATGTCAATCTACACACAGACACATGGGGGTTGCTGCAACAGCTGCTGCTTGTGAGGGAGCTCCAACATCAACCTAATGGGAACCCCCCACACATACATGACATAGTCACATCGTGCACTGTGGGTAGTGACATGTCAGGTGTGGTAACCCCTGTACCGGGCCTCAGGGGACACTTGCGTGTGTTGTTGTCCGTGCCATGCCAGTGACGCTCATCCCAAGTGTGCAGTACAACATGCACACATGTCAAAGGAGTCAAGGGCATGCCTGGCACACATTGCACCGTCACACATTACATGTGTACACATCTCATCATACATCTGGTGCCTTCTCCACTCAGGAGTAATATGCCACATCACAGCCTTTCACACCTGTGCCCCACACATGTAGTACTGCCCAGACAATGCCTTGATGTCCATCCATGGACAAGTATGTCAGCCCTATTCCTTCCTGTGTGCTGCCTGTCACCACTGTGATGTGTGAAAAGCACCGTACTTTCGCAAAAAGGGCCTGTGTACGTTCCCGTATCACTATGGGAGTGCTGCCGTATGTGTACCCCTAGGGATAGTGAGCGTACAGGCGTGGGTACGGTCCGTACCACCATGAGTACGCATACGCGAGGACACCCATAGTGAGACGGCCCGTACACGCGTGTGTACGCTCCGTACCACTATGGGTGTTCTCGCGTATGCGTACTCATAGTGATAGTGAGCGTACAGGCGTGGGTACGGTCCGTACCACTATGAGTACGCATACGCGAGGACACCCATAGTGAGACGGCCCGTACACGCGTGTGTACGCTCCGTACCACTATGGGTGTTCTCGCGTATGCGTACTCATAGTGATAGTGAGCGTACAGGCGTGGGTACGGTCCGTACCACCATGAGTACGCATACGCGAGGACACCCATAGTGAGACGGCCCGTACACGCGTGTGTACGCTCCGTACCACTATGGGTGTTCTCGCGTATGCATACTCATAGTGATAGTGAGCGTACAGGCGTGGGTACGGTCCGTACCACCATGAGTACGCATACGCGAGGACACCCATAGTGAGACGGCCCGTACACGCGTGTGTACGCTCTGTACCACTATGGGTGTTCTCGCGTATGCGTACTCATAGTGATAGTGAGCGTACAGGCGTGGGTACGGTCCGTACCACTATGAGTACGCATACGCGAGGACACCCATAGTGAGACGGCCCGTACACGCGTGTGTACGCTCCGTACCACTATGGGTGTTCTCGCGTATGCGTACTCATAGTGATAGTGAGCGTACAGGCGTGGGTACGGTCCGTACCACCATGAGTACGCATACGCGAGAACACCCATAGTGAGACGGAGCATACACACGCCTGTACGGGCCGTTGCTATGCATTTGGGGTGCCCTAGGGCCCCGGAACACACCGTACCTGTGTGTGAAGCTCCAAATTACATAGGGGACACATGAGGGACAAGTATAAAGGCCTACATGCGTGCTGGTTGTCATGGAGACCAAGTTTAAAGTTTGAATTTTTTCCGGAAGGTGCACAGCAGAAGTCAGTTGGAATGAATCTACTTTGTTGCAATGTGTTTGTGGAGTTGACATCATGCTGAAGAAAAAAACACAATAAGAACCCACTGACTGCTAGGTTTGAAGGGATTGGAGGAAACATAGGATGCAAATGTGAGTGACCAATCACTCTATACTCCTGTGCATGAAACAGGCCAGCAAGGCAGATATAAGGCAGCCAGGTCCCATGAGGGAGCACGTGCCTGCACATCTCTGTATTCCACGACCCAGCTGCTGCTACTGATTCCCTGGAACCATGTCAAGGGCTGTGGAGAGGTCACAGCCATTCACCCTGGAGGAGAACCTGGCTTTGCTGGATGTGATCCTCCCACAGTACCCCCTGCTGTATGGGCGACCAGGTTATCAGGTGAGTGCAGAGTCCACTAGCACAGACTGTGTCCCTTTTTTAAGACTGTGACTTCTGCCATTGTGTCCAGGTGTGACACACATGCCATGTCCTGTAGGGGGGGTCCCAGGGGGGGGGAATGCCTGATGTCTCACAGCCAGAGCATGCTGTGGTGCATGTCTGCCTTCCTCACTAGCATGGTGTTTACTGTGACAATCACTGCATGGTGCATGCCACATTCTGCCTGTCTTGTCCTCCTGGGAATGTAGCCTCTACAGTCCTCATGTGATTCTATGTTCAGCCCAGTGTGACAGGTGACTGTACCCACAGATGTGTGTTAGTTCTGTGTACCTGTGCTGAGAGTGTCCACATGATGTGTTCGTACCCTGGACATCGGTGTGTGTGTAAGTCTCCTGTCATGTGGGTGGGTGCATATGTGGAGTGTAGCACCCCAGCTGCATGAGGGATGGATATACCCTGGCCATGTGATGTGAGCAGGGAGCAGTGCTGTGTGTCTGACGTGCAGAGCAAGCCCCACACCTGTGCCCCCCCATCTAGTGGCACATGTGCAGAGTGAGGTATGTCGCTGCATTTGGCAATGGCAGGTGAATGTCCTGTGCCTGTGTGTGTCTGTGTACTCTGCTGCGGTGGCGTCAGTGGCCTGTGGCATGTGACTGCTTAGAGGTGCTGCACATTATCCTGGTGTAGCTTGTGATGCACAGTGTGAGCAAGAATCATTGATTGTGTAGTTGCCCTCATTCCCCCTGTGTACTTTCAATGGCACATACTGCTTTTGCCCTTCCCCAGAGGATCATGTCCCTATGACAAAGGTGCAATGCGTTCGATGCATACTATGCCTTGTTGTAAACAGCAAATGTGTTCTAATATGTGTCTCTGTGACATGTGCCAGGTGTATTGATGTAGTGTCACTTGTTCATCCTCACAGGTAGGCGCCTCTGCCAAGGAGCAGATATGGCTGACCGCCGTCAGCGCCATGAGGAGTGCGGATGGTCGGAAGCGGCACCTGTCCCAGGTGAGGAAACGCTGGCAGGATATCCGGTGCTGGACGCGGAGGATCGCACGGGTCCTGCTGGGGGACTCACCTGAGAGCCATAAGAACCGCGGGCGCCGCCGACTGACCCACATCCACAAGCGTGTGCTGCCGGTGGTATTTCCAGACTTGGAGAGGCGCTTACAGGAGAAGCAGCAGCAGGAAGGGGGTAGGTACATGTGTGTTTGTTGTGTTTCACCAGCATTTGTAAGTGCACAGTTGCATGGATACACTGCCAGGGTTTAAAGGGTTTAAAGGTGCTGTGCAGATCCTGTTAGCCACAGTATAGCTGTGCTCTCCTGCCTCCCTTCCCCTCCTTGCAATGTGTTCCCTGGTCTGTGTGTAGTCACTCTTTCACAAGGTAATGTAGGCTAGCGCTTTCTCCACGTGAACTATGCCTGTAGCATCATGTGTGGGGGTGGTGTGTAACAGGTTTGGGGACCTTGGCTGTGCCCTGTCCAGTTCAGTACATGTGGGTTCCATGTCAGTTGGCACTGATGCAGAGTCCAGACATGGGAATTAGTCTCACAAGTGTCATGCCTTACAGTGCGCATGTCCTCTGTTGTGGCCTGTGACATGATGTGCATGAGTGTGCGATACGCATAGTGCAGGGATGTTGGGGTGTGTTGCAGTCATTCCCATTCAGGACCATGGAGTTGTGTTGCCACTACTGTCCCCTGGGGCATATTTTCCTAAGTGTCATGTGTGTCATCACAAAACGTGGACACTCTCAGTGTCTACAGCATAGGTTGTGCTCTGTGCCATTGTCCCCTGGCACCATGTATATTGACGTGAAATGTACTACAAGTGTCCACTGTACAGCCTGACCTGATTTTCCTTGTTCATAGTCACAGTGGCCAGTGCCTGTGTGTCTAGTTACAATCCTCTGATGATGCCCATTTGTACATGATTATTTGGACAGGCGCACCTTGGGTATTTGGCGTCCAATCTTGCATTTCTGCAGCCCCTGTGTATTTCACCCAGACTAAGAGATGTAAGTGCCACCTGTGTCTCCACAAATTGTCTCATGTAGGGGGTGGTTGGTGCGGGCCAAGCCTACATGTCAAAACCAGAATTCTCCTTGCTAGGTCTGGCCAGTGTGTGATGTTTGTCTGGACATACACTCAAGGTGCAGTGAGCCAGTCATGGTGGGCATGTTTTCAGTATTACCTATGCAGCATGTGCCTCAAGTTCATGGATATGGTCCCTCCTCATTCCTATTGTCGGCAACGCTGTGTGGTGCAGATGCAGTGCTGGATTGTCCCCAGGGCCTGGCTCCTATGTCAAACTCCATTTCATGTCAGTTGCTATTGTGTCATGCTCTCCATGGGTTTTCATTGGCATGGTGGGTGAACCAACTGTGTGTTGCATGCCCTACATCTGTACCTTCTTTTGTAGATGTTACTGGTCTTTCTTTGCAGGCTATGCACTGTAACCTATGTAGATTGGACTCATGTGACATATGTATACAGGTGTGTGATTAATTGCTGTCTCTTCACCTTGCCCACAGCATCTTCGGGGGACACGAAGGGAGACATGAGCACAGACGGTGCGGAGGGACCGAGCACCTGTGCCAGCGTTGACATCGTGGCTGGCACATTGAGTGGTACTGAGGCGGAGGAGAGTGAGGCCGAGGACCTGTCCACTGGCACCACCGAATATGAAGCGGACGGGTCCGAGAATGATCTCTCTGAGTGGGCGGAGGCTGCACCACCAGCTGACAGTGGCACAACATCGCACCCCGCCCCCTCCATTGCCATCAGCCGCCTCCCACTTGCTCGTGTCCATTCCCAACGTGCCCGGTCACCACATGTCTCCCTCCTGCCAGGCACCGCACCCCCTGCCCCTGTCTCCACTGCTGCCGCCAATGCCGAGTCTGTGGACATCCAGCGGCAGTTGCAGATTGGTCAGGCTGCGATCCTTAATGTCCTCCATGGCCACAGCCAGGTCCTCAACAACATGGAGGCATACTTGGAGGGCATTCACTCATCGCAGGCTGACCAACGCAGCTTGCTGAGGTCGATAGACTCGACACTGACTGCAGCAGTGGGTCTCCTGCAGCGCTTCATCCAACACCCTACCCCTGCCCCATCCACACTTCCCACTCCCATGCCTGTCCCACGTACACCCAGACATCAGCATGCACCCACCACGACGGACACAGGCACCACACCAGCAGGGAAGGTCACCCGCACACCTCCTGGCACGCACACACAGGGTGAATTAGGCACACACACTGGGTCGGGGGGCAAACGTAAGACACGCAGCCAGAGTGGGAGTCCGCATTCCACCAAATCCACTCCCTCCAAATCCCCTCCCCTCAGCTCTCCTGGCCACATATCACACAAAGACTCCTTCATGGCCGCTCTGTCCCTGAGCCCCACAGTGACACCACCCCGCAAGCGGTCAAGGGAGTCCCCGGTCAGGGTGGTTGAGTCCCCCAGTGGCGCTGCGACCCATCCCTCTGACCCCCCCCTCCTTGGGGCCTGTGGTTCCTTCGGGTGCAGGGGATTCCCTGGAGGACCTTGCTAAGGTGTGCAGCGAGATCCTGGCCTCCGCCTTTGGCCCTGCCCCACCCCCTGTGGTGGAGTCCTCCATCCCTGCACCCACGACGCCTACCCTTCACCCTCCTGTCCCTGCGGTGCCTGGTTCTTCCCCCCCACATGATGCCCTCACCCCTGTGGAAGACGACGGAATCTAACTGTGCAGGCAAGCTAGGGGACACGCTTCCCACTGTGTCCCCCATCCAGCTGTGACTTCTGGACTGCCCTATGGGCTTTGTAAATATTGAACTTCCTACAAACAAGATTTATTGGATCATGCTGAATAAAGCAATTTATTTGTTTCCCTTGGAACACTACTGCTTTGCCGGTATTGCTGTTGGTGGGGCTGCTACATGGTTTTGGGTGGTGTTCATGTGTTGGGTGTGTGGGAACTGTAGTAGTGTGCTGGTCATAGGGGGGACCCTGGGATCTGTGTGCCATCACACGATGTTAGCTAGGTTTCTCTGTTCATGTAAGCAGTTGCTGCATGGTGAAATTGTCCCAAGGTGAATTCCTTCCTCTGTGTACCCTGACATCTTCCCTGCAGGGTGTTCCCAATATTTAGCGCTGAGCTGTGTGTACATTAGCTGGGTGTGTGACGGACTCCTTCAACTTTGCACATGCATGCTGAGCGATGTCTCCACCTGCATCATTCGTGGCATCCTTGGTAGTCATTGTACTTGTGTATGTGGACGATTGACATGACTTCATGTGGACATGTTTTCTTTTTGGCGCTATGCATGCGTATACTCCCAGCCTCGCACACATGTGGTACATGTACTGCAGGGTCTTTGTGCACCTGACTGACATTTGTGGGCATGGTATCTGTGGCTACTCCACCCTTTGCGTTCCATGGGCACTGCTGGGAGTGTTAGGCACCCACCCCTCCTGTGTCTGGGCACTGCTGGGAGGACTCTGCACCCACCCCTCCTGTGTCTGGGCACTGCTGGAAGTGTTAGGCACACACCCCTCCTGTCTCTGGGCACTGCTGGGAGGACTCTGCACCCACCCCTCCTGTGTCTGGGCACTGCTGGGAGTGTTAGGCACACACCCCTCCTGTCTCTGGGCACTGCTGGGAGCACTCTGCACACACCCCTCCTGTGTCTGGGCACTGCTGGGAGTGTTAGGCACACACCCCTCCTGTCTCTGGGCACTGCTGGGAGTGTTAGGCACACACCCCTCCTGTGTCTGGGCACTGCTGGGAGTGTTAGGCACACACCCCTCCTGTCTCTGGGCACTGCTGGGAGCACTCTGCACACACCCCTCCTGTCTCTGGGCACTGCTGGGAGCACTCTGCACACACCCCTCCTGTGTCTGGGCACTGCTGGGAGGACTCTGCACCCACCCCTCCTGTGTCTGGGCACTGCTGGGAGTGTTAGGCACACACCCCTCCTGTCTCTGGGCATTGCTGGGAGTGTTAGGCACACACCCCTCCTGTCTCTGGGCACTGCTGGGAGCACTCTGCACACACCCCTCCTGTCTCTAGGCACTGCTGGGAGTGTTAGGCACACACCCCTCCTGTCTCTGGGCACTGCTGGGAGCACTCTGCACACACCCCTCCTGTGTCTGGGCACTGCTGGGAGGACTCTGCACCCACCCCTCCTGTGTCTGGGCACTGCTGGGAGTGTTAGGCACACACCCCTCCTGTCTCTGGGCACTGCTGGGAGCACTCTGCACACACCCCTCCTGTCTCTGGGCACTGCTGGGAGCACTCTGCACCCACCCCTCCTGTGCCTGAGCACTGCTGGGAGTGTTAGGCACACACCCCTCCTGTCTCTGGGCACTGCTGGGAGCACTCTGCACACACCCCTCCTGTCTCTGGGCACTGCTGGGAGCACTCTGCACACACCCCTCCTGTGTCTGGGCACTGCTGGGAGGACTCTGCACCCACCCCTCCTGTGTCTGGGCACTGCTGGGAGTGTTAGGCACACACCCCTCCTGTGTCTGGGCACTGCTGGGAGGACTCTGCACCCACCCCTCCTGTGTCTGGGCACTGCTGGGAGTATTAGGCACCCACCCCTCCTGTCTCTGGGCACTGCTGGGAGGACTCTGCACACACCCCTCCTATTTCACAATATGTACGCTTAGAACATACACGTGTGTGGGTTCGCTCCATGCATACGAGGTGGGGGTACATGTCGTACATACACGGTTGGGGTGGGGGTACGCTCCATACGTACGCGGGTGGGGGTACGGGTCGTACTTACACTGTTGGCATGGGGGGTACGCTCCATGCGTACGCGGGTGAGTGTACGGGTCGTACTTACACTGTTGGGGTGGGGGGTACGCTCCATACGTACACGGGTGGGGGTACGGGTCTTTCATTACACTGTTGGGGTGGGGGTACGCTCCATGCATACGCGGGTGGGGTTACGGTCCGTACGTACACTGTTGGCATGGGGGGTACGCTCCATGCGTACGCGGGTGAGGGTACGGGTCGTACTTACACTGTTGGGGTGGGGGGTACGCTCCATGCATACGCGGGTGGGGGTACGGTCCGTACATATCTGTACCCACGCTGTGGAATGCTTGTGCGGGCCGTACCCAGGCCTTTGCCACGTGGGTACGAGCCGTCCCGACATTGTTGGGGTGACGTAGGTGTGGGCGTGGTACGACTCGTACCCACGCTCTTAAGGCGTGGGTACGGGACGTACCTGTATTGTTGTGTTGCCGGTTCGCGTCGTCAAGAACTTCCGTTGTGGCGGTCGCTGGCTTAGCTGGACACGCCCCCACCCCCTCGTAGTGACCAGGGCCTGAGGGTCAGGTATGTCCAGGGCATGTGTGCTGTGTGACTTTGGTGGGGGTTTTGTGGCCTGCCCCTGGCCCTGCAACCCCCCCCCTTTCCCCCCTCCCTTTGTTGTTCTAACCTTCTGCGGCGTCTGCGTCCGAACCTGTAGAGGAGGTCGACTGCTATGAGGGCCGGGATGACACGTAGGTTCGGATCCATGTCTGTCCGTCGCGTACAGGTACTCCTTGTTCGCGTCGTCCTGTCTGTCCGTCGCGTACAGGTACTCCTTGTTCGCGTCGTCCTGTCTGTCCGTCGCGTACAGGTCCTCCTTGTTCGCGTCGTCCTGATTTCCCGGCAGTTTTTGGCAGCCGGAAAATATTCACCGTGCGGGATGACGTCGGAGCGAATCGTGATTCCTGGTTCGTGAA
Source organism: Triturus cristatus (assembly GCF_964204655.1). Taxonomy (NCBI): domain Eukaryota; kingdom Metazoa; phylum Chordata; class Amphibia; order Caudata; family Salamandridae; genus Triturus; species Triturus cristatus. The sequence goes on from NC_140589.1 coordinate 1,494,186,894, forward strand.
TGGCAGGCTGCGTGCATCCCGACGTCACGTCGGCGCTTTCCCGGATCGCATTTGTACGTTTATTTTCGTCGGTCGGTGTTTTTTACGATTCGTACGGAAATGGTGTTTCCGTGCGAATCGTAATTCCATGTTTGTACAGTTTTACAACCGGGTACGAGTCGGACGGAGAAAAAGCTCTGACCGACTGTTCGTACCCGGTTTTTACCGGATCGTAATCGGCACCCAAGTGTCCAAACAGTCCAAACAGAAAACAACTTAGTACTGTCTGTTCATGTTACTTATTAGAACTCTGTTGCAGTCTAGAGAGCGCTAGTTTTGCCTCCTGGTCTGAGTAGTAAATCTGTGCGCTACCGTCCTTAATAACCTTCAATCAAGCAGGCTGAAGTAGACCAAAGCACCATGCGCTTTCCAGGAGTCAATAAGCTGCCGCATCCTCCATCTTTTATCCACCTAGTTTTACATAGGTCGGATCTTGCAATGATGGAGAACGACTCAACGGATACTGGTGTCATAGGCCCAGCTTTTATGGTGATAGCCTGGTGCAATAGAAAGTTGCCCACGTAAATAAGAATTGGTCGTGGTCGGCGCAGGTCAGACTGGTCTGCTTGATTGAGAAAAATTGGCAGCCTATGAGCTTGTTGGATTTGAGCGTCCCAAACCCAATCTGCAAGATCAGGGAAAGCTTTCTGAAATATTTGAACAATGAATGCTCATGGATCCAAGCCTTCTCTGCCTTCCAGGATCCCAAATATTCTCAGATTATTGCGACGCTGCCAGTTCTACAGGTCTTCAACCTTCCCTTGTAGAACATTAAGTTTAAAATCTTGATCCTGAAGTAGATTGGTAGAGTGTGACACCACATCCTCAAAACCAGACAGTCTTTGCTGTAATATCGACAACTCAGCTCTAAGTTCGGCCACCTTTCCAGTCACTGCGGCCAATGATTACTGGCTCATAGCCTTATCCGCCCTAAGCTGTGTGTAGTACTCCTGCGCTTCAGATCTTTGTGCTGATAATGCCTGCATAATTGAGGCTTGTGAGGTTTCTGATGTTAGTACCGCTCCTGGTGTATTTACAGCTGTCGAGACACTCGCTGTCATAGAGACCTCCTTGGCAAGTTGTATTGACTCAGATAAATCAGCAGCATAAGAGGCCCCAATTTCCCTGACGTTTTTTAATAGATGCTCCGTTGTAGGCTGAGAAGAAGAAGTATTTTGATCACCGATAAATACCAGGTTTTGCCCAGAACCAGATAGCCTCGAAACAATAGCTTTAACTTCCCCCTTCGAGGTCACCCATATACGTAGGGGGCTATCTTGGTCTTTTGCTTTTGCTTTTGAGTGTGCTATTGTAGTGTAGTTCCTATATCCCTGATAGGCTCTGCGCATTGGAATAATATACACTATGGTTTCGACATAGGACTGAGGTCAGTATGTCTCTATCGAGTACATTAAACTTAATTACTTGTGTGTGCCAGCTAACTCAGAGGTCACTAGAAAACTTCTTGAATGATCAAGAAGGGATTTGTTTCTGACAACCACATAAACATGACAACTTTGTTTCCCTTAGAATCTGAACCATCTCAGAATCGTGGAAAAAATAGATAACAGTTTCACTCAGTCAATCGTGCATGCTTCGTTTCTACAGAGTTACACAGAAATGGAATGACGGGTGTTTCAATAAAAAGGGTTTATTGAACAGTCTTATTTCTCGTGCAGGAGATATGGACTGCTACAATCGTAAGATAGAATGCGAAGTAAAATATGTACAGCTTTAGTAGTAAGATAAAATAATACTGCAATACCATGGTTTGTAGCTATGACAGATATTCATAAAAATACAGACATAAATAACACAGGCTAACACGTTAATACTCATCTGATGCTTCTAGCTAGTTCTACCCCAGTGTACCTAACCTCAGTGTAGTACGAGGTAAAAAGTAGGTTCTGTTTGTCTATAGTCTAGCTTAGCTATATTTGCCAAGAATTGCCAAAAGTCCCTCTAGGTTCTAGTCTGCTCCATACCTTAGAATGAGTAAGGTTGGAATCTCTTTCCGAGTCTCGATCTCTAACACCCCGCAAGGGGAGTCAGAAGCACTGGAGCTGGATTCTCTGCGAGGAGGATGACAGCAGCTGGTCAGTGCATCAGGCGGGGACTTGACTTCCTTCGGAACTTTCCGTGGCGAGCCACGTCATGCAAGTAGGCAGCCGAACCGTGGTTTACCATGGTAAGTGAAGGTATATTTATACCTTGAAGGTGTTTAGGAATGTCAGTATTGATGTAAAAGTTGGGCAGAAGAACGTCATTAATGAACCCCTAAGGAATAGATGTTCATGCATAATAAATGAGTTCTTGGAGAAATCAATATCCAAGCAAGGGGAAGTCCTAAAGGCTTAAGAGTCTGGTTTTCCAAGAACTCTTTGTGATGTAGATGAACGGATGTAGGTGGCCATGCCTGTATTTGGTTAGCATGGATAATGCCTAAATAAGGGTAGGATTTCTATGCCTAAATATGGGCAATGTGAATTGTGCCTATAGAAGGACATGAATCGGGAAACCTATACATGGTATCTAAATCGACACACATCACCCACTCCACTTTCGTATGAACGACATTACTAAATCCTAAACATGCTAAACATATCTAAAATATAGCTACATATGGATGGCTAAGAACATGTCTAAAAATACATCGGAAAATGCATAAAACTGTTGCCATGCATAAAGATGCACTGGTGCTGTACATATTCAAGCAATGTTTCATTCTAAGCATATATTTACAGTAAATGCTAAATGAATGAACATACATATATATACACATTATGAAATGGCTCGGAAATACAGATGAAGAAAGGCTGAAACCATTTCATGCTAAGTTACATAAATCAATTGGTATTGACAAGGTGACATATTGTCTCTGAAAGTGTATCAAAGAATTCTGTTCTCTATGAATAGTTCCACTACAAGCAGATTACTGTGCCATAAAAAGAAAAATTCATATTTGGAAAAAAAAATTCATCGTAGGAAAAAGTTGCAAGTTTAGTCTTTGTTTTAAAAAATGAAGGCCAAATTCAGAGTCTTCCCGGTACACTGTGTGCTGAATCAAAAGGCAGTATATGGGGATGGAGAAAACATGAAATCTTCTAACCCTGTAGACAAAAAGTCATCTACCGTTGTAGGTGAAAGTTGGATTACCACGTTTAGAAGACTAACCGCATAGAGATGAGAAGCATCACCGTCAGCATTGGTCGCATCAGCAATGCTCGTATCAAATGTTACCTGCGTGCCTGTTGTTTCCTCTTGTACCTCAGCAGTAGCAATTTGCGTCTGTGAGATCTCAATGAATGCCGTCATCAGGATTGGTAGCCGCTGGGGACAACACACAGCATGGGCCGTTACCGGGTCCAGCAGAGTATCGATATCCGTAGGCATGACTGATGGGAGTGTTAGACAGATGTCTAGCATGCATTCTTACCCGCAAAGCAGGCAGCGTAGAACAGGTAAGATGCAATCTTGCCAAATTGGTCTGAATGACAGAAACTATGTGGAATTTAATTCTCGTAGATGAGGGAAACTTAAAATTTGAACGATGTGCTCACAACACTTAATTTTCAATAGAGCTCTCTCTATGGTGCTCGAAGTGACGCTGATGATTTGGCTTGCCATATCGGAGCAGTAGGAGCAAAAATAGGATCCCTGCAACGAGTCCAGAAAAGTAGTGGCAGTCCGCCAAACACAGAGTGCACAAAGTTGGGAATTATTCCGAGGACTGCTTGAAAAGGTGCTAACAGTCCTGAACACACACAGATACATGTACAATACCGCTCATTTCAGACATGTTTAAGATACGTTCCAACATTTCTGAGAAATGTGTAGGGCAGTTTGTATTCAAAAGGGCATGTATCTCGACAGAAGTCCTTGCGACTTGTAGATCATAGGTTTCTTTGGCCGAGGTCAGTGACACAGTTTGTTGTAAAAGAATGGCTTTCATTCTGCTTAGAGTATCAATTCGTATAGAAGAGATGTTCAGTAAAGGCCATAGAGGCGACTCCCTGACTGTCTGTATTTGTGGAAACAAGAATGGGATACCTGGCAACATGCCACAGCAGCTGTGATCATTCAACATGAGGTAACGTCCATTTGAAAGCAGTCCAAAAATTGGAGTAATCACTGCAGCTGGTGAGCCTTGCAGGTGACAGGATAAGTTTGTAGTGGAACCATCGCAGGCCCCTTGTTAATTAATACCCTGACAAAGGAGAGAACCGCTTAGTGCTTTTTTACAGTTTCTACCGCTAAGAAACACTTCACGCCCCCCACTCCAACATCTATGTTTGTAAGGTAAATCCCAAGATGTCTTGATGTATTCTTTACCCAACATTTCATATTTGCCTGCTGGTATATGTTTTAGGCAATATTGAAAATGTAAAGTTGTAACAGGCAGAGTAATTTTACCATGTATGATCCACTCAGTAGCTGGTTTTTCTGCCACCGTGAATGGTAATTTTTCCAGATTTTCAATGCTCAGCACCGTATAGTGTGCTCCCCATTGTGCCAGTCTGATCTGTTTATCAGTGAGATTGAATTCTGAAAACAGTGACGTAGTGTTGATTAAACGCCAAGGCACATAGCCTGAACGCAAGTTTTGGAGAGTACAGCCTAATAGCATTATAGAACGTAATTGAGACTAACAATGTTGCAGCATGACCAAGTCTTGTTCCATGATGTCTATGGCAGAAGACACAATTCTGTCCAATGAATATATCCTGGACGACAGAGTTGTTAACCCATTGTCTACTACAGAAAGAGATTTCTCTAAATTAATACGATCAATTTCTCGTATTCGTTCGGCAGTCTCTGCTTGGATAATCTTCCATATTTCATTATAAGCAGCGAAGATACCGGCATATATGAAACGATTTTGACACGGTTTTCTCGGTCCTAGCAAGAATTCCCTAAGGTCTGCGCCTTCTTTAAGTAAAGATAAGTGTTGTTTTACATCCTGCAGTGTAGCTTTCTGTAGCCAATCAAGGCAGAGTTTCCCTACACTGTATGTTGTTACTACCCCTGGATGCTGTCTTTGAACATAGCGTGGGTCTGACGTAATGATAGTGAAACCCTGTCTTTTGTTCAGGAATCGATCTTGACAGTTGCTTGTGTCTGCGGGCCAGAGCAACCATTTTTTCCATTCCGGATCTGATCTGTTGTGAGGCAAAATATTATGCACATTGACCTCCCCCCGTGTAGTGCTATTACTTGCAGGTATAGGTGTGGTCGGTGTGTTCATGTCTTTGATCTTGGCTAACACAAGGCAAGATGTTTGTTGGACAGTGTCATTCAAAAACATAATTTGCTCAGGGATGATACAGGCTCTAAACAAAGCTTCTATCCCCTGAACTTGCCAATCTTTTGTACCCCAGACAGATTTTGTCTCAATGTTGTCTTTCCAAAAGTCGAAATCCTGTCTAGACAGTTGGGCAATAAAGGCTGCAGAATAAATCTGTTTCGTATTGGTTAGCATATTTTTCGTTCCTGTCTTGTTCATATTCTTAAAATAAAACGATTCTGGATTTGATAAGTTGAACACTGAAAAATATGGAAATGTCATTGCAAATGTTTTTGAGCTACCCTTTGGAGGTGTAGGACAATGTTCCCGTTGGTTATACATAAATACATTTCTAGGTGATGCAGTTTTATGCAAGAAATGATGACCATAGTGATTATAACAATACATTTGTTCATAGTCTGATGAACCCTCTAAATATTCATGATTTGTGAATACTGCACACATCTCCAGATCAGACAGCATGTTATTAACAGTCTCGAAGTCCCAATCATCAGAAAAGGTACTAGAGGTAATAAAGTCACTTAATGAAATTTTAAATAAGTGTGGAATCTTCAAATGTTCCGAAGGGCCACAAATGTCATATTCAGTTCTGCCCAAACTATACCCTCTGCTATAGGAACGGCTGTGATGTTCACTGCTGACAAGTCTCTTTCTTCACGATGGGATGATTTGTGTGGCTAGTGAAGTAAGTTCACTCTTTTACTTGCTGTGTCCATTTGAATATATCTTCCATTTATTAGCATACCCAGAGTTACTACCAGAGCTAACCAAAGTAGAAAGAAAAATATTCCCAAAACAATCCATAGTTCAATCCATGGTGAAACCAGATAAGTCTTTTTCAGGAGATGAAAAAAGTCTGTTGCTTGTTCTTTGAATGTTCTTTGTGCTGGCGTCGTTTCAGGTTCGCTGGGATCCTCAGAAAATGTATCAAAGTTAATGAAATAGCCAGAGGCAGTTCTGTCAATGGTTGGAATTGCATCAGGATTCGTTGAAATTGCTGGGACCAGTTGATCACTTGTCACTTCGTTGTAGGCATGTGTATCAGGACGAACTGTTATTTGGGTCTCAAGAGGGATGAGTTCCATTGCTTTGTTGTTTAGTCCTTTATTTCTCACTGTAGAATCTTCAAAGGTGATGAGTCTCTTAGTTTGAACCTCTTGGATTGTAGCTAGCGGAGTGCGCCTGCTACATTGTCGGAGTCCACTTGACCTACTGCTTAGTATTGGCCACATAGTGTGGTTTGATCAGGTCGATGGACACATATCTTTTCTCCTTTTTACCAGCAAGGGGCGGCAGTAGTACTGTTCTCGATCCGTGGATTGCTAGGACAGGTACTGGTTGTCTGTAAGAAGGCCCAAATTGCTTCTTGTCCGCGATCTTTTCTCTGACTGGATAACCAAGCTTTGGGATCCAGACAGGCCTTGCTGGGACAGTTGGTTTTTCCCCAGTGTTGGTTGGCTTCAGGAACACGTTGCTTTGTTTCGATCTTAGTTCATTTAAGTCCTGTAAAACAGCCAAACGATCTTTGATATCAAACTTTTTATTTTCCACCACTGTGCCTTTCATGTCAAGGTCCTGAATCAACATTCTAGTTCCAAATAGGGCTTCATATGTAGTGACACCCTCTAGAGAACTTCTTGGCAAATTGTTTAATGAGCGTTGGACCTCATAAAGATGTTTGACCCACCCATCACCGGAACCTAATACCCTAGCTGTTATATACTGCTTTATGTCTTGTTTTTTTCTTTCCACAACAGAATTTCCCTCAGGATGGAATGGAGAAGAATACCGAAATGCTACGCCCAAACTGGCCATGGCTTCTTTGTAATCTCGAGAGCTAAACGCAGGACCCTGGTCAGAATGTAGTGTTACAACTCCTTTATTTACTATAAAAAGGAGGAGCTCATGGGTGTGTTTGATGTAACACGGAGGGTAACAATCTCCTAATGAACAAGGCTGCCAATCGTGTGGTGAAGCTAAGTGCAGTGTGTAAAATGAGAAATGTGCTTTAAAATTGATTACCAATAGAAAATATTTTTATTCAATATCTAGTGGTATCAAAAATAAAACGCAGGAGTTGGAGGAAAACGTGTGCACAAACATTATAGGAACACGTCCTCAGTGGTCTACATGTTTCAGCCAACTTGTGTCTAAACAATAAGACAGTGGCTTTCGTCAGGACCGAGTGTTGACACTACTGCAAAAATTAAAAATGTGAAAAACACAACAACAAAGGAACGATACAACCTACACAGGTACCTGCTTATCCTGTGATATGCGGCACCGTAGGGATGTACATTTATCACCCATAATCAATCGGGGATGCGTCCTACACTCCTGGTAACAACTCAGGGCGTGCGGCAACGCTCTGTCCGTCGTTACCCCGGACCTTCTTCCTAGTTGTTTCCGAGTGTAGGTTGTATCGTTCCTTTTTATAGTAAATAAAGGAGTTGTAGCTCTTTAACTGCACCAGGTGTGGTTAAGGGAGGTCCCAGATGATGAAGCATGCTACTTCGGTGGGTGATGGGACTTGGTCCTCTATAGAAGGACTCTTTCATGTCTGAATATGCTGTTTTGTTGTCTTTGTGTTCTAGTTAGACCGTGGTAGATCCGCGGATCCTTTTGTTGATACAGAGTGAGTGATTTGGGGATTGATCCGTGCTGGTCTCTAAAATTCCCGTAGATCCCCTAACCTAGTGTTTTTTCCAGAATGTAGTGTGCCAATTGCGTATGTGCCGATAAAGACTCGCAAATCTTTTATAACAGTTCGAGCGTCAGCCAAGCACTGAGGCCACATCCAAAGGAACCTTGAACACGAATCCAAGGCGACCATGATATATTTATAGTTACCATCCCTTTGTAAGGGACCGCAGTGGTCCGGGTAAACACATGCTAACGGTTTATCTGAAATTAACAGGGGTGTCTGCACAGGACGTTTCACAGTAGAGACTTTCATCTTCTGGCATATTTCACAGTCCAAAACATAATTCCTGCTCTATTTCCTAATGCCTGATCACCAGTATCTCTGTTTTAATAACAATACTGTGGCGAAAACAACCGCATGGGCAGAGGCGATCCCTTCATGTGTTTCTAGGATTAGTCCTAATCTATGTTTCATGTTTGGTATTACCCTATCCCCCACTCCAGGGATTCGAGCAAACGACTTTGTTCGCATCAATTATATATGAGGATTTGAGTGGAAACCTTTTAGGTAATGCTGCACCGCTGCCTTTGCTCGAAGCATTGCCAGCCAGTATTATTTCACTGTCTATTTTGGTTTTTGAACAAGTGATTGCAGCTACAGAAGCCGTTTGCTTCATCAGCCAATGAATTCCCTTCAACGTGAACACCATCACGTGTTTTGTAGTCCGTTTCGCAACTGAACTACTTGTTCCCAAAGCATTTTATGATTGATTGTGCCACCTTTTGCATCTTTGAAACCATTTTGAAGCCAATTCTGTAAATATTAATTGTATGATTGAGCACAATAAAAAGAATTGCACACTATGAGTGTGGGGAATCCGCGATCCGTATTTTCAAGTGCCATTTTAAATGCATGTAGTTTAGCTCGCTGAGCTGTACAATCGCCTAGAGATTGCGTTTTTGTGACCATTGGTCTGAATTTGCCATCGAGCAAACGAGCTGCACTATAAGCTTGCTTACCCCCCATAGCAGGTTGTGCTGATCCGTCAGTATAAATTATAAATTCGTACTGGTCAAGAGGGAGAATTTCAGTAGGCAGAGGAAATTCATGTTCGTATTGCAGGAATGCTTGTGTTTTTAAATATGGATCAAAAACGTATTCAACATCAGTTACAGCAAGAGAATTAACCGACTGTATCCATCTTGGGTGTAAAGCTTTTGCATTCAAAATACTCACTTTTGTAACTGCCTCTAAGGCTGGTACAGGGGTTACGACCATAATGCGTTTTCCTTGTGCTAGGGCTCTTTCTTTGGCTACAGTGGTTTGAACTGCTGTCAGAATTATTTCTGTTGATGTAAATTTCATTTCTGCTTCGTATACAAATGTGATTTGTATTCAAAGCAACATAGGAACAGCTGAACCATACAAACACACCTGGTTTGTGATGCACCTCCTTCTAATTGAGACACGAATCCTTAGAATATATACCTTCCGTGTTTAAACAAAACAATGAGCCTTATGCTCCTATCGTGTGCAACACTATTGCCCCTGCCGTTCCAAAGGGGCAGTTAATTTAACCAACATACACTTTATCCACTATAGATTGCACCTTATAGACCAACTATTTATAAACAGTCAACTTTACAAATGTTCATCCAATATTAGTAATGTTCAAAATTGAGCTGGTTTTATGAATTTTGAAGTTTGATATTACATTAAGGGTTTTAAGATATAACGTGCTTAGATGGGCATACTTAATGCAGTGGTTGTGCTATACTTAACAACCACCGTTTACGGACATGTAGTTGAGGTGCATTGATTGTTCACTCTCTTTGTTTCAGGCACATCAGCCTCTTAATAATATTCTTTTCGTTTGTCTAAATTGGACGTTTATTGTAGACACAATGGCCTAATAGTTAAGATGATGTTTTTGATTCTCCTTTGGGTAGTTGAGTTGGGACAGCTGTGGTGGAAGAATGTTTATTGATGTGGGTTCCAAATGGGCCAAAAAAACTAAAAAAAGAAAATGAACTCTATAGCTATATGCAGATTATGACTATAACCATACAAATCTATATAAGATCGGTCTTGTAAACAAATTATTTTTCTACACTTTCTAGGCATGATAGACAAATGTAGTCTCAATCTCTTGCTGTGTCAATGGAAGAGGATCATAAATCGAGAGTTTACAGGGGAACAAACTGAATGACTCCTTCCCCCTTTTGCAATTCGTATTTGCAAATAACAATACACTCGGTAGGTGTATTTCTGTTTTTGCGTTCTTGAGGTTGGGCGTTTAAGATTGGGTTGCAAAATTTGATAAATAATCTAGTAGCAGGTCATACTAAAAGCCACGTCTTGGAGGGAAAAGTTTTTTCCTTAGCTTTCTTTCCTCTCCTCTCCGGGCTATTGCTTGCTTGGACATATTAGCATTTAATAATAATGCATATATATGAGCTTTTTTTATTCTATTGTCCTCCTTTGTCTTTTGTCTTTCGGTTTTGGTTCAAAGCATGACTCCATGTTACGAGTTACAACTTGGTAGCAAAAAATGTTTTGTCTTTTTCTAACAAATAATCAAGCCCCATTAGAAAATTTTGGGTGGGTCTCAAATGGAAGAATGTATTCACACAAACAAAGCTATAAACAATGAAATTAGTATTTAACTTTGTTAAATAAGGTTAAAAAATATTGTGATTTTAATCAATATTTTATATTATGGTTTTCTTTCTTTGAATGTATCCTAATAGAATATGTATTTATCTAAATGTATTATGATGTATTATACATTTGTTTTTTTAAATGTGTTTTACAGCCCTGACGAAGTTCTTCAAATAGAACGAAACGCGTTGGCTGTTTGGTGTATATTTCGTTATTGGAAAGAAGAATAAAGGAATTTTGAACATTACTAATATTGGATGAACATTTGTAAAGTTGACTGTTTATGAATATTTGGTCTACGTGGTGCAATCAAATGTGATTTGTATGCAATTGGTACTTTTTCACCTTCGTTAAAAGCTAAGTAAGTGAATCCGCATTGACCCGGAATGATTTGGATCACTAAGTTGCATACGTTTACGAGTGTTTGTAAGTGTTTTGTTGCTAACATGTCATCTTGAAGTGAACGCAGGACATCTGTGTGTTCCTGTGTCCAATGTGTGATTTTAAAATCAGGTTTGATTAATACGTAGAGATGTTGAACCCTTTCTACGTAGTTTAGAATGTATGTTCTTCCAAACTTTAGGAAACCTAGAATCGACTGTAAGTTTTTCATTGTTTTTAGGGGGTGGAGTAGCGCACACTTTTCTAAAAAGTTGGCTGCCAGGCTTTTTCCTTCACTTGATAGTTCATATCCTAGGAAAAGGACATTGAGATGAGCAATTCTCGATTTTTTTAAATTTAATTTATAACCTTCAGAGGTGAAGCCCAGTATAATGGTATTCACCCTGTTCAAGTGCCTGTTCAGTTCATCGTCTGTCAGATAGATATCATCAACATATGTCAATGCCTTGTCATCATAAATATATAGTAACTCTGTCACCCTTGCTGAGAATAACCCTGGACCTTTCTTGAATCCCTGAGGGACACAACAGAATTGACGCTGGGTCCCCATTATTGAGAAAGCTGTCAAATACCTACTTTCAGGTGCTATGTTTTGACAAAAGAAACCGTTAGAAATATCTAATGTGGTTTTATATTTTTATGCACCATGTTATTCATTAATGCTGTACTATGTGCATTTTGCATTGCAAATGTTTTACAACAAGAGTTTAGGTGTCTGTAATCCAAAACTAGATGATATGTATTGTCTGGTTTGGAAACAGGAAACAAAGGATTATTCATTGATGAGGTGCATGTTTCAATCACCCCATGGTATTCAAGTTGATCTAAGATCTCCCTGACTTATTTTTTAGCTTCTTGCTTAACTGGGTACTGCCTTTGTGCAACTGGTTGATTTTTTAACTGGATTTTGTGATGAGGTGAGTCCTCATCCCATCCTACATGATTTTTGTATAATGCTGGGGCTTGGGCCACTGCTCATTTCCTGGCATAAGTATGTACTGGAACATGGCTAGAGAAGGCTGGCATAATGATGTCTTCACCATGTGGGCACTCTCTGACAAATTCTGGTGGCCTGTCCCGTTCTGCTAGAAGTATATCATAACCCTTTGAAAGTCGTTCCCAAAAGAGTTCTTTCACTTTTCTTGGTATGTCTCCCTCCATCTGGAGTGTTATTTCATATAACCTTTGTGGAGAACTAACCCTGGTGTCTGCAGTTTCAACTCGAATGTCTTCATTTAGGTCCACTGTCTCCAGAAGTCCCTTCAGGTTTTGGCGAGCTATTAATACTTCTGCTGCGCTGTCCAACATTGTCTGAGCCCATTCTCTGTTCTTGAGTTGTGTTCTCAGAATCCTCGGCATGTCTGATTTTTAGACCTGCTACTTTCTTCTTGGAAAATTGAGGTTTTGGTTTGTTTTTCTGAACGTGTTGATCATCTTTGGACTTCACGCGTTCTTCTTTTCGATCTGACCGTCCTCTTCTTTCGGATGTCTGTGACGATATCTGAAAGGTGCGAGATGAACGTGTATCAGTATCTTGATACCTGTCAGGTTTTCTCAAATTATCCCTATTCCTGAGGTTATACCTCCTTTCAGAGGGCTCCTTTTGAGGAGACCTACCTCGGGATTGAGAATCTTTCTCTTTTGAATGTTGTTTGTTATTTTCCCACTTCTTTTTAGAGGAGGTAGGATTATTTTTAGGAAATGTATTTTCAGGACTTTCAGACAGTTGTGGTTTTAACTGTGTAATTCTATTAAATTTGGTATCTGATTAAGTAATTCTACGTCTGACATTGCTTCAATGTCAGGATGAGGTGTGTAGCAGGCTAAAATCAGCCATGTTGCTCCTGGTCTACCTAGTGGACCGAGCCTTGTAATGTGATTGTAATGTTTTAGGGCACCTTTAAACCAGAGATCATGCTCCTGGTATGTGAGTGGAATTTCAATATCCTTGAAAGGAATATATTCCTCAGGTGGTTCATCTTCTTTGCAGAAGTGAAACATTTTAGTTACCGGATTTGATTTTGGGAATACTATCCATGAATAGAATACCTCTGTCTGGTGAGATTCATGAGCCTCTATCACAAAAACTGCTCTACCACCTCTTGGTGTTGGGCCATGTTTTATAAGTTTTAGAGTGATGGCTCTCCTTAAATTTTGAGCGATGATTTTCGCATTTTCATCTGTTTAATTAAAACCTGTATAATCAAAAGCTGCTGCGACATCGTCAGGTACATCTCCACCGGTTCCGGTGTTATTATCCTCGTTTATGGACATTTGTTTAATGAAAATTGCAGAGCAAGTTTCAAGGGAACAAAGATAAGGTGCACAATATTTTGGAACACTGTATCCTTCAACGTTGAACAAACCAAACCCCTAATACATAGATGTCCAGAAATAGTAGACACCCAAATATCCATCCAATGATTGTCCATTTTCTAGATTTCTTTATTCTTCTTTATTTTATGCAAGAAAACACAAGGCAGCCAACGCATTTCGTTCTTATAAAAAGAACTTCGTCAGGGCTGTAAAAACATTAAAAAACATATATATGATATAATATAAATACATTGAACAATTTAAAATCAACATGATTTCTCAAGACAGGAACAATTCCCATATTTCCCAACATTATGAGCTCACCATTAAACATTTATGATTAAATATCATTATAAGTCCATCAAACACTTGATTCATTATTGAAATAAATATCTTTCCCAAAATTAATGTCTTAATTTTAAGCAAAAGAAACTTTAGTCCCAACCGGATAGACAAATTCAAAGACAAACCCAATTTTTTGTGTTGCAAAACAAATCACCTTTATGTATAATCCTTCTCTTCAAATATTTAGTATATACACATATAATTCGTTGTTATTCGACCTCATATTAAAAAATATATATACTGGCTCCATATGGCACAACTGGCAAACACCCTTAAACGGCTTAACTACAGTAGTAAATGTTGGATATTTATACATTTTTACTCATTTTCTACTAAGATCACAATGTAAGTAATTAAGAATGGGAGTAGTCCGCATAAGCACAATTGAACAGAATAGCATAATAAATTCAATACTACACATCTTCATCTTGTCCCACCTGAAATCATCCATCTTGATTGTTTATATACATAGCTAAGGGAATCAGACTTAAATATATCCTCTACAATCAATGCCTATTAGTAAGCAATCATGCCACATATTTAGTTGATTGTTCTCTAAAGCAGACTCAATATCAATGAATCATGCACCTACCATTTCTCTTATAGATGATTATGTATTGATAACCACACGCATATTCAAAGATGGCTCAATTTGATATTCTCCTAACAATTCTTAGTTGTTTTCCTCATTATATTTTTTTTGACCACCTCAAAACATCCTTATCGTCTATTGCGCTAAATTTGGATAGAAATAATTAACTCCAATTGCCTGCTTGTACAACCACCCTATACACTTAAGATACTAATAAGCTATCTAAATATAGATATATTGGACTTCCGGCTTACCTTCATTTCAATAATTCTAATATTTCTGTGATTATGTATATTCTTCCTAATAAATGGCCACTGTGCCTGCAATGTAACATTTGATATATGTAATACACCGAATATAATCACAGTGATTTTAGTTGCAAACTCAAGTACTTTTGCAACTAAGCTAAAGTACACCTATTACAGCTTCAATTCACACAAAAATTCATATAACAAAGGCACATGTAAGCCAACTTATATAATATATTACTCTCTTATTTTGCTTCATTGCCCTGCAATCGTGATTATTTAGACACCAAGATAGCATTAACTCAAGTCTCAAAACTTCTAAAATTTACAACAAATATATACACCCCACGCATCAAACCACTTGTTTGACACGTGAATCCTTTGGTTTACGACTAAATTTGTATAAAACACCATCCCCAATTGTGCAAGTTTATATATTTCATACCCATTCGTATTGCTCTCAATCCATCTGTCCAAACCATCAATATTGAAGCGGCAAGTAAACCATGTGGCCCGTTTTTAATCAAAATCGTTCCTTAGTTCCCAACAGTTTTCTAAAACACACTCAACAGGAAACCTGTTCTATGCTTGTTTATTTGAGCAATATCGGTTAAGTACGTCCCTTAACTTGCATGCATATTCCACATTGCTCACCCGTAACAAAGCTTGTCAGTGAACCACACTAAAAGCGGCAAGTAAAACATATTACCCATTTTTTATCAAAGTCGTCCCTTAGTTCCCAACAATTTTCTAAAGTGCACTCGACAAGAAACCTGTTCTGTGCTCGTTTATTTAAACAATATCAGCTAAGTCCTTCCCTCAGGTTACGTACGTATTCCACATTACTTACCTGTAGCAAAACTTGTCTGCAAACAACAGTATCTCTTCACAAGTGCTCAAAGAGAGCTCCCGGGCGGTTTTCCTCCATTTATTTCCCCGAGCACGTCAATCACGTTCATCGACGCACTACGGCTCAAGGGAATATCTCTAAATAGACATACCACATTGAGCAAAGGTTACAACGTGCATCACAAGGGACAATCTAGCAATTCACCGGTCCCGACTCCTTGGAATGCTCATTATACTTTGCAACAGTATACAAGCAAGGGACACAACACAGATGATGAATTACATTACTTCCTCTAATAAGTTTGATCCTACAATCGGATCAATGTAGTTTCAATCAGGATGGACAAAAATAGGATTGAATGAGAAAGCATAACAGCTTAAATATGAATGAATAGAGGGAGTGACTTGATTGTATTGGATCAAAGTTTTCTATGATCAAGTGAAAGAGACAGAAGTGGTAAACTTACTAACAAGGGTATACGTAATAACATTATGATATAAACTGCATTTTAAGATCGAAAAAAGTATTGGATTCTAGGTTCAAGTGTATCTGATTTTATTTATCTATGGTATTAAAATTTAGAGCGATATTATACACTTGGGCAGGTATTATTGAAATATATTAAAACAATAAATTGTCTTGTTGCCATTTTTGTTGGTTGGTGCATTTGGCGGATATTAATAACCGGTTAAATATGTTGAGTATGGTAATAAGGAATAGTTTCAAAGTATAATGAGCATTCCAAGGATTTATAAAACCTTGGATTTATTTGCTGACTCGTATTACATTTGGAATTTATCGTTATACGATAAAGATGTAGCCAAGCACGATTCTAGGTTCAAGTTTATCTGATTTTATTTATCTATGGGGTTAAAATTTAGAGCGATATTATACACTCGGGCAGGTATTATTGAAATATATTAAAACAATAAATTGTCTTGTTGCCCTTTTGGTTGGTTGGTGCATTTGGCGGATATCAATATCCGGTTAAATATGTTGAGTATGGTAATAAGAAATAGTTGCAAAGTATAATGAGCATTCCAAGGATTTATAAAACCTTGGATTTATTTGATGACTCCTATTACTTTTGGAATTTGTCGCTATACGATAAAGATGTAGCCATGCACGATTAGAGTCGGGACCGGTGAATTCCTAGATTGTCCCTTGTGATGCACGTTGTAACCTTTGCTCAATGTGGTATGTCTATTTAGAGATATCCCCTTGAGCCTTAGTGCGTCGATGAACGTGATTGACGTACTCGGGGAAATAAATGGAGGAAAACCGCCGGGGCGCACTCTTTGAGCACTTGTGAAGAGATACTGTTGTTTGCAGACAAGCTTTGCTACGGGTGAGTAATGTGGAATACGCACGTAACCTGAGGGACGGACTTAGCTGATATTGTTTAAATAAACGAGCACAGAACAGGTTTCTTGTCGAGTTCACTTTAGAAAATTGTTGGGAACTAAGGGACGACTTTGATAAAAAATGGGTAATATCTGTTACTTGCCACTTTTACTGTGGTTCGCTGACAAGCTTTGTTATGGGTGAGCAATGTGGAATATGCACGCAACTTGAGGGACGTACTTAACCGATATTGCTCAAATAAACAAACATAGAACAGGTTTCCTGTTGAGTGTGTTTTAGAAAACTGTTAGGAGCTAAGGGACGATTTTGATTAAAAACGGGGCACATGGTTTACTTGCCGCTTCAATATTGATGGTTTGGACACATGGGTTGAGAGCAAAACGAATGGGTATAAAATATATAAACTTGCCCAATTGGGGACGGTTTGTCATACAAATTTAGTCGTAAACCAATGGATTCACGTGTCAAACAAGTGGTTTGATGCGGGGGTGTATATATTTGTTGTAAATTTTAGAAGTTTTGAGACTTGGGTTAATGCTATCTTGGTGTCTAAATAATCACGATTGCAGGGCAATGAAGCAAAATTAGAGAGTAATATATTATATAAGTTGGCTTACATGTGCCTTTGTTGTATGAATTTTTGTATGAATTGAAGCTGTAATAGGTGTACTTTAGCTTAGTTGCAAAAGTACTTGAGTTTGCAACTAAAATCACTGTGATTATATTCGATGTATTACATATATCAAATGTTACATTGCGAGCACAGTGGCCATTTAGTAGGAAGAAGATACATAATCACAGAAATATTTTATTGAAATGAAGGTAAGCCAGAAGTCCAATATGTCTATATTTAGATAATTTATTAGTATATTTGGGTGCCGATTCCGACCCGTTAAAAAAATTTACCGTCCGACTCGTATCCGTATTTTTTTACGTACGAATCGTACAAGTCCCGTACAAACGGCGAAGTACGATTCGTACGTGAAAAACTACATACGAATGACCTCGGGAAAAGTTTATGAGATGTCGCCGGACAGTTTTACGTACGAGTTGTAAAACTGAAGTCCGAGCGCACAAGTCCGATCCGTACCGGCGTCCCGAATACACAAGCGTATGGAAAACGTCCCGTACGGAGCGAACTTTGCACGACCCCTACCTCGGGTACACTTGTGCCCGGGGTACGAGTCGTACGGCCCCACCCAGCCTCCCACCCCTCCCGCGTACGTCCGTACTGTACCCCCCACCTCCGTATGTACGGCGCGTACCCCCCACCCCCCGTAAATACGCGCCGTACCCCCAGCCCCCCGTATGTATGTGCCGTACCCCCAGCCCCCCCATATGTATGCGCCGTACCCCCAGCCCCGTATGTACGCGCCATACCCCCTGCCCCCCCATATGTGCACGCCGTACCCCCAGCCCCATATGTACGTGCCGTACCCCCAGCCCCTCTCGTATGTACACGCCATACCCCCAGCCCCATATGTACGCGCCGTACCCCCAGCACGTAGCTCCACGGCGTACTTAGCTTTTCCGGCACTTTATGGCTCCCGTAAAAATATAGCCGTGCGGAGTGCTGTGGGTACGAATCGTACTTGCTTGTCCGTAAAACGCTGCCTGACTCCGTGCGGACGTCGCGTACGCGCTGTCCAGGATCGGAATTGTATGTATTTTTTAGCCGTACGGTGTTTTTTACGATTCGGACGGAAATGGTATTTCAGTACGAATCGTACTTGCTGGTTTGTACGGTGGAATTCCCGGGTACGAATCGTACGGAGAAAACGCTCTGTACGACCATTTGTACCCGGGTTTTACAGGATCGCTATCGGCGCCTAAGTGTGTAGAGTGGTTGTACAAGCAGGCAATTGGAGTTAATTCTTTTTATCCAAATTAGGCGCAATAGACGATAAGGACGTTTCGAGGTGGTCCAAAAAAAATATAATGAGGAAAACAACTAAGAATTGTTAGGAGAATATCAAATTGAGCCATCTTCGAATATGCGTGTGGTCATCAATACATAATCATCTATAAGAAAAATGGTAGGTGCATGATTCTTTAATATTGAGTCTACCTTACAGAACAATCAACTAAATATGTGGCATGATTGCTTCCTAATAGGCATTGATTGCAGAGGATATATTTAAGTCTGATTCCCTTAGCTATGTATATAAACAATTAAGATAGATGATTTCAGGTGGGACAAGATGAAGATGTGTAGTATTGAATTTATTATGCTATTCTGTTCAATTGTGCTTACGCTGACTACTCCCATTCTTAATTACTTACATTGTGCTCTTATTAGAAAATGAGTAAAAATGTATGAATATCCAACATTTACAACTGTAGTTAAGCCGTTTACGGGTGTTTGCCAGTTGTGCCATATGGAGCCAGTATATATATTTTTTAATATGAGGTCGAATAACAACAAATTATATGTGTATATACTAAATATTTGAAGAGACATAAAAGTGATTTGTTTTGAAACACGAAAAATGGGTTTGTCTTTGAATTTGCCTATCCGGTTGGGACTAGAGTTTCTTTTGCTTAAATTTAAGAAATTAATTTTGGGAAAGATATTTATTTCAATAATGAATCAAGTGTTCGATGGACTTATAATGATATTTAATCATAAATGTTTAATGGTGAGCTCATAATGTTGGGATATATATTTATATTATATTGTATATATGTTTTTTAATGTTTTTACAGCCCTGACGAAGTTCTTTTTATAAGATCGAAACTAGTTGGCTGCCTGGTGTTTTCTTGCATAAAATAAAGAAGAATAAAGAAATCTAGAAAATGGACAATCATTGGATGGATATTTGGGTGTCTACTAATTCTGGACATTTGTGGGTAGCAGTTTTGTGGATCAGTGGATTCGCCCT
Organism: Triturus cristatus; assembly: GCF_964204655.1. Lineage (NCBI taxonomy): Eukaryota > Metazoa > Chordata > Amphibia > Caudata > Salamandridae > Triturus > Triturus cristatus. The sequence goes on from NC_140589.1 coordinate 1,494,206,543, forward strand.
TTGGGAACAGCGTGAGCAGTGGAAGTGCACACTGTAGAGTTAATAACTCACATATCAATCTAAGTTGAGGAGGGCAGACGGGTAGCTTCTGGAGAAAGGTGCGTCACGCACACTTGGTTGTGAGTGCAGGGTTGTGTTGTTCCCTTTGTTTTGTGAAAGCTAATACATAGGATTTTTGTCCTACTCTGCTATGGCGGATATTATCCCTACCCACTCCAGACGTCTTATGGAGTCTTATGAGTAGGAGTCTCTGAGAAAAGCACGACTGAGTTACTTCAGTATCTAGCATTAAATTAGTGCCTTACCAAACCGTTGGGTGCCATGTAGTGTAGTTCCTATATCCCTGATAGGCTCTGCGCATTGGAATAATATACAATATAGTTTTGACATAGGACTGAGGTCAGTATGTCTCAATCGAGTACATTAAACTTAATTACTTGTGTGTGCCAGCTAACTCAGAAGTCACTAGAAAACTTGAATGATCAAGAAGGGATTAGTTTCTGACAACCGCATAAACATGACAACTTTGTTTCCCTTAGAATCGTAACCATCTCAGAATTGTGGAAACAATAGATAACAGTTTCATTCAGTCAATCGTGCATGCTTCGTTTCTACAGAGTTACACAGAAATGGATAGACGGGCGTTTATTTCTCGTGCAAGAGATATGAGCTGCTACAATCGTAAGACAGAATGCGAAGTAAAATATGTACAGCGTTAGCAGTAAGATAAAATAATACTGCAATAGCATGGTTTTGTAGTGGAGACGGAGGTCCAGGTACACACATTGCTATGTTAGCATAAGCGTCTTAGAAGTTAAAACGCCATCTTGCCACTTTTGCTGCTTTTGTACACGACACTGCAGATAGATGTTATTATATGAAAACTGCCTGCTTGCCTTTTCTTCACATGAGAACGGTCTGTTGTTCACATCCCTAGATGTGCACCGCCACCTTGGTCTGAACATTGTGTGCAGAAACAGTCAGGGCCAACTAACAATGTATGCTTTTGAATTCAGGTTGATCGGCCCACGCTCTAGCCATAACACGCACACAGCTGCAAATATCTGAAACTCGAACGCCTTTAATATTGCAGTTTGCATGCATGAGACTCTCACTTTGGAGAAGACTTTTTCCAGACACAGAGCAAAGCTGATCCTGTGATGTGGTTCACCTAAGCTGATATTTACAGTATGGGGTTCCCCATTCAAACCTAGAGACCTTCTATTAGTCTAATAATACTAGCTTACTAGCGAAGGGGGGGGGTGGTTGTTTTCCACTATCATTTGTAACATGATTTCTCCCTTCATTTTCTATGGTATTGTAACAATGCTGATGGTTTTATTCTTAATCATTTGTCTGCTTATGTTAGCCAAAGTACTGCATCTTAGGACACGTAGTTTATAAAATAAACATTTTAAGCTTTACTGTGTCTCTGATTACTCTTGTTGTGGACTGATATGAGAATAATAACAAACAGGTATTTCTGATTCCCACCATTCCTGAGAGTACTCTAAGTTACATGTTCTGGGTTGTCTAATCATTGGTAGCTTTGAGATGATACGGAGAGCGAATGAGACACTGATGCTAGTCGGATTGCGGTTCTGGGTACAGAGGTGAGTTTTTGGTACACCGCAATTCACTGACGTCCTGGTTTCCTGCGCATAGTTCTGTGCATGAGCAGAATCCCTGCAACAGTTTGTAGCTATGACAGATATTCATAAAAATACATACATAAATAACACAGGCTAAAATGTTAATACTCATCTGATGCTACTAGCTAGTTCTACCCGAGTGTAAATAACCTAAGTGTAGTACCAGGTAAGAAGTAGGTGCTGTTTGTCTATAGTCTAGTTTAGCTATAGTTGCCAAGTCACACTAGGTTCTAGTCCGCTCCATACCTTAGAATGAGTGAGGTTGGAATCTCTTTCCAAGTCTCGATCTCAAACACCCCGCAAGGGGAGTCAGAAACACTGGAGCTGGATTCTCTGCGAGGAGGATGACAGCGTCTGGTCAGTGCGTCAGGTGGGGACTTGACTTCCTTCCGAACTTGCCGTGGCGAGCCGCGTCGTGCAAGTAGGCAGCCGAACCGTGGTTTGCCATGGTAAGTGAAGGTATATTTATGCCTTGAAGGTGTTCAGGAATGCCAGTATTGACGTAAAAGTCGGGCAGAAGAACGTCATGAATCAACCCCTAAGGAATAGATGTTGATGCATAATAAATGAGTTCTTGGAGATATCAATATCCAAGCAAGGGGAAGTCCTAAAGGCTGAAGAGTCTGGTTATCCAAGAACTCGTTGTGACGTAGAGGAACGGATGTAGGTGGCCATGCCTGTATTTGGTTAGCATGGATAATGCCTAAATAAGGGTAGGATTACTATGCCTAAATATGGGCAATGCGAATTGTGCCTATATAAGGACATAAATCGGGAAACCTATACACGGTATCTAAATCGACACGCAACACTATTGTCAATGCATTACCTTGCTGTTGAAGTATATTACTGAGACTGATGAATTCAGTAGCTTTCCTGGCAACTCTGACTTGTTTGGCAGCTTTGAAATTATGTTTTTTCTTTTTAGCAGACAGAGGATTAACAGTCTCCTCAGGCGAGTAGCCAGATGAATCATCAATATTAATTGATGGCAGAGACGAAGATGACATATCAGCTTGTGGCTCGGCGTGCTCAATATACCCACTATGCTGGTTAGCATTGCTCAATATAGTAGATTCCACCATTTGCTGAGATGTCGGTCGCAAAGGTTCTAGCAAGTGTGTATCCCCCTGCCCATTTGATTCCCTTTCAGAATTTACTGGCTCAGCTAATGGGCCATTTGCAGGTAGCAGATTAGTTTGCGTACTTTCAATTAAGCCAGGTGGAGCAGAGTCTGCCAGTGCTGATAGCTGGTCTATTGGCTGTGCTAGCATAGTCATGTTAGCTAAATGCCCTTTATCTGTTATTGACAGAACGGAGGAACCAGAAAATATGCTGGCGTCATCACTCACCTCAGGATGTAGCAAATGAGGCGTTGCAGCCATACTTCCCGAAGCGGTCACCGACTCTGCCTCCTTAGCCAAATCACACATCGTCTCAGATAAGCTCCTTAGCCTGCGTTGCACCACCTCCATAACGATCTCTGCCATGGCGGCTTCAGGAGCGGCAGCAAGGAAATCCGTAGCCTTCCATGAGTGAAGCAGTCTCATCACCAGTCTACCCACTCATGGCGCTGTTCTTGGTTACACCGTCAGTCAAATCTGTAGTGGTATTGGCAGCAGCAGAAACCGCCGCGGAATTCAGAGTTGAACGCCCAACCAATTTTGGAGGGGCCATAGGCTGCCGGACTGGAGAGACCGGGGGAAAGCGAGCAAGTAGGCTGGGCCAGTAGAACACAGAGCACAGCTGACCACTTCGATGATGCACACAGCTCCAGGTGTCTCCAAAAAGAAAGAAGTGTTGGGCGTCCCGTCGTAGCATTTAAAGTAAGTTGTACTGCTTGTACTGCTTTATCCTAGTTGTTACATCTCACGTATCAAAGAAGAAAGGGATACTCTCTCCTCGCCATTTATCTTAAAAGTTGATAGTAATTGCAGGGAAGTACGGTATGCAGTGTATAGCGTTCAGAAAGATTCAGGAGCTCTCATCGGACGCTGCTACTCACTTTTTATTTATTTTTTATTTTTTACCTTCATAGTGAGCGCAGTGCCTGCTTCAGGGACACCGCGCTCTCTTGTTTATTTCTTTTTAAAACTTTAAAACTGAGCTCACGCTTCTTCAAAGACACCGCACTCGTTTTCTTTCTTTATTTATTTTTTTACTTACCACTGAGCGCGGCGCCCGCTTCAAGGACACCGTGCTCAGTGTTTAAGTTTTAAAAAAAAATAAGAAACCGAGCGCGGTGTCCTTGAAGCGGCGCCGCGCTCAGTTTTAAAGTGAGACATCCATTTGCAATGCAATAGGTCTCGCATTTACGCGAGTTTAAGCTATTGGCATTGTAAATAACAATGCCTTTTATTTATGTTTTAAAAAAACAACAAAAAATAATAGGCATTGTCATTTACAATGCCAATAGCTTAAACTCACGTAAATGCGAGACCTATTGCATAGCAAATGCTTGTTATCATTGTTATGTCTACTTATTTTCCCCCTTTGTTCGGTGTCGTGACCCCTGCGTATGAGCGACAGAAACATGTCTCCTCAGGGATTTTGCTTACCTTTTAGATAAATACAATTGTAAATGATTATGTAAACTATAGGGTGACTCCGTTGCAGGTCGAATAAAATGTGCTCTTTTTGTAAGTATGGTACATATAATGAAGCGTAAATGTATAAATGGGAGCAGACCTATGTCTCCAAGGGTTACTAGCATTTGTAATGTTTGTAATGTTTAATGGGATGGCCATCAATGTTTGATATGTGCTAGCGGTGAAATATCTGACAAACTGGAGTTCCTCTTATCAGACACATTAGCATTGACTAAAATAAAATAGTTGTTAAAAGGCGTACAGATATGACGCCTTAGGGCATGTATGTGCACCACATGTGCACACATGCACGATTCAGGGGTGCAACAGGGTGTCAAGGTGACACCCTGCCACCCATGAATATGCTCCCCCTATTACCGATTCAGTATTTACCGAATCGGTAATTGTGAATGGCTTCCCATTCATTCCTGAATTGGAAGGGATGCATTATTACCGAATCGGTAAATACCGATTCATAAATACCGAATATTACCGATTCTGTAATAATTACCGAATGTTTACCTACATTCTATTTACCGATTCATAAATACCGAATCGGTAATATTCGGTATTTATGAATCGGTATTTACCGATTCGGCAATAATGCATCCCTTCCAATTCATTCCTATGGGCCTGGAGGCCCATAGGAATGAATGGGAAGCCATTCACAATTACCGATTCGGTAAATACCGAATCGGTAATAGGGGGAGCATATTCATGGGTGGCAGGGTGTCACATTGACACCCTGTTGCACCCCTGAATCGTGCATGTATGCACATGTGGTGCACATACATGCCCTAAGGGCATGTATGTCTGCCACATGGCACTTGTCAAAAAGCACAAAGGGCCATATGAAGGTACCTAAATACCGGTCGGTAACGGCCGAAAATCGGTAAATATCCCGTTACCGACCGGTATTTAGGCAATTGAGATGTAGGTGGCTGGATTTCAGGATTCGGTAATTTACCGAATTCCTAATTTTAAGAGATCGGTAAAATACCGATTCGGTAAATTACCGAATCCTGAAATCCAATGTAGGGGGCACTCAAGTGAGTGCATTTTAGGTGTCTGGATTCGTTATTTACCACCAACTACAAGTTGATGGTAAATAACGAAAACGTTTTAAAAAGCAATTTTGTGCTTTTTGACAAGTGCCATGTGGCAGACATACATGCCCTTAGGGCATGTATGTGCACCACATGTGCACACATGCACGATTCAGGGGTGCAACAGGGTGTCAAGGTGACACCCTGCCACCCCTATTACCGATTCAGTATTTACCGAATCGGTAATTGTGAATGGCTTCCCATTCATTCCTGAATTGGAAGGGATGCATTATTACCGAATCGGTAAATACCGATTCATAAATACCGAATATTACCGATTCGGTAATAATTACCGAATGTTTACCTACATTCTATTTACCGATTCATAAATACCGAATCGGTAAAATTCGGTATTTATGAATCGGTAAATATATATTACCTACATATGGCCCAAAATTGCTTTTTAAAAGGTTTTCGTTATTCACCATCAACTTGTAGTTGGTGGTAAATAACGAATCCAGACACCTAAAATGCACTCACTTGAGTGCCCCCTACATTGGATTTCAGGATTCGGTAATTTACCGAATCGGTATTTTACCGATTTCTTAAAATTCCGATTCAGTAAATTAACGAATCCTGAAATCCAGCCACCTACATCTCAATTGCCTAAATACCGGTCGGTAACGGGATATTTACCGATTTTCAGCCGTTACCGACCGGTATTTAGGTACTTAGTCCCAGAAGTGGCCGATTGTGAGAACTGGGGTAAGGTTTTTGCAGCGGTCTACTCGAAGTGCTTAGGCACCCCATCTATGGCCGTACTTCCTTCCATGATCAAACGTGTTCAAGATAAACATGGTCCGGAGGCAGCGGTCGAATTGGGAATGAGACTTGTCGGTGTGTTCGACGTGGTTGCCACTCTCATCCTTGGTAACCTCAAGGGAGATGCGGTTTACTTTCAAGTGGCGAATGGTCTAGCCCTCGTAGACGATGTCGATAAACCCCGGGAGTTGCCTAAAATTATTGCCGAGGCATATAGAACAATAGGCCGCAGTAGTTTAGGGATTAAGCCTACTATTCAAATCGCAGATGTGCAACAGCAAACTAAGGCGGTTTCGTCTTTCAAAGACGATCGTCCAGCTTTTCCTAAACAGAATTGGAGAACTAAGAAACAAGGAAAGCAGCAACAGAAACAGGGGTCTCGTCCTGCGTCATCGGTACAGGCGACTAGTGAACGCACATATGATTTGCGTGATCGCACTAGAATTAGGTCACCTGATAGATTTCAGGTTACTGAACAACGTTCTCCTCGTTCTTCACAGGAAACATCGGCCTCGCACTCCGGTGGCGGAGAACGTGGCAAAGGTAGGGCTGCCCAACAAGGACGTGAGCAACCCCGTCAGCCTGACGGTAAGGGCAAGCAGGACGATTTTGCACGTCAATGTCCCCCTTTTCAGAAGAAGAAAGTTGCTGCGTTAACAGCGAGGTATGCCACAGATAGTAAGAACGCAGTAAGAACGCAGCTTCGGAACCTGACATGGGCACTAACGCTGCTCGACAGCGCAGCGGAGGTTACAGTAGTGCGACAAGCACTGCGTCCATGTTTGGAGGCGACAGCAACTGACACGTTCGTTACTGTAGAAACTGCGGCTACTAGAGTGGCTCCCCCTGACAGACTATATGATATAGTCCTTTTAATTGAAGGTGACATACAACGTACAATACAAGGGATTTTTTTGGATAATCTGACCTCTACATATGACTTTCTATTAGCACAGGCGGTCTGGCCCCCAGCTTTTATTTTGGCCGCTCCTAGAGGGGAGGAGGTAATCCTCCCGTCCTTCGCGCACACAGTGCCAAAGGATCACTCTCAAAAATTTGCAGAAGAGTGGGCCCAGGTGCTTGCTCCGGTTTTGTACCGTACTCAGGTTGGGTGGGATAAATTGTCGCCAAGCCATGAGATTCCTTTACGGTCTATGCCCCAGCCGCAACCCCAATATCCCATGCGCCGCTAAGCTAGATCTCACATCGCAGAAATCCTTGAACATTTGGAATATCAAGGGGTTATTGAAACCTGTGTGTCCCCAATGAATAATCCTCTATTCACTGTAACTAAACCTGATGGGTCGTACCGCCTAGTTTTGGATTACCGACATTTGAACTCTCATTGTCGGACTTGTGCTGTACAGAACACCCACAGTTCTGCCCTCGTTGATAGTCTTGTGAGAAAAAGGTTTAAGACCACACTTGACATATCTAATGGCTATTTCAGCCATAATCTGTCCTCTATTAGTAGTCAATGGACAGCCTTTACTTCTGGCGGCAAACAAAAACAGTTTAAGAGATTAGCCATGGGTTATAAAAACAGCCCTGGCGTCTTTGCCGCACGTGTAGTCTCTCTGTTAGAGAGCATTTACCCTGATGAGTACTTGTATGTTGATGATATCTATCTCACAGACGACGAATTATGGCCGCATCTGTGTCGCATTGACCGCATCATTGTTATGTTTGCGGACTTCGGTTACAAATTCAACTTTGCAAAGTCACATATTGCAGAGTATACAGTGTTGTTTTTGGGCTATGAACTCAACAATGAAGGTCGAGGATTGGCCCCTCACTTCCTGGAGAAGTGCGCATGTTTGCGTGTTCCAACAACACTGAAAAAACTACAATCTTTGCTGGGTTTTCTAAATTTCGGGCGTACTTACATTCCCGATTATGCCCAGAGTATCAAGCCTATATATGCCTTGGTACAACCTAATTTTTCCAAATCGAGCTGGCTGCCAGAACATACAGCTATCTTGCAATGTTTGCAGGCTGACCTTCTTGCTTCAAAATACTTACTGACACGTGATAACCACACTAACCTGGCAATAAGAATTGTGCCTGGCGCATTGGGTTTCACATACTTAACGTTCAATGAGGGCGATACAGTCCCCATTGCTTACAAATCACACCTGTACACTTCGGCTGAGATGCGTTTTTCCACTGTGGAAAAAGTTTTGACTGCAGTGCAGATTGCAATTCTTAAAGAGAGAGCACTGTCGCAGGGGAAATGCATGTTGGTTGCCACACCGTATCCTGCTCTTGAGGCAGTGACGAAAGCCAGTGTACCTAATTCTAAAGTTTTGCATCCACGTTGGATACAATGGGCCATGTCCATGACATTACCTGATGTCACCTAAATCTTTGATGCCTCATTGCAGACTCAGGAGTACTTTCAGTATGAATTCGTTCATTCAGCTCCTCTGTCTTTGCGCCCACTTGAGGATTACCATTGTGTCATATACCCAGACGGTGCTGCGCAACCGGCAACGGAATCAAAGCATGCTTATTCAGCGGCCTGCGCAATTGTGGCTGGTACTTTCGTGAATGGTGAATTCAAGTCTGATGTCATGCATACGCAATCATTGGGTGATTGTACTGCCCAGTTGGCAGAGCTACGTGCTCTTGTGCTTGGACTGGAGTTTGCTGATCCACGGGTTACAACTCTTATAGTGAGTGACTCGTTTTACTGTGTTCAGTCTTTTAATGACAATTTATTCTTTTGGTCTCAAAATGAATATCGTGATTCCAAGGGTAGTACAATTAAGCATAAAATGCTTTGGGTTCGAGTGGCAGAACTTAAACAGAATCTGCCTCTTGTGAATGTGATTCACACTCTTGGGCACCAGCGAGTTGGTGTCCACGCTGTCGGAAACAGCTTAGCTGACGAAGCAGCGAAAACAGCAGTGGCAACATATCTAGTAGCAGCAGTTACAAGATCCAAAAGTAAGATTGATGATGACATCTTGGCAGCTATTGCTGCAACAGAGAAGGGCAGTAATTACCCTAGAGGATTCCCTTCTCGGTACTCTTATCATTTAAGTCCTGATAAAGTTCCCTATGTGAGAATTAGCGACGTTGGTGACAGATTGATTCCCAGCGCGGACTGCAGACTTTCCTTGATAACAGCGGCTCAAGAAGGTATGGCCTCTGCCCATGCCGGCGTTTCAGCGACTGTTACTCTCTTACAACAACGTTACTGGTGGCGTGGATTGTATAAACAGACTCATGCTTATGTTCTTCATTGTGACATTTGCCAGCAGATTAAACCTTCGACTGCTACGAGCCCACCAAAAACGCAGTTGTACATATCTAATAAACCACTTGGGTGTGTTTATTTGGATCACTGCGGTCCTTTCTCCTCTAATACTGCATATAAGTACATCTCAGTTGCAGTAGATTCGTGTACACATTTTCTTTGGGTATGGCCACAAAGGAGTGCTGATGCTCGAACTGTCATCAGGGATTTGTGTGTCTTTGTGGGAATCTTTGCATGTGGAACCCTTCATTCTGACCAAGGTCCTGCGTTCGCCTCTAAGGCGTACAAAGAAGCCATGAGATCTTTGGGGGTCCAAGTCAAATTTTCGTCTCCATACCGGCCTGAGGGCAATAGTGTTGTGGAACGGATGAACCTTGACTTAAAGCAATCCCTGACAGCTAGGGTTTTAGGCACTGGCAGGAACTGGTTAGCCCATCTGTATAACGTGCACTTAATAATCTCCCTAGAAGGTCTCTGGGTGGGCGGACCCCATACGAAATGCTCTTTGGCATAAAGATGTTTGTCCCGGACCTTGATGGTCTAGACATGGCGGCGTCAGCCGCACCCTTTGATGTAGATGATCACTGTGCTGTATTACAGAATCTACACAAGACCAGAGACAGGCTTGCAAAGAAACACTTGCCCTCCACAACTGATGCTGCGGTTCAGATTCCGGTAGTCGGCTGGTTACCTAGAGTTGGTGACCTGGTCCGTGAGAAGATGGAGAACAAGAAGGAGTTTATCCCCTCTTATCATGCACCAGTACCAGTGCTTGGCATGCAGGGTACAAGAACAGTCATTTTACCTCCACTTCCTGGTCACAAGGATAACAGGTACATTTCCATTGACAATGTCAAACTACAGCGAATGGCCAATTCTTCTAAGTATGACTCCAGCGGTCTCTTGTCCAGCGATGCTGAGAAATTCTTTTTGGCTCCGGCAAATACCAACAGGCCTGACATTGTCATCGAGATGCATACAGTTACTAATCGATAATACCATTAACACCCTTTCTTCCAGAATTTACACATTAGATAATATTGTTTCATCTGTTGTGGATATTGTACAGGATGATATGTCTGTTTTATATCATGGCCAAAATCAATTGCGTTCTGAAGGCTGGGAAAGTTCCCTGGGACTACATGAACACATCTTCTTTATTCCTGTCATTTAATCTGACTGCAAAACAACAGTTCATGTCCATGAAAGATGCAACATACTCATTACTGCATATTGAAAAGTTGGAACCTTTGCCTTTCTCTGTGGCCGAATTGAATTCCGCTGTGTGGCTTATCCACGGGTTAATCACCTTGCCATTTCCTTTGTTTAAGTTCAGTTCCTGTATGAAACATTATGCCCTAGGCAGATATGAATCATTGGGTACTGTTTTTCTGCATGAAGTTTGGTCACTCCCATTTACATACAGATGCATGAGAGAAGGTAAAGAGGTTTATTTGAAAGGTGAGGAATGCACTTCCACACCTGATCACTCAGTGGTCTGTAGGCACATCCAATTGCATGGTGCAAGCAATGTTCAGGCACTGAATTTAGCTAGCGTTCTGAAAAGGATTCCAGTGGATAAGGTACCTGCATAGCTGCGCTCGCGCTGCTGCTAGCGCTCTGTTATTTTAAAAATTCCCGTTTTTTGCATTTGTGTTTGATTTAATTTACTTGTCCCTGCTTTTAACTGGGACCAGGCTGGGTGCTCCCCCTCCCTCTTACCGCACTTAATAGATTGAAAAAACACCGCCGTTTTGGTGGGTCCGGGTCACGGGGGTAGTCCTGGTTGGGCGCCATCTTTGTTTGGGCTCTGCATCTCCCGGCGGGAGCCATTGTGAGCGTTCTTGCACTCGGACAGCCTCGCGGGACGCCTATTTAAAGTCGCTCCCCCCCGCGCAGCGGGGTCGCGCAGTGGGACGCCGTCGCTTAGCCGGAGTCTTGCCAGAGTCCTGCCCGTCTGCGCCCGTCCGCGCTTGGGACGCGCGGGGCGCAGCGGGTTTCTCTTTGGCACTTTTCTCTCTGGTGTTGTGATGATCACCTACTCCAATGAGACTCTGCGGTCCATTGGACTGACCTTTCCAAAGTGTGATCAGGCACATATCCATCCTCTAAGCGGCCCATATTGGTGTGCCTGCATGAGATGGGCACTTGCCTCTCCCGTTCACATCCGCCAGAGGCCTTCCAACACCGCCTGTCGGAGCAATGGCTCGGCGCATGTACTTCGAATACTTAGCCTGAATGTCAGGTCCTTGGTGCAACACCATCAAGCCATCTTGGACCTCATGCAGGATGAGACCCCAGATATATTTGCCATCACGGAAACCTGGTTGCAGGAGAACGACGCAGCCATTATTAATCTGGCCTTCCCCCCTGAGTACTCCATCTTCACTCTAAATCGTCCAACTAGAGGAGGGGGTATTGCCCTTGCTGTTAAATCTAGCTTCTCCTGTAGCTGGAATGCCTTAAATATTGCTGGGTGCGAAAGCGCCTCTTTTAAGATCTTGATCAGCCCCCAGTTCTCGATCTCGGGGATGGTGGTATATCGACCCCCAGGCAGTGACGTTGCATTCAGAGAAGCTTTCTCTGACGCCGTTAGCTCTCTGGCAATTGGCTGCGCCAATTTCTCCATCCTGGGAGATCTCAACCTCCATTTTGACAATCAGAGCGTGCCGGCTGTCATCAATATTGTAGCTGATCTCGAGGCCCTTCAGCTGTCTCAAAAGGTATCACAACCCACCCACGTAGGAGGGCATACACTGGACCCCTTTTTTACCAATCTAACGGAAGCCACAGTCTCTTCCATCTCACCCCTAGGGTGGACGGACCACTTTTTAGTGGCTATCCGGGCCCCTTTGCCTGAGATCCCCTCTATTCCCCCAGCTAGATTAGTCCCTAGAAGGCACTGGAACAAACTTAGGTTAGAGGACCTACACCACGTTTTGGCTGTAGATCCGCTAGGACCCTTGGACAACGTAAAACGGGTTATGACCAGTTCTGTCAGTGGATTACCAGGGCGCTTGACTCATTGATTCCCATCATGGCAAGCAAACTTAGCTCCAGAGAGTCGAGCCCCTGGTATGACAGCGCCCTTCGTGCTTTGAAAGGGAGCTGTAGGCGGGCCGAGAGAGAGTGGCGGAGCTCTTATGATACTGCCAAGAAAGCGTTGTATCTGGCTTCCGTTAAGGTTTATCACCGCGCCATCTGTAGAGCCCGCGCGGCGTTCTACTCGGTAGAATTCCGCAACAGTACTAACCCGTCTAAATCCATATTTAAGGCCCTCAAAGATCTTTTGGCAAAAAGAATTTCCTCCCCGGCAACGGCTTCTACCTCTCACTGTGAGGCTTTGGCATCTTTCTTTCTGGAGAAAGTGCAGGGCATCTACCGGGCTTTTCCCTGTACGGGGCCACCACCGGGGGCCCTGGATATTATCCCTGGCCTCCCCACTATGGACTCTCTTCCCCTGCTTCTACCTGAGGGATTTGATAGGTTGGCCCAGAAAATCAAATCTGGATCACCTTTGGATCCGTTAAGACCTGCCCTCTTCAGGGACCAGTCTTTTGTGGGACGCTCCATGGTGTGCTCCCTGATTAACATCTCGCTGGCTACGGGCACGGTTCCAGCTAAATGGAAGCGAGCAGTGGTCTCTCCTATCCTGAAGAAACCCTCATTGGATCCTTTAAAACCGGAGAGCTACCGGCCCATTTCCTTGCTCCCTTGGCCGGCAAAAGTTGTGGAGGCCCACGTCAACCAGGTTCTTTCTGACCATCTTACCCGAGCCAACACTCTGGATGCTACCCAGAACGGGTTCCGTGCTGGGCACAGCACGGAGACAGCCCTTCTCGCCATGGCCGAACACCTGCGTATGGTGCTGGATGTAGGACAGACGGCGGCGCTAGTATTATTAGACCTGAGCGCCGCCTTCGATACTGTTTCACACCGCATCCTTCTACAGCGCCTGGAGGAGATAGGCATTGGTGGGCTCGCCCTCAGTGGTTCCGTTCCTTTCTCGACGACCGTTCCTTTTGCGTTGCCATACCACTGTACCAGTCCAAATTCCATCCTCTGGGCCTGGGGGTGCTGCAGGGATCCTCGCTGAGTCCCATGTTATTCAACCTTTACGTGAGACCGCTGGCTGATGTCGTCAAGCAGTGGGGCATGACTATGGTCTCTTATGCCGACGACACTCAGCTAGCGGTTACTATCAGCGGGGATGCTGAGCAGGATGCCCCTAGGTTCCAGAGCGGACTGAGGGCGGTGGTGAGCTGGATGAATGCCAACTGTCTCCAGCTCAACGCCAAGAAGACCGAGGTCATGGTTGTCGGGAAGGGGAAGGAACTCTGGGGGGACAGATGGTGGCCTCCGGAGCTTGGGCCGTCTCCAATTCCGGTAACGGAGTTGAGAAATTTGGGAGTGTGGTTGGATCCCACTCTTAGCTTCGTCGGGCACACTAAGAAAACCGCGGCCTGCTTTTTTGGGGTCCTTCGGGGCTTAAGAGTTGTCCTGAAGTTTTTAGACCCCACTGCCAGGCAGCCGGTGGTTCAGGCAACAGTAATATTTTGTCTGGATTATGCCAGCTCTCTCCTTGTAGGGGCAAACCAGGCAGAAATCACCCGCCTTCAACGTGTCCAAAACGCCGCAGCTAGAGCCATAGTTGGCTTGCCCAGGTCCTGCTCTGTCTCTAGTACCCTTCGATCTTTGCATTGGCTGCCGGTTAAGACAAGAATTCCTTTTAAAGTTTTATGTCTGGCTTTTAAGATCTTGAAGGGATCAGCCCCCCAGATCCTCTCGAATCTCTTGTCTTGCTATGTTCCGACCCGCTCTTTGAGATCACTGGGCCAAGCGCTCGCTGTGGTCCCGAGGTTTAAGCTCAGCCGAGCTGGTGGCCGGTCCTTCCGGGTAAAAGCAGCAGTGCTTTGGAATTCTCTTCCGATTGAGATTCGCTCGATGGAAGACCTTCTTCTGTTCCGTAAAGTCATAAAAACCTTCTTGTTTTAATTTTTTCCCTCTTACTAGCTGCGCCCTTTTCTCTGTTTCCATGCTCAGTGTTAGTTGTGTTTTACCTTGTCATGCGCCAGGACGCCCCTTAGCTGGGGCAGCTGTGCGCACTACAAATGTTCCTAACATAACATAACATAATATAACAGTGCCAGCTATTACACCCACTTTTACATTGTTAGCTAACGGTAGTTATTTGCTTTTAAATAATGAGGCTTGCTGCGGGATGCTAGTGGGAATTCTCTACATTGTGACTGTCTCACAACGAGTAGTCTGCTGTAAAAATGTCCTTTTCCCGCCCCCGCTTGGGAGGCTGGATGTATCCATCTGGCCTTCCATCCCAACCTTGAATGCAAAGTTCAACAAGATGAGCAGAATAAGGGCTCTATTGTCTCAAAAAGAAGTCGCTCTGACTTCCTCCCGTGAAACATTTGTCCTTCACGTAGCAAACACCCGCACCGAGGTGCATGCGCTTTTAAATACTGATCTCCCCCTTCATTTCAGTGCTCTGATTCACACTATATTCAATGCCTCGTCAACAACTGGTTTGGTGCATTTTTTCAAAGTTGTGGGCTCCGGCCTCGTGACCTCTTTCCAAACAATCTTTGGTGTGATTACGGCATTTTTTCATTCTATTTTTTCCAGCGTCTTCGGCGGGCTCCCGTGGATTCTCGCCCTCACGGCTGGTGTGCTCCTGTTGGTCTGCTTGCTGCGCAACGGATGCACAATATGTGTCACACAACAGCCTGCCCCGGCTGATCCATCTTCATAACCGGATGCTTGAATTTATGGAACGTTGTCACTGGCCACTTTAAGCATAGCCTATGGTTTGTCCTTCCAGTTTTCTTACTTTACTTGCATGCAACCTGTTTTTCATTGCCTAGATTGTCCCTTCGAATGGGCTCTGGATTTGTGCCTGTCGAACTCGGTGTCTCCTTCCCCGGATTTTGATCGACTGATGAGTCCCTTAGTGGCTCATGAGTTGGACTGTTCTGGTATCAGGATTATGGCCTGTGGAGCGGCACATGGAGTCCTACGGAATTGGGACATCTATACGGCAGCGTATGACTTCTTGGCGAGAAGTTACATTGAAGAACACGCAAGTTGCCCTCTGATTGTGCTAGAGGCTCCAGTTATCGAGGAACATGTATGTTCATTTACTTTGTTACACTGGATGGCGGACACTTTGACCGAACATTATAATGACTTCCTCTTGGAGGCTGTCGTTACTTATCGTGCTTACACGTTGATGGATTAACTTGGAAGTCGTCCCACTTCTGATATTTGAACTGCACATTTTTTGAGTTTTTTTTTTTGCCTCATCATTTCAACTGTGCTGAGCCTTTGCGAGATATTACGTCACATGTTTTTTTTTTCTTCTTCTTTCTCTTCCCCATTTTTTACGCTGGTTGTTCGAACTTTCACTGCCATTTATATGGATTTACAATACATGCACTTGGTTCTGTCACTGTCGAACTTGAACTCTGCGTTCCTAAATTGTATCCCTATTTGTTTGTGGTCCGATCAAGGGAGGGTGTAGTGGAGACGGAGGTCCAGGTACACACATTGCTATGTTAGCATAAGCGTCTTAGAAGTTAAAACGCAATCTTGCCACTTTTGCTGCTTTTGCACACGACACTGCAGATAGATGTTATTATATGAAAACTGCCTGCTTGCCTTTTCTTCACATGAGAACTGTCTGTTGTTCACATCCCTAGA
Organism: Triturus cristatus; assembly: GCF_964204655.1. Classification (NCBI taxonomy): domain Eukaryota; kingdom Metazoa; phylum Chordata; class Amphibia; order Caudata; family Salamandridae; genus Triturus; species Triturus cristatus. Next base: position 1,494,222,627 of record NC_140589.1, read on the forward strand.
CGTGCACCGCGACCTTGGTCTGAACATTGTGTGCAGAAACAGTCAGGGCCAACAAACAATGTATGCTTTTGAATTCAGGTTGATCGGCCCACGCTCTAGCCATAACACGCACACAGCTGCAAATATCTGAAACTCGAACGCCTTTAATATTGCAGTTTGCATGCATGAGACTCTCACTTTGGAGAAGACTTTTTCCAGACACAGAGCAAAGCTGATCCTGTGATGTGATTCACCTAAGCTGATATTTACAGTATGGGGTTCCCCATTCAAACCTAGAGACCTTCTATTAGTCTAATAATACTAGCTTACTAGCGAAGGGGGGGTGGTTGTTTTCCACTATCATTTGTAACATGATTTCTCCCTTCATTTTCTATGGTATTGTAACAATGCTGATGGTTTTATTCTTAATCATTTGTCTGCTTATGTTAGCCAAAGTACTGCATCTTAGGACACGTAGTTTATAAAATAAACATTTTAAGCTTTACTGTGTCTCTGATTACTCTTGTTGTGGACTGATATGAGAATAATAACGAACAGGTATTTCTGATTCCCACCATTCCTGAGAGTACTCTAAGTTACATGTTCTGGGTTGTCTAATCATTGGTAGCTTTGAGATGATACGGAGAGCGAATGAGACACTGATGCTAGTCGGATAGCGGTTCTGGGTACAGAGGTGAGTTTTTGGTAGACCGCAATTCACTGACGTCCTGGTTTCCTGCGCATAGTTCTGTGCATGAGCAGAATCCCTGCAACAGTTTGTAGTATGACAGATATTCATAAAAATACATACATAAATAACACAGGCTAAAATGTTAATACTCATCTGATGCTACTAGCTAGTTCTACCCGAGTGTAAATAACCTAAGTGTAGTACCAGGTAAGAAGTAGGTGCTGTTTGTCTATAGTCTAGTTTAGCTATAGTTGCCAAGTCACACTAGGTTCTAGTCCGCTCCATACCTTAGAATGAGTGAGGTTGGAATCTCTTTCCAAGTCTCGATCTCTAACACCCCGCAAGGGGAGTCAGAAACACTGGAGCTGGATTCTCTGCGAGGAGGATGACAGCGTCTGGTCAGTGCGTCAGGTGGGGACTTGACTTCCTTCCGAACTTGCCGTGGCGAGCCGCGTCGTGCAAGTAGGCAGCCGAACCATGGTTTGCCATGGTAAGTGAAGGTATATTTATACCTTGAAGGTGTTCAGGAATGCCAGTATTGACGTAAAAGTCGGGCAGAAGAACGTCATGAATCAACCCCTAAGGAATAGATGTTGATGCATAATAAATGAGTTCTTGGAGAAATCAATATCCAAGCAAGGGGAAGTCCTAAAGGCTTAAGAGTCTGGTTATCCAAGAACTCGTTGTGACGTAGAGGAACAGATGTAGGTGGCCATGCCTGTATTTGGTTAGCATGGGTAATGCCTGAATAAGGGTAGGATTACTATGCCTAAATATGGGCAATGCGAATTGTGCCTATATAAGGACATAAATCGGGAAACCTATACACGGTATCTAAATCGACACGCAACACTATTGTCAATGCATTACCTTGCTGTTGAAGTATATTACTGAGACTGATGAATTCAGTAGCTTTCCTGGCAACTCTGACTTGTTTGGCAGCTTTGAAATTATGTTTTTTCTTTTTAGCAGACAGAGGATTAACAGTCTCCTCAGGCGAGTAGCCAGATGAATCATCAATATTAATTGATGGCAGAGACGAAGATGACATATCAGCTTGTGGCTCGGCGTGCTCAATATACCCACTATGCTGGTTAGCATTGCTCAATATAGTAGATTCCACCATTTGCTGAGACGTCAGTCGCAAAGGTTCTAGCAAGTGTGTATCCCCCTGCCCATTTGATTCCCTTTCAGGATTTACTGGCTCAGCTAATGGGCCATTTGCAGGTAGCAGATTAGTTTGCGTACTTTCAATTAAGCCAGGTGGAGCAGAGTCTGCCAGTGCTGATAGCTGGTCTATTGGCTGTGCTAGCATAGTCATGTTAGCTAAATGCCCTTTATCTGTTATTGACAGAACGGAGGAACCAGAAAATATGCTGGCGTCATCACTCACCTCAGGATGTAGCAAATGAGGCGTTGCAGCCATACTTCCCGAAGCGGTCACCGACTCTACCTCCTTAGCCAAATCACACATCGTCTCAGATAAGCTCCTTAGCCTGCGTTGCACCACCTCCATAACGATCTCTGCCATGGCGGCTTCAGGAGCGGCAGCAAGGAAATCCGTAGCCTTCCATGAGTGAAGCAGTCTCATCACCAGTCTACCCACTCGTGGCGCTGTTCTTGGTTACACCGTCAGTCAAATCTGTAGTGGTATTGGCAGCAGCAGAAACCGCCATGGAATTCAGAGTTGAGCGCCCAACCAATTTTGGAGGGGCCATAGGCTGCCGGACTGGAGAGACCGGGGGAAAGCGAGCAAGTAGGCTGGGCCAGTAGAACACAGAGCACCGCTGACCACTTCGATGATGCACACAGCTCCAGGTGTCTCCAAAAAGAAAGAAGTGTTGGGCGTCCTGTCGTAGCATTTAAAGTAAGTTGTACTGCTTGTACTGCTTTATCCTAGTTGTTACATCTCACGTATCAAAGAAGAAAGGGATACTCTCTCCTCGCCATTTATCTTAAAAGTTGATAGTAATTGCAGGGAAGTACCGTATGCAGTGTATAGCGTTCAGAAAGATTCAGGAGCTCTCATCAGACGCTGCCACTCACTTTTTATTTATTTTTTATTTTTTACTTTCATAGTGAGCGCAGTGCCTGCTTCAGGGACACCGCGCTCTCTTGTTTATTTCTTTTTAAAACTTTAAAACTGAGCTCACGCTGCTTCAAGGACACCGCACTCGGTTTCTTTATTTATTTATTTTTTTACTTACCACTGAGCGCGGCGCCCGCTTCAAGGACACCGTGCTCAGTGTTTAAGTTTTAAAAAAAAATAAGAAACCGAGCGCGGTGTCCTTGAAGCGGAGCCGCGCTCAGTTTTAAACTGAGACATCCATTTCCAATGCAATAGGTCTCACATTTACGCGAGTTTAAGCTATTGGCATTGTAAATAACAATGCCTTTTATATATGTTTTAAAAAAACAACAAAAAATAATAGGCATTGTCATTTACAATGCCAATAGCTTAAACTCACGTAAATGCGAGACCTATTGCATAGCAAATGCTTGTTATCATTGTTATGTCTACTTATTTTACCCCTTTGTTCGGTGTCGTGACCCCTGCGTATGAGCGACAGAAACATGTCTCCTCAGGGACTTTGCTTACCTTTTAGATAAATACAATTGTAAATGATTATGTAAACTATAGGGTGACTCCGTTGCAGGTAGAATAAAATGTGCTCTTATTGTAAGTATGGTACATATAATGAAGCGTAAATGTATAAATGGGAGCAGACCTATGTCTCCAAGGGTTACTAGCATTTGTAATGTTTGTAATGTTTAATGGGATGGCCATCAATGTTTGATATGTGCTAGCGGTGAAATATCTGACAAACTGCAGTTCCTCTTATCAGACACATTATCATTGACTAAAATAAAATAGTTGTTAAAAGGCATACAGATATGAGTCACTAAGTGGAACGCATTTAATCACTAGAATTATCTACCAGGGATTCATTCATGACCAGAGATTATTGTTAAACATACGGTATACTATGAGTAATTTTAGTTCAACATTAGAAAGTGTTCATATGACTAACAGGGGATTTAAAAACTGTAAGCAAATGTGGCAAAAAGAGGAAATTGCTACAACCATCTCTCCATTTCTCACAGTTTCATGTGCACCATATCTGAAAGACAAGGATTGATGTGATTCTCAGGGATTGGGCAGTTCCCTTGGCCATTTAAATAAACCGCCACCCTATGATATTACACCAGAATTACACCCAGCAAATGTGTTCTCTCAGTCAGTTCTTAAGGAGGTTGTAGATAAAAACACATTGTGCAGCATATTTCAGGCTGCTACGTGTGAACTAACTAATGCCTATCAGAAATGCTTTTGTTTGGCAGCAGAAATATGATAACCTTACATCTCGAACCACCACGATGGTCTCTGCTATTAGTTGCCTAATCCTAGCTATTTATGGCTGCTGAAGAGCAGGAGTAGCATACACACCGCTATAATTTATTTCAAGAGTTGAAAGAGGCTCGCCGTAATAAAAAGGATCAGAGTGACATTGTAAAACGTTTTTACACAAAGAAAATTCAAGCCACCAAAAAATCTGCAGAACTGTTAGAAAAATTAATCCAACCATCAATGGCCTCCTTTGTGTTCCCAGAGCCAACTAACGTCAATGTTTCTTCTGCTTCGTAGGCTCACAAAGTCTTTTCTCCTTTTCATAGTCTCTATGACAGCTATGTCCAAGTATCTGGCATTTTATTAGACGATAACTTTAGAGACCAGAACATGCCCGATAAGTGTCATTGGGGCATATCAACAAGGGTCGGCGATAATTATCTCTAAGCGCACTTAGCGCTAGAATAATTCTCGCCGGCTATCGCTGCTTTCTATCGCGGAGATAGCGTGCTATCAGCAACACTTATCTCCAAAGTGATAGAAATGCAAGCAATAGCTGGAAAACAGTGTGATTATCGCTGGGAAACCAGCGATAATCGCACTGTGACGGGCGATACCTTGCTGATAGGGCAGGGTGGTCTTAGCCATGTAATCCACCTCCCATTGGATTACATGGCTAAGTCAGGATTAAAGCAGGCGTAAGGAAAGTAGCGATAACCGTGGTTAGTGCTACTTTTCTTATCGCTATGCTTGTTAGCGATTCCCTTGATAATTGGAGAAATGTCGGTTAGCGACATTTCTCCAGTTATTTGGGGAAGGAAAGCCCACTTTCCATCTCATTAGAGATGCAAAGCTGGGCATTCAGTAAACAGGCGCTAAGGCATGGATTCACGCGTTAGCGTGTCCATGCTGAAAGGGCGATAAAATTATCGCCGCTTTTCTCCCGAAAACGGACACTAAAGCAGCGATAATTTTATCGCCTCGCCTCGCCTCGCCTTGCTGATATGCCCCAATGTTCTTTTGTTGTGTTTCATTTGACTAGAAACCAGCTGTATATGTGAGACTCACCTAAATTATTGTCATGCATTCTACAAGGTATACCTCAAATACAGCTGAATAGAAAAGACACCCAGGCCTTAATGGCCATGTACTTTACTTATAAACACAATAATTAATATTTCCTAACGCACTGTTGCCAGATTCGAAAAATCATACAATATCAGCCCAACAACAAGAGACAGAGTCCCTGGCTTAGAAAGTATTATAAAACACAACTGCCCTGTCCCCTCTTGCAGTCGCTGCTTGAGAGCACAGTCTAAACACAGATGAGATACATTTAAAAATACACATCCTAAAAGTAATTCAGGAATATGATATGAGTCTGATAAAGGTTTTAGAGAATTGTGTAAATTAATTGTGAGAGCATGCCTGAAGTGTTTCCTTTTAAATGGAAGAGCAATATTATCATTTCGAAGACATTGAAAACCTTTAAAGGATGCATAATATATCTTGCATTAATGTTACAAAATTCTGAAAATGAAATATCTAAATGTGGTTATATGCATGTAAGCTCTGTTTCAGATAATTGTGCGAGGATTGCATTGTTTTGCCTTTCTTCTGCTGAACCTTGAAAACTATTTTAGTGAAAGGCACAATGTACGTGCTTGGAACATGATTGCATTACTATTCATTATGGAAAATGTAAAAATATTGCTGATGCCTTATACAAAAGAGGAGGCTTTACAATGTGTGTGGTAGCCCAGATAAGTGATAGTTCACCCACTGGTGTGTGATTCCCCAAACCACGGAAGGTCGCCCACCCCAAATACAAAGGACCACCCTAAAGCACAGTAGAGCTAGTGTGGCAAGAATGAGTTCCCCCCTAACCCCTCCTGGTCTTTATCATCGCAGAAGGCAAGGGCCTGACCACAGGGGAACCAAAGCCTCTGGTAACCCATACCACTGCCCTGCATTTCCCTCTCTTAGAGGACATCTGTGTTTCACAACACCATGGTCAGTAAAAGGGGAACTGTGCACTGTTGCTTCTCACACTAGTGATGCCTAGCACACACCAACCCCACTGCCACTTTCCAGTCTTTGGGAACAGTCGGCAGCTTCCTACTTCAGACCGCTGTGTGACACATTAGGTGGTATTTAGGTAAAAGCACACAGTGAGACTTTTCTGCAGTACATGTTTTACGATATTGTCTACTAAGACTGAGATACTTGCATTTGTAATAGGATAAGGTTAAGGTAGATGGTATTGAGTATTTCTGATTAATGTGCATGAAAGAGTTGTGGAATGTAACAATTGCAACATAAATGGATTCTTCAGCAACACACAATGAATGTCAATAGCATGTGATAAAGGTTGGTTGGAGGTGTTTTGAAGAAAATGAGTTCTTCCGTGAGACACAGGGCAAGTGACACAAGTAGCGATAACACTGGCCCCTCCATGTAGCATTTACCAGTACAGGCATCTGGAGTTGTTTTTTTCCAGTTCAGATGTATGTGCAGAGTATCAATGTCGCTTATTTTCTTACTTATTGTTTTCCCAAGTTATGGACTCAAATTGATGACATATGTTTATATGAAGGTGCCAGTAATGTTCACTTACTTCATAAATATGCTGGTTCTCCTTAAGATGGTTCTTGTCTCTACAATAAGCAAGGCCATCTAATTGCACCTTCTGTTATTTACTTTGTTCTGTGAAACAAATCAACTGTACTATTCTGAAGCAACTGCTTAGACGAGAATATACTTCTCACAAACCACTATACACATTGCTCAAATTATATCATGTGCTTTGGGTACAGAAAGAATAAATAGCTTTGCACAGATTATAAGTGGATCTACAAAATTATTTCTGCCCTTGGCCCTGGAGACCATTGAAAAAAGGCATTTTGAAGCAAGATAAGTTTTAATGTTTTGTTTTGGAAATACTGAGCATTGCCACTTCATGTCCTATGTTGCACACAACAAAACAGAGTTGGAGGCCCAGCTCCACCAGGCTTGGTGACTGCTCATATTTCTCTCAGTGCCTTTGGGCATATGCCCCAACACCACCTCAACATCATTGAGTGTTGTTACAGGTTCCAGATGTACTACAAGTTTGGTTCAAAACAGCGAAAGATTTGCAACCACCAGTCAAGTAGGGTTGCAACAAGGGCATGAATGTATACAAGTGACATCTGCCATGTGTGATGGTTGAGACTGCGGTAAAAAACACCAGAAAGTGGCCCCAGGCAGTGGCAGTCTTGTTCACCTTTTTGTTAGCAATACTAGTGACTGTACTAATCATTGTGTTCAAGGACCATATGAAGATTACAGAGACTGATGGCAGAAAAGAACCTTTGAATAACCCTGAAATATTACAAGACATGCCTCCTGCTGTAAGGATGACGCAGGAATGGACTGTTTTGGGACAGAAATTTGAAAGAAATATGTATGCTGCATTGTTGAAAAAGTATATTCCAGTCCTAAATGTCTCCATATGCTATGCTTGCACACATCTCCCGATCAGCACTGAAGATGATATGACTTATAGTGCAGTGCCTTTTTTTAACAAGAGCTGTGAGTCTTTATACAGAAAATACTTTCTGGTATAGGACAGTAAACATATTACTGAAAGCACACCAGGGACATGCTGTGAGGGGGCCACATAAGCAACTAAAACCATCTCTTGCATAACAAGGGACACAAAACCAGAGTTATCACTAATATTACAGTATGACAGAATTTGCAGGGTGGGACTGAGGAACCACAGCCTGGGGGTGTTAGAGACACTAGAGGAGTGTGATTGTGCATCCAAGTCTCACCATTTACCACCCCTCTCCCTTGTAAGCTGTTCTCAAAATTGTTGGCGGACAACAATAATGAAATGTAATATTATTGATTACTTGATTCATCTAACAGGAAGGGCACCTCCAGATTGGGATATGTACATATATGGGGAATAGTACCTGCCAACATTCCATACATTTAAACACTTCCATGGGGAAGAAAGATAAAATTGAGGGGTGGTCCCTGAAAGTAATTGGATAGAAGTAAATGTTTTTTGTTTGTGAAAACTTAGCTTACTTCCATCTGCCACAAGATGGATATGGGAGCTGTTACCATGTTCAACATGTGCCCGAAGTGAGGCCAGGATTAAGGAAAGGAATGATGAGGCCCAAAAGATAGGCGAACTGGGTTAGTACCATGCTAGTAGGCCTGGAGATAATAATACCACCACAAGGGGTGTCAGATAAAAGTCATAGGATAAAAGATTTAGGAAAATTGATTGGGGACTTGTCTGATGAAACACCACCTGACCTAGGGAATATCATGAATGAAATGACAGCAATGAGGTTAGTTATACAGAATAGGATGAAACTGGATATTTTGCTGGCTAAGTAGGGTGGGATGAGCAAGGTAATGGTTCAGAATTGCTGCAATTTTATACCGGACAATATTGGCAACATTAGGGAGGCAATAATTGAGATACATCAGATAAAAAGGCAGCACGAAATATACAGGAATGAAGATTATGGTATTACCTGCCTGTGTGGTGTGGTGGATGGGGAACATAAATACTGGAGAAAGTCTAGATGGGACTAGGAGCCAGATTTACAAAATTCTGGTCATAAAATACCGGTTGCAATTTCTGACCAGCATTTTTGTGACCAGGGTGGTATTTCGTGAACCGTCCTATGTATTAATAGGTCAATTTCAAATTACTGATTCCTAGTGGGTCGCAAATCGATCTGCCTCATAAATATTAATGATGTAGGTCGCCAGTTTGCAATGCACTAAAAATTGCATCTATCACAGGAATGGTGGCCTGCTGGGGTCAGTAGACCACCCTGTGTGATTGCTTTTAATGAAAGCATTCTTTTTATTTTTTAACACAACCCGTTTTCCTAAAAGGAAAATGGGATTTGTTAACGAGAAATTAAATGTTTTACTTACATTTTTTAAGAGTACCCATTGATTAATGGAACTACTGCCTACTCAGAAAAATATATTTTTTAAAATGTTCAAAGGGGAAGGGATCTCTTGGTAACTCCTTCCCATTTGCAAATGCCTTGCCACTACACTTCTCTATCAATAAATTATTAATGTTTTGCAACCGAATTCTGGTCGCAAAAGATTAATACATCTCATTCTGATTTGATATTTGAAAGGGACCCCCAAAACACATCTCTTCCAAACACTGAATGTGATTTGGATTCACAAACCCAAATTGCAATTTGTTCACAAATACATTTTCATTTATTATGAATGCAGACCTTCCAACTCACAAGGTGCCATTGTCTGTCAAATGATATTGGCTTCCATCACATGCTCACCTGGTGAGGAGCCAATATCACATGGTGGGCACACAATTAGCTGCAAAGCCCTGCCGAGAGCATGCTTCCAGATAATTGTTTGGAGGTTCTGCTCAGCTGATGTCGAGTACGAGGTGTAAAACCTCCTCAGGACATTGGCTGCAGCCTCAAAAGCTTTGTTTTTTAGGCAGATGGGGAGGGAGCTTGGAGGAGGGTGGATTTGAGGAAGTGAATTAAAAGTGCCTCAGGTTGTGCTTGCCCCTAAGCCACGGCCCCTTTGAGGCTCCACCCCCTCACACGGTGAACAATTTTCACATGTAGGCAGGTCTGTTAGGAAAAAGTTCACAAAATGTATCAGTATCACATCTCAAACAGTAACAAATATTAAAAATGAATGCAACAAACAATGCAATGGGAGCGCACACACAAAAAGTCTGGGCGGATTGCATATATGGATGGAACAAACTACATAAAACAAAAAGATAAAACAAAACTAGCATATAGTAAACTATATGTCACAAACATTTATTTATTTATTCGATTATTTACTTATTTCATTGTTTTGTAAGGCAATCAGGCGACCCAGGGAGGCCTACATCTAATTAGGGTTATAACATTAGAACACTAGACTTCTCAGATTGCAAATCACAATGTGGTCTACACATATTTCAGTCCGTGGAGGAAACTACCTGTTTGTCTCAGGTTTGTAACATAAGCAGTGCTGTGCAGTGGTGGCCCCCACATTCCGCAGGGGAACCCGTTCGATTTAAGTTCTATGGGGCAGATTTATGTTCCCTGGTGCATCCCTGCAAATCAGCATGGATGCGCCAGGGAAAATGCGTCACAAAAGTTTACCCTTGCGCCACAATAGATGTGCCGCATTTACAATGCAGCGCATCGTGGCGCAAGGATAAACAGATGCGTGACGCATCTGATGGGGAAGGTTGGCGCATTTCTGGAGTTGCGTCGCAAGCGAGACGCAGCTCCAGCAAGGCTCGGGGGTGCCCTATTGTTACAATGCTGCGTCAATCCTTACGCCTGCTTCAAGCAGGCGCAGGGTTTTGACGCAGCATGGCCGGAAAAGTGACTGAGTGAAATCTTGTAGATTTCACTCAGCCACTTTTCGGAGGCGTTCCTGCGCCGTAACGCCCCCCCCCTGTGCAGGTACGCCCACATGTGGCGCAAGCTTTACAACGTGACGCATCTCCCTAGATGCATCATGTTGTAAATGGGGCGCAACATGGCGCAGAGTTTACGCCGCCGCTGTATCACAAAAGTGACGCAACGGCTGCGTAAAAGTGGCGCAAGTCCGTTATAAATCTGCCCCTATGTATTTCTGTGAAGTATGGGAGTCTTACAAGCCGTAACAAAACATCCCTTACGCAGCCCATTAAAAATTCAGCAACACACATGTCCCTACTTACAAGCACCTAAAATTATGAGGGAGATGGACATTTTAAACTCAGCACACAAAGCGATACAATCTCTTGCACCACAAATGGCAGCACTGTTTCATTAGCTTGACTTACCCCCAAAAAGAAGTCAATTTCCTTTGAACTGTAAATTCTATCCCCAGATGTATTACCAGTAACAAATACAGTCCGAGCTGCCTAGCAAAGATTTGTTTGTGGGAGTCTAGAGCTCTTGTAATCATCATCTTCGAAATATTCTGAAGCTAAGCTAAGCATTCTCCTCATTTTCACTTTTCTTTTACACATTGTGTGTGAAAATGTACTCATAGGTGCATTGGCCAAATGAAAGCATGGAAAAATGGTCCCATCTTAACCAAGAGCTAGATGTACACAGAGCCCATTTGGATAAAGTGCTCGCATATGAACACTAACTTTTTGTGATGGACTCTGATTTTGCAAACTGACCTATGTATAATTAGATTATGTAACAAAATCACCATTCTCAGGAGGTCACAGAATGATCTGCCTTATGAATATTAATCAAGCAGGCTTCAATTTGTGAATTCCCTGCAATTGGTGCCAAACACATGCATAGTGATCTGCAAAGATGTCAGAGCACCATCCCTGTGCTTGCATTTCCAAACATAAAACTTTATTTAACAGCCCGTGTTACTTAAAGGAACCGGTGCTGCTTAAAAAAAAAAATTTTTAATTTGAAAAACTTTAGGGGGAGCAAGCAGCTGCCTGATCCCCCTGTGGTTGGCAGCCCAATTTGCAAAGTTGAAAAAGGGTCATCTAGGACCCATTTCCCTTTGCGAATTAGTTACCACCTTCTGTGAGCGGTAGTCAACTAGTTATTTCTTTGCTACCAAAATGGAAGTCACAAACTATTGACAGATATGATATCAAATCGCAATCTGAAACAACCCTTTCACATCTGTTTCCATGCCCCTTTCAAATTGTGGCTTGGTATAGGTTGTAGACTAGGGGTGGGCGGGATTTGCGTAGTCGCGCTACGCAAAGCTCCGCGTAGTGGTAAAAAATCTACGCCTGCACGCAGAGTGCCGTGAACACGCGGAATTGCTTGTTCCGTCTGTTTGCAATGCTTTTTTTCCTGTTCGCGAATGCTGTTTGCGTGCTCGGGGGGGAAATATCTTGTGAACACGCATTTTGAAAGTGCGAACAAGCAAAGAATTCCGTGGATTATTGGCAATTCCGCGGTCTCCGCGGAACGTGAAATTACCTAAATACCGCAAATTCCACGAGCAGAGTGGAATTTACCGCCCAGGCCTATTGCAGACCCATTTTATGAGTTAAAAAAAACCAACTCATTATATGGTTTATGTAACTAACAAACAGGGACGTTGTAGTCGTGATCCAAGTGGTTTTACGAATCACATGGTTTGCAATTGTAATATCAGCACATCTGGCCCTATCTGATAGCTACGATTTTAGTTGCAGTGATGCACATGATTTTTGATGATACAGAATTTCAACTGTCAAACCTTACCATCTACGAACCCGATTCATAATGGTAAACTTAGACGTTTGGTCTAAGTTTAGACCAAACGTCTAAGTTTACCTTTGTGAATTGGGCCCTACATGTTGCAAACAACCACATTAAGGGCCTTATATACAACAAAATGACGCAGCATGGTGCCGCAAGCCATTTTGCTGTGCCGAGCTGCGTAGTTTTAAAAGCTCAGGGATGTGTCATATTTACAACAATATGATGCATCCCTGTGCTTTCCCCTGCTCTGGCGCATAATTGCCTGCCATGCGCAATGCAGGCACCCTTGCAACATGGTGCAAGGGTGCTTGCAATGCGGGGATGATTGTTTTTGGGCAAGAATGGACAACTTCCTGCACAAAAAGAATGACAAGAGGCGTTTTCCTCTTTCTATGTGTGCTGAAGAATGCAGCACGAATAGAAAGAGGAACAAACAAGGAGAAATAAAAGTATTTCTCCTCCTTAGGCCTCCCCTGGGGAGGTGTAGGCTTCTGACGCATTTCCAGGTTTATGAAAGGTTGTAAATCTGGGACTGCGGCAGAATCCATGTGTGTTGCAGGTAAAGGGGCCATATTTACAGGGCCATGAATAGCCACGCAGAGTGGCTTTGCGTGGCCTTGTAAATGTGGGTCAGCACACTGCGCCGCAAGTGCATCAACAAAAGTGACTGGCGGCACTAGTCGATTCTAGATAAGCCCCTAATTCTGCAAAAAATCTATCCATTGGCTCTTCTTTGGGTGAATGGGAGAGTAAACTGTATTTCTCTTAAGATTCACAAGTTTGTTAAAGAGATTTCATAATCATGCTAGTCTGCTTTTTGGTTCAACTACTGGGACAAATGATGAAATATACAGTGGCCTTCTAGATTCAAATTGTGGCACAGCAAAGCTCTAGTAAACGTTTGTAAAATATGAGGCAGTCATGGGGAAAAATTCACTTTTCAACTTGCAAGTGGTTTACTTACAACTGCTGGAAGAAACGGAGATGGAAAAAATCTTCAGAGTGTTTCCACACTATAAACCTGTTAATGTATGTGAACAGAGGAAACACACAAATGTACAAATAAGCGTCATAAGCCACCACTGTGAAACCCCAAATGTTCATTAATCAAAGTCAAACAATAATTCTGAGCTAAAATGGACAGAATGAATCAAGGCTCACAATATTATTTCAAGAGGACTGGGGCCCTGATTATAAGGTGGCCTGGATTTACTGCACCTGTAAATGACAGTGGCACTGTACAGTGTTTACTTGGTGAGGTAAATTCTAGGGATAGGCGGAATTCTGCAGAGTTACATAAAAACTCTGCGAGATTCCGTGGAGCAATCAGCACCATGCTTTGCGCAATAGTACACGTCCATTCAAGTTCATTATGATGCCGCTCAAGGAGAAGTCTACTTGAGTAGCAGCAAATCTAATCGAGTGGCAGCCCTCTGACCGCAACTGCTAGCGACTGTCTGCATTAGAAAATCACGCTAGGGGACGCCAAATCTCGCAAGCCAGCTCGCATTTTCATGCCGATGGCGAAATATAGCCGGAACTCCGTTTTAAAGAGTAACGCGGACTGAACAAAATTCTGCCAGTTCTGCAGGCAGAATGAAACATTCTGCCCACCTCAAGTAAATTCCTCATATTCCAAGATTTTTGCTCAAATATACTGACTTACATGTGGAATCGGTGTTTTTCACACCAAGTTCTGCATCAATCAAAATTTACTGCACATTTTCACAGATAAATTTGAGCAGATTTAGCATGACCGTTACAGAGGGGTGGGAATTTAACCTCCACCTCATAACCATCCCTGTGGACTTCAGTAAGACTATATTAAAATCTTGCACTGTACTAGCCTCCTGGCAGGGGACTGTTTGACACACATACTTTCTGAGGTCCTCCGGCTTCATTTATAGGTGGAGTTTTGCCAAGATGTTCCAGAGAAGAAAGGTTGAGAAGAGGAAGAGCAGTTCCTATGGGTAGCTGATTGGGGAGAGGGGGGAAGTAGGGAAGAACAGGTCTTTCTTCGTAATGCCCTCACACACCCCAAGGGATGTCATGCTTCATCATATGGGCATTTGCCCCTCGTCAGGCCGGCGCTGCAATGCCTGACGGGCTCCCGAAACCGGGGCTCTTTATCGGGGATCTTTTGAAGAAGCCATATGGGTGCGTGTGGGTGTGAGGGCAGGGTAGTGCACAAGGAGTGAGGTATTTAAAAAAGGTATAGGGCCGTCCTACTTGATTTAAGTCTTTTATTGATGAGGTAGCTCCAGCCTTATTAAAATTATGTAAAAGCCCTATTTAGGAGTGATGTTCCGTGAGGGCTAGTCAAGTGTGGATGTGGTCAACATGTTTCGTGCCCCAGCTGCCCCAAAAGGGGTCAATGGCACTTCGTCAGGACCAATTAGAACGTGTAAGGTAAGTGCACTACCGTTTAGCACTAGTTGCTAGAAACGGTAGGGGGTGATTAATATAGGAACTGGTACTGGGATGAGGATAGACCCCTCACGACCTAGTTCCGGACAGACGGGGATGAGAACAGAGCACAATAGTTGCTCCGGTTTGGAGGTAGACTGGCAACTTGCTGGTGTCCTACCCTCGCTCTGGGCCCCGTAAGAGAAGAAAGGACCACAAACCTTCACAGGTTTCCTCTTGCAGACATAGCTCTGGTCCCCAATATATAGGAAAGATTTTTTACTAAGCAGGCAATGATGAGGGAAGACCAACAGTCTCAACAATGTGTGTGTAAAGCCTCCATCTATACACATACAGTCTCTAATGCTCAAAGACCTTCATTAGCCACAATGTCAATGCACTACCTCATGCCAATAAGGGCAGTAAGGCTACTGTACCCAAGTGGAATACTTGCCAAAATTACTCTTCAGAAGGACAATACTTTAATGGGAAAATGGGAATCCACTACAAATTAAATGGCCAGAAAAATTCTAGGACCATAATAGAATGGTACAGTCAAATATTCACAGAAATACTTCGAGAAAGGCATTACGAGCCCTCAAAGACTAGATGTCACTTGGGCACCACCGTAAAGGAATAGACCAGACAGTACTAAAGCAGGGAGGTCAATCTCTTCACCAGTAGTCTGTGCGGCACAATCTGACTCGCAATATCTACTATAAAGCAAAATGGCATTTTACATAATGATTGACTTAAGTTCGAGTTAGGGTATGTGTTGATATTTCCATTAACATCAAAGAATGCTTTCTTTGGTGTCAGTTGATGTACTGACAGAGATAGAATGGATTAACAAACTCTTTATTCTGGATACAGCACCAACAGATAGGAGAATAAAGCAACACTTCTCATTACGGCGAATATCTCATTCTTCAGGTGCCACTATTTCCCTACTGTCGCCATTCCAGCAACTCCCAGGAGGGGACTGATCATGCGGAGGACTGGTGGACTGTACCTCTTGAAACCGGTCCTCTCCTCTCTTTTCAGCTGGAGGACTGGACTGTCACACGATACCCCACGCATGCAGCGGACATCCTCTTTACAGGTCATGGTCCCTTTAACCGGGATTCATCCTTAGAAGGCGCGGCCATGGAGCCTGATGTCATCCTCCCTGGGCCAATAGAAGAAGCAGAAGTTGAGATGAGGAGACCCCAAATCCCGGAAGACGCGAAGGAGGAGCGTTCGTAGACACCTCGAGGAAATTGACAGAGACGCCAGAATGAGACTGGTGGTCCCTCACTCCTTTTTCCACAAGTCTAGACGTTCACAGTAGTACTCACATTTATTACACCTTCTCTTCTCTTGCCCGAGTGACCTGAAATCGTCAGGAAGACTAAAAGAAGAAGAAGGGGAGAATCACCCCTGAGTCAAGATCAAGACAGGATATGAAGTATTATCCATACCCTTGAACCCTGGCTTCTCATAAAAGACGTGTATACAGAAAAATAAACTTAAACTTAACTAGACCTTGTGTGGGACTCAATCCTTGCTCTATGTCACAATTGGTGGAAAATGTGGGCAACCTGTCCGTTAGAACCGACATAATGGACGCCCTAATTCAACATTTGGTAAAAGGAAAAGAGATGCTGGGATGGGCCATGTAGCGGCAAACGAAGTCAGCCCAGGCCGACCGGGACATTTTCAAGGATACCATAGCAGCCCAAATGGATGGGCTACAGAGATTAGCAGAAGAACAAACCGTGATCGGAACCCAGGAAACCAGGAGTCACCCACAGGGACCCACAGGCATTTCCCTACAGAAGTATATAGCAGGAGAGGACCCGGATGCCTTCCTCTTTAATTTTGAAAGGGCAGCCAGAGCCTGTGGTTGACCTGTTGAGAAGTGGCTCTTCTTCCTGGCGCCCTTGCTGACGGGGGAAGCCCAGGTTGCCTACCAGGTAGCGAATTCCACCGGTAACACCCCATATGCAGAGATCAAAATTATCATCCTAGATCATCTGGGGATGGATGCTGAGGCATACAGGGTCCTGTTCCGGAGAGAAAAGGGGAACCCTGGGGAGAACCCCAAAACGCTGTTCTTCCGGCTCAAATCCGCGGCAGACAAGTGGCTGAAGCCCCTAGAGAGTACCAAAGAAGAGATAATGGACCACATTTTCCTAGTTCAATACCTAGAGGCTCTTCCATACAACACCCAAAGGTGGTTACATCAACATACACATCTTACCACTGAAGAAGCGGTCGAGATGGCAACCACTTTCTCCCGTGACCAACTCCGTAGTCTCATATGGGAACCCGAAAAACCAACCGGTCCCATACCAGGGAAATGTGATAAATGGAATAGCAGACCCCCACCAGATCCTCCAAAGCCCAACCCCAGAGGCCTGAAGTCCATCCATACAGAGGGTCACAGTGCTTTCACTGTGGCGACTGGGGACACATAGCCCGATTATGTCCCTGGAAGAAATCCACTGAGGAGCCCATGGAAGTTGGCTACATCCTGAAGTCCATACTGTATACAGCAGAACTGGGGAGTGCATTCTATGTAAGTCTAGAGGTGAATGGGCGAACAGTGAGGGCCCTAATGGACTCGGGGTGTAGACAGTCAGTCATTCAGGGGGATCTGCTACATCCCACAAAGAGCATACCGGAGGCCTTGGGTCCCCCTATACTATCAGGGTGGGTGTGTTGGCAGAACTCAATGAAGATCTAATAATCGGGACGGACAATCCGGGTTTTCTCAGGATGTTTCTCTCCACCATCCACAACCAGCAGGAGAGGGAAGGGTGGAATGTCCCCGGAATAAAACCCCTACCAGCCCTTATCACCCCAGAACCTTGGCTCCTTGACAGAAGTGTCAAATTCGCTCAGGTCAATGACCCGACCCTCCTAAATGCTTGGCAGAGTGCCCAAAACAATAACGCTACCCCTCCCACGTCTTATCCCCAGCTTGCCATGAAAGAACGTGTTGTTATATCGGAAGGGTACAAGGGAAGAAGCACCGCAGTTACTAGTCCTGCTAGCCTTTAGGGACCAGATCCTTTTCTTTTCCCACTCTCATCTCACTGCTGGTCATATCAGCTCTGAGAAAACCAGCCAAAACATGTTGAGATATTTCTACTGGCCAGGAATATTTGCTAACATAAAAAAGCACTGTCAAGAATGCGAGACGTCTCTGGACTTTCCATCAATTGGGGAAAATCCTTATTATTTGTATTGTATCGGTTGGATTTAAATATTTGGGGATTTTTGTCTCACTGGACCCCTCGGTCTGTTATGCCCAAAATCTCCTTCCCCCTCTTTGTAGACTCAAAAATGATATCGCCAGCTGGAAGACACTCCCTATTTCACTCTTGGGCAGAGCTGCTCTATTTAAAATGATGGCTTTACCACGATTCCTCTATGCCTTACAAAACACCTTAGATTTAGTTCCAGCACATTATTTTAAGGAGATTGAGGGCCTGCAGAGGGACCTATTATGGGACGGCAAACCTCGAATCGCCTTGAACAAACTAACGCTACACTGGTTTGATGGAGGCATCAGCCTCCCCAATATCAAGAAATACTATTGGGCTTCCCAGCTGGCAGCCCTTAATCATGGTACGTATGGTCGTGCGGACGACCCGGGTTACACCATGGACAGATGGCTCCTTCCGGGTGGCAATTATGGTAGGGAGTTGTACTCCCGACCTAAACGATTCAAACTAACAGGCCCCATGAAGCACTCAGTTCAAATATGGCACGACGCCACAAACTCTCTTGGGTGGAGACACAAATTAACATTGGCCACCCCTCTTTGGGATTCAGAGAAATTGGGTGACTTGTGGAAAACGAGGGGCTTCGACAGGTGAGACCTTATTGGGATTTCAGCTATTAAGGATATTTGGGGAAGAGGGGGGATCAAGTGCTTCAGTACGCTTCAGAGTGAATATGAATTGGCAGACACAGAATTCTTTCGTTATGTACAGGTCCTACACTCACTCCAGTCTTCATTGCCTAGAGGAGCCGATCCCCCGGAGGCTTCTCCCCTGGAGGACAGAATCTTAGACGGTCACCTCCCTGAAAACACAATATCATTAATATACAAAAAGCTAATTATTCACATGACAAACCCTCTCCTGATACTGTGAGATAAGTGGTTACATGATGGGATAGAGCTAGACGATGAGGATTGGCAAGCAGCAGTGTCCTCCCCTAAAGTTGTGGCAATCCCGGCACGCTTGTGACTGGTTCAGCTTAAGAGCAGCTCTGCTCAAGTTTTTGGGGCCGCTGCTAGGTGTTTATTCAGACTCTGGCGGTATCTCCTACCTGTTATTCCAGCTTGTGAAAACGAAACTTTTATAATTGCCATTCCTGCTTATGAAAAATTTTAATATTGCCAGTTTTGCACATCTATGATAGACGCTATATTTGCACATTGTTTTAAAATATTAAAGCTGTATGCACTTACTCAAACTGTTGCTCCGCCCTGCCTAGGTGCCCCTGACCCCGTTCCGTCACGGCTGGTGCCGATTGAGCGGAGGGTCGTTGGGGCTGGTACTCACTTCCGGTTGCCACCGGAACCTGCAGGTTAGCGTTTCTGCCTCGCACGCCCCCCTCTCTATTTAGTCCGGACTAAGGGCGCGGCCGCGCGCAGCGCTGCTCAAGTTTTTGGCGCCGCTGCTAGGTGTTTATTCAGACTCTGGCGGTATCTCCTACCTGTTATTCCAGCTTGTGAAAACGAAACTTTTATAATTGCCATTCCTGCTTATGAAAAATTTTAATATTGTCTGTTTTGCACATCTATGATAGACGCTATATTTGCACATTGTTTTAAAATATTAAAGCTGTATGCACTTACTTAAACTATTGCTCCGCCCTGCCTAGCTGCCCCTGACCCCGTTCCGTCACGGCTGGTGCCGATTGAGCGGAGGGTCGTTGGGGCTGGTACACACTTCCGGTTGCCACCGGAACCTGCAGGTTAGCGTTTCTGCCTCGCACGCCCCCCTCTCTATTTAGTCCGGACTAAGGGCGCGGACGCGCGCAGCGGCACGCCAGCGGCAAGCCCGTCTGCGTCCGTCTGCGCCTGACCGCAGCCAGGTACTGTGGTATTTTTAGATGGTATCAAAAAAACAAAAAACAACTTAAGTTGAGCAGGTCTAATCTGACACTCACTCAGAGATAACTAGTGGACAAATAGAATTGTGACTATGAAAAATGCTGCTTTTTACTGCAGTAGTTCATCAGACTTGTGAAAGCATCCCATTAACGACCACATTGGCCAGACTCATCATTTGAGATGGTAAGAACTTATATCGTCCCCACAGGTTTATGAGGAAGATTCCTCTACCGTGATGTTGACAAAGCTGTATGTATTCACAGTCAGAGTATACAAAAATGGAAGATGGAATGAGAAAAAGTGCGTTAAAAATGCCTACCATATAGCCATCATTATTTTATTGGAGCTATACTAGCGACAAAGCTAAAATGGTGTAATTGGCCTTTAACATAATAGGCCAAGATATTACTGTATGTTGTTAAAGCAAGGTCAACATGTTTCTGCCCCTCTCGACCCACTAGGTCGGGCATTCGTCAGGACCATAAAGAACATCTATACACTCAGGAAAAACGTGAAAATCATAATAGAAATGTAATACAACCGTAGACATGCTATGCCCGTGCGTCCATTTTGACGGCCACAGGAAGGTTGTCACCCTGCTTGACTAGGGTATGTGCTTCACCTCACCTATTGTATCACAAGGCGTGGAGCACCGCTCTCTATGTCGGTTACTCCCGGCATCCAGGGATACAATCGGAGCGCCCTTATTATTTCCCTGTTCTACTTCCCTATCTTCACTATTTTTAGCGCGCTGTTAGAAATATGAGTTTTATTCAATATACGAGCCAAGAGATCAAAGACTTACATCCCTATGCAGGCAGTTTTACAGGCACATGGGAAACTGATCCGTCTAAGGTCCAGGACATATGGCGTTCTTCTGCACCTTTTGGCTGCAGGACCCCAAAATGTCCTCATTATTTCGGTAAACAAAACACGCCGCTTAGGGCGATCTACTTAAATGCTCGCTCTATTCCCAAACACTCAACTGAGGTATGGGATATATTAGATTCAAATAACCCTGACATATGTTTCAATACTGAAACCTGGCTTCATGCAGATGCTGGCCCAGATATATATGTCGCCTTTCCCTCGCAATATAAAATCATTCGAGTCGACAGGAAAGGATAAAGAGGGGGTGGTATACTAATAGCTCACAAAGATACCTTAGCAATTACAATCTTGGATAATATAATGAATGCCCAAATGGAAATATGCGCAGTTAGGATTACTGGTCTCTCTAATGGTATTTGGAGAGCGGCTTTGGTCTATCGACCTCCCGGTGTTAAAGGTAATTTTTCTAATCAAATACTAGAATTCATTGCACCACACGTATTAGCCTTGGATAACTTTCTCCTGATTGGCGACTTTAATCACCACGCAGAGGAGGTATTAAACCCTGATACGGACAAACTAATTACCAATATGAGTTCGCTAGGTCTTGCACAGCTGGTCGATGGTTCTACTCACCAAGCTGGGCATACACTAGACCTTCTGTTCACAAATATACCTGACATTGTTATGGAACCCCCAGAAGCACTGATATGGACTGACCATTACCTACTGAAATTCGTTATCTCCACGGCTTTAACAGGGAAAAATAATCTGGAAAATGAAATTGTTCGGCGCAGATCCTGGCGTAAGATTACCCCCCATCTTTTCCAAGAACATTTTGGCTCAGATCATAAAGTTTTAGAAATCAGCACTAATCAAAGGGCGTTAAATTTGAATGAAGATATTCTGGCTACTCTCGGTAAAATGTCCCCTTTCAAAAAGGCCAACCCTAAGGCTAAAACCGCCCCTTGGTTTACTGATCAATTAAAAACTACTAAAAACTTGTGGAGAAGGGCCGAAAGATTATGGCGGAAAAACAGAAGCCCTGCAAATGAGGAAATTTATCAAAAATTGCACCATTTGTATATGAATGAAATAAAACAGGGAAAAAAATCTTATCTGTTGAACCGAATAACTAGGGCAGAGAACTCTTCTAGAGAACTCTTTCACATTTTAAAAGATTTCACAACCTCTGCAAGTCTACCTACCATACCCGTATCTCAAGATTGGGCCGACTCGCTGTCAAATTTTTTCGAAGAAAAAATTCTGACTATTCACAAGACTTTTTCCCCTATACCCAACGATAGTCACCTAATAGAACGACCCTGTTTTTTATCAAATCCATCGGGCCTCCTGGTTAAATTTATCGAATGCGATCAAAAAACTGTTACCTCAGCTATGCAGAAAATAAAGTCCGGCTCCCCGGCTGACACTATTCCTGCTAAATATTTCTCCATAATAGCACCCACTGTCCTTGACAATCTGATTGCACTTTTCAACCAATCTTTGGCTGACGCGGTGTTCCCTTCTGTCTGGAAGGTAGCTAGTGTCAAACCAATTCTAAAGAAACCAACAGCTGACCCTAAGGTACTTCTGAACTATCGTCCCATTTCATTGCTACCATATTTTGGAAAAATACTGGAATCCATCATAAATCAGCAACTGGTAGGCCACCTGGAGAGGTATGAACTTCTAGACCCCTCTCAATCCGGTTTTCGAGCAGCACATAGTACAGAAACGGCATTGGTCGAGGTCACCGACAACATCAGACTAACCCTTGACAAACACCAATCTGCTGTGCTTGTCCTGCTCGACCTTTCCGCGGCTTTTGACACCATCTCCCATAAGATTCTTGAGCAAAGATTATGGGAGGTTGGTGTCAGGGGAAATGCTTTGAGGTGGTTCATCAGCTACCTATCTGAGCGCACCACTGCTGTCCAGTTGGGAAACTTTGTTTCCTGTGCGAGGCCAGTAAAAATGGGAGTTCCTCAGGGCTCCATTTTAAGTCCGACTCTCTTCAACCTTTATATGACCCCTTTAGCTGAAGTAATTAGATCATACAGGTTTGATGTCATATCCTATGCGGATGACACGCAGATTCTGGTCACTTTCGGTCCTGACCCAAGCGATACTAAAAAGCATTTTAAGGACTGTCTTATCTGTGTTGACGAATGGATGAGATTAAACCATCTTCAGCTAAACGGGGCCAAATCAGAGATCGTGCTTTTTGGAAAAGCCAGCAACTATTGGTCACAGGACTGGTGGCCTTCTGAGCTCGGAATCTGTCCTGTTCCAAAGAAAACAGTCCGAAATCTGGGCTTTCATATAGATGATTGCCTATCTATGCGCAGCCATGTTAAGCATGTTATAGGTACCTGTTTTGGTGTCATGCGCAGTCTCAGAAAGGTTTTTAGATGGCTCCCCATGGAGGCGCGTAAACCCCTGACACAAGGTCTGATTACAAACAGAATAGATTATGGCAATGCCCTATTGTTATCCATAAATGAAGACCTCACTGACAAACTCCAGGTTCTACAGAACACTGCTGCAAGACTGGTCCTGGACCGTCCTTACAGATCACCTTCGGCGGCCTGTTTGAATACCCTCCATTGGCTCCCGATCAAAAAACGAATCCACTTTAAAGTATTATGTCTTACACATAAGTCCATTTATGGAACGGGTCCAAAATACTGGCGAAAAAAGTTGCAATGGTATCATCCGGCTAGAAGGCTGCGTTCTAGTGATGCGGCATTACTAACTCCGCTAAGAATCAACACCGTCAGACAAGGAGGTCGTTCATTTTCCTTTCTCGCACCGACTCTTTGGAATAAACTGCCTTTCCATCTGCGTACCATAAAAGAACATGGTAGTTTTCGTAAAGAGCTGAAAACCTGGCTCTATGTCAATTAGCCTGGTCTTTGCCCTCTTGAGCAGTCTGCAGCGCCATGAGACTCTTGCCGAGTGATATGTGCGCTATATAAATTTTCCTTTGATTTGATTTGATTTGATCCTTCATAGGATCTACATAATGGGACCCTGTTTAGTACACATGGGGTGGTCTGATACAGGGGAATGCAAAAGGCGATGCGGCCTTACAGGAACGTTAATGCACATTATCTGGGAATGCACACATATCAGCTCTTGTTGGCGCCAAGTGCACGACACGATCAACGAGGTGTTACATGTCTCCCTCCGTCCCGAGGCGAGATGATGCCTCCTAAATGTCTGGGAGCCCACGGATTTAAACACTTCTCAGACGCTATGGGCCACTCTAGGGTTCATGTTGGCAAAAAGAAACATCGCTCAACTCTGGGGGGCAGCACATCCACCCACATTAGAAGCCTGGGAAAGAATCCTCGATTGGTGAATGTTCAGAGGGAAGACAGTGTATTTGGCAAGGGGGTGCCCTAAGAAGTGGTCACGTATCTGGAACCCATGGAATATTTATAGAGGAGAGATCTGAACACCACCTCGGAATGTAGAACATGATGACCCTATTTCTCTGTGATGTTCCTCTCATATGTACTGTCTGTATATCCTTCCATTCATGCGTATTGTGAAGTGTCAACTACCTGGTCATCTGTAATGTACCCTTTACCGATGTTTGTTTAATAAAAAGATTTGTTAAAAAAAATAATGCGAGACGTGCCAGAAAAGAAGCCCATACCATCCTCCCCCAGTGCCTCTATAACCATTACCGGTGATAGGCACACCGTTTGAAAGGGTGTGTATGGTCCCAGGGGCGTAACACAGGCCCCCGCATCCCCCGAGCTGCAGGGGGCCCCCTCGGCACAGTACTCATGGCACTGCAGTCTGGAGCACAGAGCTGCAGAGAATGATTCATGTCATGCCTCACTTCTTCTAGTCTGATACTGTTCATGAAACCCCGGGGTGTCCACCACCACCACCAGGAGCCTCCTTACCAGGACAAAAAGCACCTCTCCCCGAGGATTGCATTTCTGGTGGCGCTTTTTCCGGCTCCAGTACTCCCAACAAGTAAAATGATTACTTGATAGCTGTGACGTACAGGGACTTCTATTTCCACTCACTATGGTATGGACACTCAAATAGGGGAACTTCTGAGCTGCTTTTGCCATCAGACTTGTAATGACAGTGTTTACCCCAATAAATCCTAGAACACAACACAGAAACCATGCAATACACGTGGACATATGATGCGCACACACAAGCACAAAATAGCACTAGAAAAGACACATAAAAACCGAGAAACGTTAACAGAAATGAAATGTATTTCAGATGGATTCAGTTGTCTATAAAGTGCATCCGCGCATAGTGGAATAGTTGTTCTGTGGTAGCCTGCAGATACACTTTGTTTAAGCAAGTTTCCATTTTTGGCTTATGTTTAGTTTTCCATTATTATATTAGTGACTGCTCACCCGTAACGGTAGAAACTCTTCTAACCTTTCATTCCACAGAAGCCAGCCCATGTAATGTCCAAGTCAGACCCTCTCAGATCCTTGTTAACATCACATGAACTTGTGTACTCAAAGGAGTAGTGATGAAAGGAGTGACCAGGCAAAGCAGGCATGTCTTAAACATCAGAGATGAAGCGGCAGAATTAAACGTCTGCATCAGCAAACACAGATTTGAACAAAGTGATTGATTTGAGATGATTACATTGTTATCCGTTACTTTCTGAGAAAGAAAAAAACAAACTTTTTGTATTAATTTAAAATCATTAGAGGTTTTGTATTAAAAGCTTACAAGTTTAATTGAATTACTTTTTTAAATTGGTTAATTATTCATTTTAAAAATTATATAATATTGTATGTTGAATTTAATATAACTTTTGCACAAAAACACTTTATATATATTTAATTTAAAAGTAAAAAAATAATAATTTATTTAATATGATTTCCTATGAGGTGTTAAGTCCCTCATCCATTACTTTCCTTGGGAGTGGGTGTCTGTACCAGTGAGTGGCCATGTGAGGTGCTATACTTACTCCAAGACTGGGCTGGAGTGCATTTACTAGTGATTTGTGACCTCTTGAGTTATAGTAACTTTAGAAGTGTAGTTCGTGAATAGCAATGGGTGTGTTTGTGTCAGCATACCCCACCCTTAGCCCATCCTTACACCCATAAACTTCTATTTACTGCTCCTTGAACCCCTCCTATTTAGTAATAAATATTGCTCATTTCCCAGCATCTTTCCATTGTCCCTCCAACATTTACAGCTAAATGGTAGGTTTATGTGTGCGGAGACCTTCAACACTTTTACAGAAATCTCGACATATAAAAGATAGGAGGTATGTAGGGCTCTGCCTGTAGGTTTGTGAATAGCATTTTATACTACATGAGAAGTACTACCAAGTACTACTTTATGTACTACAAAATGCAGTTTGTGAATGGACCCCTTTTTGACCTGTTTCAAAATTTTAACTACACCCCATTCTAAATCCCTACAACAGACAGTGTGTTGTTTTATGGTCACTTATACAGGTGCCAAAACGGCACCTCCTCTGTAGCCTGTAAAGACGCCCAACAAGCTGTGCACAGCCTCCACTGAAGCATGGACATGGATTCTGCCAGCTCTGCTCACAGCCTCCTCTGAGGCCTGTAGTGGTCGCTGCTACATGTGTTCACAGCCTCCTCTAAGGTCTTAACGGGCCTTGCCAGCTGTACATAGTGTCCTCTGAGGGCTGCAAATGGATCTTGTCAGCTGTGTACACCGGCTGTTCAGAGGGCATAGTGGGTACTGCCAGCCAGCTGTGCACAGTCTCATCTGAAGCATGTAAATGGATCCTGCTAGCTGTAGTCAGCCACTTCTGAGACCAGTAAATGGATGCTGATGGCTATGTGCACAGCCTCCTCTGAGGTCCTAATGGGCCCTACTAGCTACGTACGCAGCTTCCTTTCAGGCCTTTACGTGAATGTTGCCAGATGTGTGCACTGCCTCCTCTAACGGAGCAAATGGATCCTGCCAGATGTTTAAGCAGCCTCATTTGAGGCTTGTAAATGGATTCTGCCAGATGTGTGCACAGCCTCCTGTAAGACTGTAAATGGATCCTGCCAGCTGTTTATGCAGCTTGCTTTGAGGTCTGTAAATGGATATAGTCGGTTGTGTGCACAGCCTTCTCTAAGGCTGTAAATTGAGCCTGCCAGTTGTTTACTCAGTGTGCTTGGAGGCCTGTAAATTGATGCTGTGAAATATGTACACAGCCTCCGACTGAGCAGGAAGACTTGCACGGACGTCTTTGTTAGTTTGGGTTCATTTCCAGCATTCCCTAAGGGTCTTGTGTTGTGGAGGAGCCCTAGTGTGCCTGACCCCTGATGCAAGCATGGGGCCAGCAGAGGGCAAGCACCCAGGGTATGGTGGGGGAGTCTCACCTTTGCAGAGCACTCTGGGACATGTTTAGAGTGGGCCGTGACACTTGCACTCTGGGGATGACCCCTGTGCTCAGCGTCTAGTTGGCCACTCTCCCAGCATGTGTCTGGCCTGTAGGATTGCCCCCTTCTGCAAATCCAGCACGGAGATCCATTCAGAGTTGCATATATGCCCAATCATTTCTGATCTGCAGCTAGCACTTTTAGCCCAGTACTGAGGCACCTCACTCACTGATGCACCTCTACCCAAAAGTGCAGTGGCATAGAGTAGAGTGGCGAGAGTTCGGGCCATCAGCGCAGTAGTTGTGGCATGCAGCTGCAGCATGGGTGCACCAGTTGCCTCATATCAGTACTGCGGCCAGGCGGCCTGCCTCATAAATTAAATGGTGCACTTCTAAGCCTCTCAATAGTGAAGATGGGTTGGCCCTCTCTCCTGTTTACCAGCCCAGCATCATCGCCTTTGTTGTAGCACATTCTGGTGACCAAGTTATAGATAGAGCTACACAACTTTAGGGGCAGCAATTACATGTTATGTTACGTTATTTATGTTTATATAATGCATTCTATGGAAAATATGGCACACGGCCCAAATGACATGTCTGTGCTTAGTTAGATGTAAGCAAAATGTTCTATTTAATGTGCTGTTTTGGAGGTTTGTGTGTATTCCATGCTATTGAAAAGTGCTCTTCTGGGCCACATTGCAGCCAGCTGTATAGTATATCTGTGCTATGTGGGGTGTATGCAAGGTCTGTCCAGAGCGTTCTATTAGATGCTTGAGCGTGTTTTAAACTACTAACAATGCTCTTGGGAGCTGCGTGCCATCCATCTATATGGTATTTCTGAGCTATGTGTTATATAAGCTCTACCCAGTGAGCGCTATTACATGTCTGCGTGTGATTTACATTATTAAAAAGTGTTGTTGGGTGCAACAGTGCACCACAACAGTCAGCTGTTCGATCTATCTGAGGTGCACAGTCAACATGCCTTTGTAAACTGGTTACCGAGGCTTCGGCTTTTCTGGTTCCAGTAACCCCTGGCCACCCACTCTGCCTATTCCTTGCATTTGAAATTTACATTTACTGCTGTTGTGTGAGAATGCATTTCATGAAAAGGAATATAAAGTAGGATTGCCTAAAGAAAAATGCCTACCATGGTGCCGATTCCGATCCTGGAAAAATTTTCCCCGTACGACTCGTATCCGGTCTTTTTACCGTACGAATCGTACAAGTAGCGTACAAACTGCCAAGTACGATTCGTATGGGAAAAAGTCCATACGAATCGCATTTGGAAAATTTCCCCACACGTCCTCGGGTGGAAAAAAGTGTCCGACACATCCCCGGACGATTTTATGTACAACTGTGAAAAGTGAAGTCCGAGCGCGCAAGTACGATCCATCCCATGCATCCGATGTTACAACCGTATGGAAAATGCACCGTACGGACCGAACTCCCATAGCAACCATGGAGACATGTGCCCGCATACGCGCCGACCCCCCCCAGCCCCCGTGAGTACGCGCCGAACCCCCCGTGTATGTACACCCGTGTACGTACGAGTCGTACCCCCGTGTATGTACACCCGTGTACGTACGAGTCGTACCCCCACCTGTGTATGTACACCCATGTACGTACGAGTCGTACCCCCACCCGTGTATGTACGGTGCGAACCACCACCGCTACGCGCTGGGGGTACGCACCGTACATACACGGGTGGGGGTACGACTCGTACGTACACGGGTGTACATACACAGGTGGGGGTACGACTCGTACGTACACGGGTGTACATACACGGGGGTACAACTCGTACGTACACGGGTGTACATACACGGGTGGGGGTACGACTCACAGGGGGGTACGACTCGTACGTACACGGGTGTACATACATGGGTGGGGGTACGACTCGTACGTACACGGGTGTACATACACGGGGGGTTCGGCGCGTACTCACGGGGGCTGGGGGGGGTACGGCGCGTACCGGGCCCCCTAATCTGGTCGTTTCGCGGCGTACTTCGCTTTTCCGGCACTTTTTGGGTGCCGTAAAAATATTGCCGTCCGGACTGCTGTCGGTTTGAATCGTACTTCCTGGTGCGTGAAACGCTGCCTGAAAGCGTCCCGACGTCACGTCGGAGCATTCCCGGATCACATTCGTATGTATATTTTCGTCGGTCGGTGTTTTTTACGATTCGGACGGAAATGGTGTTTCCGTGCGAATCGTACTTCCATGTTTGTAATGTTTTTTTCCCGGGTACGAGTCGGACGGAGAAAACGCTCCGACCGACGGTTCGTACCCGGTTTTTCCAGGATCGGAATCGGCACCCATGTGTTTAAAGAGCCTGTAAAGACCACGTCTTGGCACTAAATAGGATTATAAATAAAAAAAAGTATATATTCATTTGTAATGTGACTATTCTGTCTTTGTTCCATTTATTTATCAGTCATGGATCTCATCATTCAGGCAGCCCTAGAAGACAATTAAAGTGCATTCTATTTATATTTGCTGTTCAAAGTATTTCACAGATAAGTGTTGAAAATACAGCTTTAGGTGACTGTTTATTTTTGTTGGTGGGGCAAAGTGGTAGGTGGTGGGCTGGGTCTCTGGGGAGGGCCCCCCCGTGCTTTGCAGGGGGGCCCTCAAGTTTCATTATGCCACTGTATGGACCTTATTGGACCTCTAACAAAAACTCAGAAGGGACACCAATATGCCCTGGTAGTCATTGATTACTCGACCCGGTACCCAGAGGCGTTTCCGTTAAAAGCCCCTACCACCCACAACATCTCAGATAGACTCATTGAGCTCTTCTCTAGAGTAGGATTCCCTCAGGAGATCTTAACTGATCAAGTCACCCCGTTTGTCTTCCAGCTTATGAAAGAGGTTTGTAAAACCCTAAATCTCAACCACATCAAAACATCGGTGTACCACCCACAAACCGATGGGCTGGTGGAAAGGTATAACAGTCCCCTGAAGTTAATCCTTAAGAAGATGCTGAACACCGAAGGGAAAGATTGGGACCAGCTTCTCCCCCTGGCCTTGTATGTGATCCGGAGTCAGGGCCAGAGTAGCCTCAGATGTTTCTCATTTGAGATGTTGTATGGGAGACAGCCGAGGTCCCTCCTAGAAATGACGAAGGAGGCCTAGGAAAAAGAAGCGGATGAGGCCCAGGGGTTTCTCGAATACACCCAGAATCTCAAGTCCCGGATAGGGAAGTTACGAGATCTTGCTTATTCACACCTGGAGAGGAAACAAGAAAGACAAAAACATTTCTTTGATAAAGGGAAGAAATAGAGGTGGTTGGCCATCAAACGATTGGGTCTTGGTGCTACTGCCCTCTTCCTCAAGTAAATTCAGGTCAGAATGGCTGGGCCCCTACAAAATAGTGGGTACAGTGGGGAAAACCAGCTATAAGGTTCAGATAAGACACTCCTGTATACATACCTATCACATAAACTTACTTAAAAAAGGGTTAGGACCTTTGCCCACGTCAGCCCATCTAATCTTTCCGACAGCGAAAACACCCTCCTATACTCTAGACCAACTAGTATTTAACGACACTCTTTCAGACCAAGAGAAACAGTCACTGGATGCTGTATTAGGTCCCTTCTCGTCTCTGTTCTCAGACGACCCTGTGAAAACGTCCTTAATAGAACATGCAATTGATATCATTCCGGGCAAGGTCGTAAAACAGCGGCCCTACCGGATACTGGCAGCCCAGAGGCAGGCTGTCCGGAATGAGGTCAAAAGCATCTTGAAAATGTGGTTCATCCGCTTTTCCCGGAGCGAGTGGTCGTCCCATATAGTTATGTTCCCCAAACCGGACAGATCCACCAGATTTTGCATGTATTTTAGAGCTCTCAAATCCATCTCCAAGTTTGCTTACTACCCTTCACCTAGGATAGACGAGTTGATAGAAAAACTGGGCGATGCACAGTATATAACCACTCTAGAACTTACAAAAGGGTACTGGCAGGTCCCCCTAAAAGAGAAAAACAGAGAAAAAAATGCCTTTGTTTACGCCAGATGAGCTGTATGAATTCACCGTACTACCCTTCGGTCTTCACGGAGCTCCAGCATCTTTCCAACGCTTGATGAATGCGGTGCACGTGAACACCAGGCTTTCTCGACGGCTTATCTAGATGATATTGTGATATTTAGCCCCACATGGGAGGACCACCTAAGACACTTACAGCAAATCCTTTCAAACCCTATAACAAACCGAGCTCCATATAAACTCTAAAAAGTCCAGGATGAGATTTCAGAAGGTCCAATACCTAGGATATGTACTGGGACATGGGGTGATAGCCCCACAAGAGGTGAAGGTGAGTGCCATTGTAGAGACCCCTTTGCTCTCAACCAAAAGAGAGATGAGAGCCGTTCTAGGGTTGTTAGGGTATTATAGACGATTATTCAAAGATAGTGGGTACCCTCACAGATATCCTACGTAAGGACGTAAAATCACAGATACTACTTAACTCCACAGACAGTATGGTAGATGCCTTTTGTCAACTAAAAAGGGCCATCACTAACAGCCCTGTTCTTTCCGCTCCAGACTTCGCCAAACCCTTCATCCTCCACACTGATACCTGACTATGGACTAGGAGCGGTGCTGTCACAACTCTCACCTGATGGTATAGACCACCCCATCCTTTTCATCAGTAGGAAGCTGTTTCCCCGTGAAATGAAATACCCTACGATGGAAAAGGAATACCTCGTAGTTACGTGGGCCATTGATAAGTTGAGATATTATCTAGAAGGGAATCACTTCACCCTGTATACTGACCACGCACCCCTGCATTGGATGAGCAGAAACATGGGCCATAACCCACGGGTCCTATGATGGTTCCTATCCCTGCAACCCTTTCCATTCAAGGTGAAACATCGGATGGGGACCGAAAACGGGAGTGCTGACTTTCAATCCTGGGTATTCCCTCTCCCGGGAGGGAACTGATCATGCAGAGGACTGGTGGACTGTACCTCTTGAAACTGGTCCTCTCCTCTCTTTTCAGCCAGAGGACTGGACTGTCACTCTATACCCCATGCATGCAGCGGACATCCTCTTTACAGGTCATGGTCCCTTTAACTGGGATTCGTCCTTAGAAGGAACCGCGCTGGAGCATGAGGTCATCCTCCCTGGGCCAATAGAGGAAGCAGAAGTTGGGACGAGGAGAGCCCAAATTTTGGAAAACGCGAAGGAGGAGCATTCGTAGATGCCTCGAGGAAACGGACGGAGACGCCAGAAGACGAACGACTGCTCCTGGCGGCGAAGCCTGCGGAACCAGGAACACCTGGAGAGCTCGGAGGACAACAATTCCGTCCTGCGCTCCAGATACGGGACCACTTTGCGGGGTGGGTCGGGAGGAGGGAGCAAGCCGGCGACTAAGGGCACTTCTCTCTTGCCTACTTTTACCAGTTTCCCCTGCACTATCATGTCCTTATACGTGGACACGAGACTGGTGGTCCCTCTCTACTTTTTCCCCAAGGCTAGACGTTCACAGTAGTACTCACGTTTATTACACCTTCTCTTCTCTTGCCCGAGTGACTGAAATCGTCAGGAAGACTGAAAGAAGAAGAAGGGGAGACACACCCACGAGTCAAGATCAAGACAGGATAAGAAGTATTATCCATACCCTTGAACTCTGGCTTCTCATAAAAGATGTGTATTCAGAAAAATAAAACCCAGCTTAACTAGACCTTGTGTGGGACTCGATCCTTGCTCTACATCACACCTACATTCCAAGTTCAACTTACTTTTTTCAACATTATGGTTGTTGTAATTGACATGTAAACACTCGCACACACCCCACATCCACACACACACACATAAAAAACACATACACCTTATTAAAAGATGTTCATTACTGCACCTCATTATACAATATCCAGAGAATTACAAATAATAAAATAACAAAGGAATTGCTTTAGCCTATGAAGTTATAATAATATATAGATCAGATAACAGAGAGAAAAAAATAATTGATAAAAAAACAGTTATTACTTCAAATTAAATTATAAAATAATGTATGAATGTTTGTTAAAATGTAGGGACACACATTGATGCAAAATAGTCAGCCCTTCCAGATTCTTAGCTTCTAAGGATACAGCTTCTGAGATCTCTTCAGAGATTACTTAATAATCCATTAATGTCTTTACATAACATACTGTGACATAGATAACATCAGTATCTACTACTTTAGAAATAATTATTAATAATATAAAGCATAGACTAATATTGTTGTGTTTAGCAGGGCAGTGTTTGTGTAAAACATCTTCTGCTTCATAATTAGGCACTTTAAAGCTTTCCATCACAAGTCCAACATTGAAAACTGATTTGACATATTGTCAGCATAGAACATATTCTACATACTGATGATACGATAAAACCAACTACTGGAATCAAGAGCAGCATAATCCTATCTGGCTCACTTTTTGCATAAAGTACAGTTAAATCCTCACAGGACACAAGGGCTTAAAACAATAGTCTATTTTTAAAATCTAATGCTAGAGATGACCTTGAGTGCATCCTCTTCAGCGTTTGGCAAAGCAAATCAACTAGTGCAATAATAAGAGGCTACAGGAAAGCTTTTAACAACAATAACTTATTCAAGCTAGAGAAACATCAGATAGAAATTTTAAAAAAGCAGTTTTTCACATGTGGCTACAGCATCAGCCGATAGATGTAAATGTGTTTGAAGTTCAAGTACAGCATCTAAAATACAAAATAATTTGCGTTAAATAAAAGGTCAATTGTCCATTATTGTAATTTTAGTTAATTGAAAATACAGAGCATGGAATTTCAGAAAATAAGGGTAATTTAAAAAATCCCCCATTGAAGTATTTCCATTTTGTTTTGTGGTGCATAAAGAAGTTGTGCGCATATGTCAACCACCATGGGCCACATGCATCAACCAATTTGCGTTCACAAATGGGCCAATTCGTTTGCGAATGCAAAAAAGGCTTTTTACATTTATCAAGACCCATTCTGCGATTCGGTAACCTGTTACCGAATCGCAAAATGGGTTTGCGATTCGGTATTTGGAAGGGGCGTGTTTAGGCTCCCTGCCTTAGTTTTTGCGGTGTTCTCTGCAGCTCGGGACGCGAGAGCGATCGTCGCTCTTACGCATCCCGGACCTGGTGTGCAGTTGGCCTCCCACCGCTAGAGGGCATGTGAGGGAGATCGGACGCTGCGCGCTGGTTTGAAATTCCTCTCAGAGGAGTTTTTGTCAGCGCGCTGCATCCGTTGTGACTGCCGGCATGAGGGAGATGCCTGT
The DNA here is from genome assembly GCF_964204655.1 of Triturus cristatus. Classification (NCBI taxonomy): domain Eukaryota; kingdom Metazoa; phylum Chordata; class Amphibia; order Caudata; family Salamandridae; genus Triturus; species Triturus cristatus. The sequence continues at coordinate 1,494,256,833 of NC_140589.1, forward strand.
AAGGGTCCATATGATCATGCCTTGTTAGCCAGGCCGATCGAGTCTATCTGACGCTCTGCAGCCCTAAGATCACGAGCTCCAGAGTCAGTATTACTGTTTCTACTACGCCTCTGGGTCTGTCTTTGGCCTCGCTGGCCTCTCAGGGACACATACCAAGGCCGGTCTTGTTTCACCTCAACTCCTTCTGACACCAGGCAAGTGTCCCAGGGCTTGGACCCATAAACTCTGGCAAAACGTTTCGCATTAAAATATTTTACGGACTGCCACCCAGTCCCCCAATAAGTGGCAACTTGAAGAGAGCTACCTGTCTGTCACCCCGACTTATATACTTATATATACAGATATATATCTATATTTTTTATCCTCTCTAGTACCAAAGTTAAAGCACAATGGACGACAAGGATGATTCCCAGGGTGTAGATGACCCTTTGGCTGACCTCCCATGGGGTGATGATTTTTATGATGCTGTGGACGTCTCAATATATTGGGCGGTTGAGGAGGCTATGAACCCCCTAGAAGAGAGACTTTCCCGCCAAATTGCCCTATCTTTTGCAAATTTAACTCCCCCTCCAGTGGCCCCTGCTCCCTCAACTTTCCAGGGAAGTGCCCTTGTGTCACAGGACTTAGCTGGCCCCCTGAAAAACGTACCTGTGAAGCAGGGGTAGATCTTGATGCTTTTGATAGGCTTCGCCAAGCTTTTATGGTGACACAACTGGTGTTACATACCATCCCTTACCCCCCTAAGGGTTCCGAAGATCCAGATAATCTGCCCGTCCCTTCTTGACCCCCCCCCAAGGGTTCAGGGGACCCTGATATTCAACCTATCTCTTCTTACCCATCCAACACTCAAGACATATCAGACATGTTAGACCCTGCGAATATTAAACATCCCCGGTCTTCTGACAGGGCCCCAGCCGACAAGGTTGTGAGTTACGTGGCTGGTCGCACCGGCACTCCTTTGGAGAAGGAAGTACGTAACTGCCTGCGAGCTGAATGCCATCATCCTTCATTAGAGGGGAAGGTGGCCCTTACCCCAGAGACAGATCCACGTATGGCCACCTTTTTACAGAAGTTTATGAAGGACCCTAAGAAGGGTATTGACAGATCTTGGCGCGCTTGTCAGGGTAAACTCCTGGACACGCTTGGTCCCCTCATGAAAATCCTTGACTTGACTGAGGAAGCCAAGGTCTCTGGTGCCCTCATTTCTCCAGAGTCTCTTTCGGGGTGGGCCCAGAGGGCTGTCATCTTTTTAGGGAATACCAATTGTGCCCTCTCTACAGAGCGTCAACTCTCTCTTCGAATAAAAGTGGACCCAAAATTGGGGATCTGGTGGACTTCGAGGCAGGAGCAGTTGCTCAGGGAGGGCTCTTTGGTGAACCATTTATAAAGGAGCTCAGAAAGTTCGTCAGTACTTTCACCTCCCTGGATAAAGCGCAGACAATGATCAAGAAATTGTTCCCTCAGGTTTTCCGAGGGGCCGGTCGAGGTAGGGGCCTCTTGACCGGCTGAGGTTCCAACCAATATCAGCAGAGAGGTCAAGGCCCCAAGCAGTACCAGGACCAGAGACCATATTCGGAAACTTCCACCCCGGTAGGCGGCGACGTGGCATGGGATGAGGTTACCGAGGAACCGCAAACTCCTCAAACACCGGTGAGTGTACTTCCTTCTTCCCAATTAAAAGTAGGGGGACGACTGGCAAAATTTTTCCAGACTTGGACTTCCATCACAGGGGATGCGTGGGTCCTTCAAACTATTCAAGGGGTTCACATAGAGTTTGTCGGCTTTCCCTTCAGCGGGTTCGCCCCCGCCCCATTCAGTTTTCCAGACAGAATGCAGTGCTGGTGAACCAGGAGGTCGCATCCCTCCTCTCCAAGGGCGTCATTCACCCCTCCTCCCCCCACCCACAAGGTTTTATCAGCAATATCTTTCTGGTCGACAAGACCTATGGCAGACAAAGACCTGTGATAAATTTAACCGAATTCAACGAGTGGGTGGTCTACCGCCATTTCAAAATGGAGGGGATCATCTCCTCACAGATGTGTTGAGACCTCTGGATTGGATGGTCCATTTGGACCTCAAGGATGCCTATCCGGTGGTCCCAATTTTTCTACCCCACCACAGATTCATCCAATTCATATGGAAACATCAGACATACGAATTTGCATCCCTTCCATTTGGTCTTTCCTCGGCTCTGTGGTGCTTCACCAAGGTTCTCAAACCAGTGGTGGAACACCTAAGGACTATACGGATGATGGTATATTTGGCAATTTACTTCTTATGGACTCGTGTCCTCATCGCCTACTTTCCCACCTCCGGTTGGCGGCGGATTTGCTACAGAGTCTAGGGTTTATGATCAACAAAAAGAAGTCTCTCCTTTCTCCTTCTCAGAAGGTGATGTTTCTGGGCTTTGTGATAGACTACACGTCCTCTACTCTAAGCCTACCATCCAGAAAAGTAGCGAAAATTCGACACAAGTTAAGGAGGACTCTGTCCAAGGACAGGGTGCGTCTCAGACAAATAACTCGTATTGTAGGCCTCCTCTCGGCTTCGATCCAGGCCACTTTCAGGGCCCCCTCCACTACTGGTCCCTACAGGGCTTGAAAGCCACCTGCGCACTACTCTCACAAGATCTCCCTATCTGAGGAAGCTCAGGAGGAAATCCAATGGTGGCTGGTCCACATGGAAGCCTGGAATGGCTGAGCAATCCTTGGGTCGAAACCAGATATACTTATAGAGTCCGATGCCAGCAGGGCAGGCTTGGGGAGCCAGATGCAGAGTTCTCTCTAGAGGAGGCTTGTGGTCTCAAGATGAACGACAGTTACACATAAATTGGTTAGAACTCCTGGTGGGTTCGTTCGCAGTTCTAGTTGGACAAGAGACTCTATTCAATCGTGTGTCCTCTTGAAGATGGACAACATTTCAGCGGTCCGCTATATCAATCATTTAGGGGGCACGCGGACCAAAGCCCTCTCGGACATGGCGGCCAGGTTTTAGCAGTATTGCCTGGAGCATCAGTTGTCAGTCACAGCAGAGTACCTACCAGGCCACGACAACTTAGTAGCGGACTTCCAATCCCGCAACTTCAGGTACTCGAGTCTTTGGAAACTTGACTCAGAAGTGTTCACGGCACTCAATTCCCAATGTGGTCCTTTTTTGAGGGACCTGTTTGCGTTAAGGCTCTACCACCAACTTCCCCGCTTCTTCAGCTGCAGACCAGATCCTTTAGCGGTGGCCACAGATGCGTTTCTCCAAGACTGGAGCCGAGTGAAAGGTTACGCGTTCCCACCCTTCATGATGATCACAAGGGTGACAGCACAGGTCAGGAGACAAGTGGCGATGTGGTTCTGGTCACCCCCCTTTGGAAGTCGCAAGTTTGTTTTCCCGTTCTTCTGGAACTTTCTTGGGATTCTCCAATCCTACTCTCCCTGTTTCCGACTCTTCTCATGAGCCCCGACCAGTCTCCTTATCCTCTAATTCAGGAGAATGCATAGTGGCTCATGGCATGGCAGATTACCGCAGACGCTGGGAGGTCCTGGGCCTTTCGGAGGAGGCTGAGACTCTCATGTCCAGAGCATGGACAGACAGTACCATCAAGAGGTACAAGTCCGCATGGAACAGATGGTCCGGTTGGTGTATGCGAAGGTGATGGAGCAAGGACTCGCAGAAAAGAGACTTGCTCGGAAGCAATCCGCTCATTAACTCTCTAACATTGTATTAATTATGTGTTGTGCAAAACTAATACGCATCACATCAAAATATGGGCCAGAGAAGCTTGCCTATGTGTTTACTAACGTAAGTAACTCGAGCGAAGTTCTAAAATGGCTGCTAATGGGAAATCTTTATTGCGCATGCATCAACGGCATCTATGCAGTATGACAAGCTATTGCTTGGAGAGAAATTCTTGAGCATGAGCAGAAATACTAACATGGCGGATTGGAAGCTCACATGCACAGCATCTGCTTTGTTGAAATTAAACCAAGCTATTTTACTAATGCTAATGCAGGAAAAGTATTAATAAGTAAATGGGATTAGAGTAGAGATGTGTGGTATACAGTGAAGCCATTTATTCTTGAAAATAATATTTGTCTTTCTGAATTTCTTATTAGTGCGCATTTGGGCCTCTCGTATGAGTCCAGAGTTTGTTAGACATGTGACCTCTGTGCATGCCTCGTGAAATAGAGCCGTAAGAGTGACGATATTATTAAATGAGATCCAAGGACACAAAAGTTACATACCCTGGGAACAAGCACTGAAGACCTCTGGATGAATGGATGTTCACGACAAAATAAAACATTTGTTTCAAATAAAATGTGAATACGGGTGGGAATAAAGTTTTGGAATAAAAATGAAGGGGTTGGATCTACGAACAATAGAATGATAGACTAAATGGCATATAAGTATGGTTTGATGATCTTTCCCCCTTGCCTGTCCAATCAGAGTTAGTATTTTTACGATATTGAAACATTAATGGGTGGTACATGAATATCGAAGGGTAGAATTGAGGTGGCTTTAGTTAGTTAGTCAGACGGAGATTTGCTGAATGCTGCAGAGCTCGGGATGCTGTCAGAGTGACGGGTAATGCTGATGAAGAATTGAATGCAGAACCATCTATCTTAAGTAATTGATTTTAGAAGAAGATCGAGGAAGAATCTTGAGGAGAAAGAGAGTGACAGAGAGGGGTCCTACGCAAGCGTCGGTGTTAGAGTGGTCATCTATCCTGTCCTGAATCCTGTCCTGAAGACTTCGTCGCCTGATCTTTCTCGGAGACCCTTTCCAGCCCTTAGGCCAGGGGGTTGGTTTTCACACCATCCTAGGTAAATATTATTTCTTGTGAATGTATAGATGTTTTTCTCTCTCTGTCCTCTCCTTTCTTAGCATAAGTTATTGCAAGGTATAATGTATGTGTTTGACGATTGATTATTTGAATTTCCTTCTTATGAGTGACAGAGACTGTACTGTACTTGAGGTGGTTCACATGCAATTAATTTAGATAAAGATTTCAAATGTTCCAGAGTCTGTGGTTATTTCATTGGTGACGAAAGAAATTATTAATGTCATTTCACCATCAACTAGTTCAACTAATGGTCCATTGACCAGAGGAAATAACTTTTTGATCAGTGAAAGAATTAGTTAGGAGTGAAAGCAAACTAATATTGACTTTAGAAACATTAAAATAATTGACCCCAGCAGTATTACTAGACTGTGTGTATGTGTGTTTATGGGCCCAGGTGAGTATATGGTATTGGAGTGTCTGTTGCTGGTACGCCGCTTGTTCAAAGGGACCTCAATCCCTTGGACGCAGATGTAGTCTATATTCTTTTTTGTGTTGAAATTTTTTATTGAGTTTTATAAGACAAATACATTAGAGCATATGCAATAATAAATAAAAGAAAATAAATTCATGTTAAAAGGAATCATGGAATAAGATATTAATAAATAAATACGATATAAATATGCATTTAAATAGATAAATACTAGTTGATGCAACGATGAGATCAAAACTCAGAATGACATGTAATAAGAGTGAGCAATAGGGAAAAAGAGAGGAGAAAGACATAGTAGAATAAAGAGTGCTGGAAATATAAAGAAATAAAACAGAGGAAAGGTAATTAAGTAAAAGCATAAGAATACCACAACGGAGGAAACAAAGGATTGGGGGGGAACAAAGAGAAGAGAAAAAACAAAGGACAGAAAAAGTGAAAGCTGATTAGTGTGTTTGAGTAGAAGTGGAGGTCGGAGAATAAGCAGCATTTGATTTAAGAAATGGAGACCATATTCGAAGAAAAGTGTCAGTTTGATCCTGAAGGTTATAGATTGTACGTTCATGGGAGGCAGTTTGCATCATTGCCACCAACCAGTCCTCCTGTGAGGGAGGCAAAGTTGATTTCCAATGACGCAGTATACATATTTTGGCAGTAGCAATTGAAGTATGAAAAAGACGGAGCTGTGGCTTCGTGAGCTTTGGGGAATGACGCAAGCCATGCAGGAGAATGTTAGTAGATGTAAGTGGCAATTTTAGGGGCATAGTGGAATTCAAAGTAACACCAATAAAAGTCCAATAGGATTGGATACTAGGGCATTCACAAATGATATGAGTAATATCACAACCTGAATTGGAGCATCTCCAACAATTAGAATGAGAGAGAAGGCCAGCTTGGTGTAGTTTGACAGGAGACCAGTGCCAATCATGCAGAATTTTAAAAAGACAAAATTTGAGCCTTGATTCACGGGCTCCCTTATTTAAATTCTCTAGAATCAAATCCCACTCAGTATCGGAAAAGGAAATTGAGAGACGAGATTGCCATTTACGCTGGAGATCATGTGAAAGAGATTTAGAAAAAAGATGAGATGAAAAAATTTTGTATATACCAGAAGTAACACCCTTAAGTTTCCCCCAAATGTGCAAATAGGATAATATAGGGGAATCTTGCAGGAGCCATGGTGATGTTCCCATATGGGTCTTCAAACATTTTTGGAGTTGAAGATATTTGGAAGAATGATGAAGGGGAAGATCAAATTCCACCCTGAGCTGAGAGAATGACTTAAAATCCCCATCATGCAGAAGTTGATCCGGATAGAGAATACCTGCAGCTCGCCATTCAGGCCAGGATAACATACGACCATTAATACGGATCCCCGAATTATTCCACAGGGGAGCCTTAGCATGGATTCTTGAGTTCGAGCCTAATAATCTATGACTTCTCTGCCAGGATTTATGCATGGCAGATAGTATCGGATTTTTTGGGTCAAAACGACTAGAGCCATTACCATACAGAGGAGAAAGGTTTGATTCTGAGTATAGGAGATGTCTTTCTATTTGAACCCATTGTGGTAAATCTTTGATGCCAGGTAAAAAATATGAGATTTGGGAAATATGTAACGCCAAAGAGTAGTGTTCGATAGATGGAAGGCCAATTCCGCCAGATAACTGGTGAGCCTTCAACTTAGTGATAGCAAGGCGAGGCTTTATAGTACCCCAAATGAAAGTTTTAATCTGGGCATCTACTGATCGAAGTAAAGATAGAGGAATCTGCAGAGGAAGCATACCTAGAATGTATATAAATCTCGGAAGGGTAACCATTTTAACCGCCTGAGTTCTGCCCCAAAGAGAAAGACCCAAAGCCTTCCATTTGTCAAAGTCCCGTTGCATTTGGGATATAAGAGGAGATAGATTATCTGCAACCATGTCTTGCAATCCTTTATTAACGAGGACACCCAAGTATTTAAGGCGTGAGGACTGCCAATGAAAAGGGAATCCGAAAATGGCTGCTTTTGTGGTACCGTTAGAGATGGGTAAAGCCTCACTCTTGTCCCAATTAATCTTATAACCTGAAAAAGAGGAGAAATCATTAATAATGTGAAGAAGAGAAGGAATCGACCGGGGAAGGCGAGTAAGGGTGAGTAGGATATCATCCGCATATAGGTATATTTTAGAATGTCCAATTGGAAGGGGGACACCAGAGACCTCATCAGATTGACGAATGGTGGCGGCCAAAGGCTCCATAGCCAGAAGAAACAAGAGGGGGGATAGTGGACATCCTTGGCGTGTCCCTCTCTTAATCGTAAAGGTGTCTGATAGAAACCCACCACAATTTACCTGAGCAGAAGGGTGGTCGTATAATAAGCGCACCTTATCAATAAATTTCGTGCCTAAACCAAATCTATCCATGACCTTGAAGAGATAGTTCCATTCGATGCGGTCGAACGCTTTTTCTGCGTCAAGTGAAAGGGCTAACGCATCGTCCTTAAGATGTTGAGCCGACCATAGTGCATGAGCCAGAGAGCGCAGATGGTTCCGAGAGGAACGACCCGGTACAAAGCCTACTTGAGAATGGTGTATCAAGGAAGGCAAGACTTTACGCAAACGCGAAGCAAGAATGCTGGCCAAGATTTTAATATCAGTGTTCAATAGAGAGATGGGGTGATAGCTACTGCAGAGCTGGGGGTCTTTACCTGGCTTTGGAAGCACAACAATAATAGCCTTGTTAGAGAGGGGCCCTAGTGAAGATGAACTGTCCGCCTCCTGGAATGCGGCATGCAGGGTATCAATAATATTGTGACCTGCCCAGCGATAAAATTCAGGGGGAAATCCATCCTCTCCAGGGGCCTTATGGTAAGGCAGGGCAGTAATCGCACTAGAAACCTCATCTCTGGTTATTTCACCCTCGAGGATGGCTCTGCCCTCCGCCGAAAGGGAAGGAAGATGCACTTTTGCAAGAAATGCTGTCATTTTATCCGAATCCATTCTATTATCGGAAGTGTAAAGAGATTCGTAAAAGGAGGCGAACTCATTAACAATGTCTTGAGGCTTTGTGCACAGGTGACCTTGCGCAGATCTAATGGCCGGAATGGCCATGGACGCCTCCCTCTGACGCAGCTGCGCGGCTAATAACCTTCCCGCCTTTTCCCCTTGCTCGTAATGTCGACCTTTCATTTTCTGTAAAGCGTATTCTGCTTTAGATGTAAAAAGGCTATTTAAGGCCATTCGAGCTTGCTCGAGTAATTTACGATTTTGTAGAGACGGAGATATGGTGTATAAGCGAGAATAAGTTTGTATGTCAGATTCGAGCTCACTTTGTCTCCTTGCATTTTGTTTATTAGCAATTGCTGCATCACGCATTAATTGCCCCCTCAAGGTAGCCTTCGCCGCAGCCCAGAGAGTCCTACTGGAAGTGACAGACCCCTGATTAATAGAAAGATAATTTTGAAGGTGAGATTGTAGTTGGGACTTACCAGTAGGAGTCCTGTGGCGTTGGATGTCCATTCACCATGGTTTACGTCCAGGCCGAGAAAGACCCAGATCAAGGGAGAGGAGAACCGGAGAGTGATCAGACAAGGCCGCTTCCAGAATGCAGGAATCTGTGACCAATTGAACTGCGTTATGTGAGATGAGGAAATAATCAAGACGAGAAAATGTACCATGAGCTGATGAAAAGAAAGTATATTCCTTATCCTTTGGGTGACTGAAACGCCAATGGTCAACCAACCCAATATCTGATATGATGTCCCCTAACAGAGCTCTATCTGACGCATTGCCCCTATCCAATGGACCAGTTTTGTCTAGAATGGAATCTTGCGTTACATTCCAGTCTCCGCCAATCAAATATTGTGATGCATTAATTTCAAGCAGCAAACGGGATAATTGAAGAAAGAATGTTTTTTTGGTACCCGTAGGAGCATAAACAGACCCTACACAAATGTGAGACTCTCCAATTTTAAGTTTGGCAAATACATAACGGCCATTTACATCTGACCATGTTTTAGAGACAGTGACCGGGAGGGATTTGCGAAGGAGGATTGCTACTCCACATTTGCGGAGGGGGCCTGAATCTGAGGAATCGTCTTGCTGAACGCTACTATGGATAACCTTGCCCACCCAGTCTCTGCAAAGTTTATCTGATTCTAGAGCATCCAAATGGGTCTCTTGAAGCAAGGCCACATCTACATGTTTGGTCTGGAGATAGGAGAGTACTTTCTTCCGCTTTATGTAATGGGTGAGGCCATGTACATTCCAAGTGATCGCATTAAGAGAATGTGCCTGTGCCATAGTAGAGTAGAGCAAAAATCAGAAAGAGGAAAATAAAGCACAATACAACGTGTTGAACCAGACAAAGAAAAAAGGAAAAGAAATGACAAAAGGAAGGGGAAACAGAAAGAAAATAAGTGGAAGCAGTACTTCTAATCTAGATGAAATGCATAAAGAAAACAATAAAAGAGATAAAGATGAAAGGAGATAAAATTTAGAAAATAATACAGTAATAAAGAAACTATAGAATTAAATAGTAGCGAGTAGAGAACAGGAAACCGTAAACTGTTACCCGCGGGTCTGGGCGCACTAGAGCGCCGCCGCGGGAAAAGACCCCACAGAAAGAGAGAAACAGTTAAGAATGCATTAATAATATAGAAGGGAAACCCGAAAGAGCAATATAAAAGAGAACAAAAGAAGGTAGAGAAAGCCGAATAGAGATTGAGAAGCGACACTACATAAGAGGAGAAATCTTACAATAATTAAATGTGAGGTAGCCTTAAGTGCATAAGACATATCAAACACATATCAAAAAGCCTATACCAATATGCATACGGGCAAAATAAAATAATACAACTATAATCAAACAATTAGGCGCCAATGCACCCGAGTAACTGCAAAACCAGTTAGGAATATGCAATAAAATTGTAACATGGAGAGTAATAAATGCAGGGAGAAAAAGAATAGCATTATAAAGCTAAGAAATAGCAAAAGGCAAAGTGAAAAGGAAAAGAGATAAGATAAGAAGCTAGTGAGAAAGAGGTGAAAAAAGGCAATCAAATATTATAAGAACAGCAAAATATGTCAAAAATATAATAATGAGTTAACAATAGAAACAAGACTCGCAAGGACCAGGAGTCTACCATTAACTGCCAATAGGTCTGGAAATAACTATTTCCACAGGAGGGAGTATTATTCAATCCGCATCTGAAGGGGTTTTAAGAGGAGAGCGGGACTTGTCTCTTTGTAAATCCTGTGGGAATGTGGCTGCCGAAACCGATTGTATTGCAGACTTCCTATCCTCTTGTGAGCGATGAAGTCGTTCGAGGTCCCTGCCCCGAGGTCTAGGGCTACTGGGAGGGCGCCTGTTACGTTCTGACATTGAAGTAGAAGATTTAAGGAGTGATTGGGACGGGATTGACTGTGAGGATGCAGCGAGAACCTCCATATCTTGAGGTTGAAGGCAGTCCAAGAATTGCTGAAGATGTTCTGGATCAAAAAAGTCCTTAGAGACTCCATCTTTGGTAACACGAAAACGTGCAGGTTCAAATAGACCATATTTGATATCTAACTGACGTAATTGAGGTCGCATGGAGAGAAAGGCCTTCCGCCGTTCATTGGTTTCCTTGGAGAAATCGGCTGCCATATGAATGCGATGGCCTTCAAAAGAGAAGGAACCTTGAAGTCGAGCAGCAGATAGCAGTTGTCTAGTTTGGTCATGTCGGAGAAAACAAGCAATGATCGGCCGTGGACGTGCGGCAGGATCATCACGTGGAGGACCAATTCTATGAGCCCGCTGTATCTCCAGAGGTGGGGTAAAAGAAATACCAGTCATCTGAGGAAGTATACGACACAGAAATGCACTGGAACTCTGCCCTTCAATACGCTCTGGGAAACCAAAGAAACGAACATTATCCCTCCTGCTTCTGTCCTCCAAATCAATAAGTTTGCTACGGAAGAATAGGAGGTCTCGGTCTTTGTTGGGAAGAGAGTCCAAGCGGTTCTCCACCGTCTGAACTCTGGAGTCAAGAGATTCAATCTTCACATGAAAGCTGGTGAATTCTGCTTTAAGTGATTTAGTCTCCTCAGCTAATGATGTAATTGTGAGTTTCATGTCATCTAATCGGCGGCTAACCTCAGATATTTCGTGTAAAATACGTTGCAGAGTTGCCGCCGATGTCTGCCCCCCATTAGAGGTCGAAGCCGAGGGTAAAGCAGGAGGAGAGGAGGCAGTACCTTTCGTTGGCATGTTAATGGTCTGCTTAAGAGCTTCTGCAAAGAGAAGTGGCTTAGAAGACTTATTCCCTTGCCTAGGGGCAGGCATTTGAGGAGAGTATTTGACAGAAACTTTGAAAATGCGTGAAGGCGTCGTGCTGGTAAACACTTCTTGTATATAAACACCAAAAATACAGCAATTCCAGACACTAAAATGTAAAAGTACATCACATGGAGGGGAAAACCCTGCTTAGTTGTCCCCAAAACCACAAGCAAAGGGTTAAAGCATTGATGAAGATAGTATAACTATCGCCATGCTCAAAGGCGCATAAATAGGACTAAATTTGAAAAGCTCAGTTTTGAGTGACAGTCGCGACTTGTTCTTGCAGGGAAGTCATTAACTTTGCAGAGGGCATGGCGCAAAATGACTGGCTGAGGTGAATGACAAAAAGCGCCACAATAAGGTTATAAAAGGAGTTAATCCTACCAGCAGCAGACCAGTAGCACAACAAGAACCATGACTCCTGTGAGGTAATATTGCTGAGGAAAATAAAGCAGACAAGATTGAAGGAGGCGCGGCTACATGAGGAGGCAGGTATTCAGCAGTAATAGCAAGGGCGGGACTTCATGAGGAAGGCGCCTGACAGCAGCAGCGAAGGCGCGGCCTCATGAGGAGGCGGGCGCTCGACATCCACAGGAGCTCGACCTCATAAGAAAGCGAGTGCTCCTCAGCAGCAACAAAGGCGCGGCCTCATGAGGGGGCAGGCGCACTCCATGGGTAGCAGAGGCGCGGCTTCAGGGGGAGGGTGAGGTAGCCGAAGGAAGCACGTCAGGCGGGCTGCGTCAGGCAAGCGGCGCCACACAATCTCGTCAAAACGGTTAACACCAGGAAGACTGCGCTGTCACATCCCTGGAACACGCTCAAATCGTGCCCCCCACCTTCCGGCAAGCACAGGGCACGTGAAGAGGACTCCAAAGCCGGTAAGGAGAAGAATATTTCCGTTAAGGGCCCATCCCGCGGCGGAGCTCACTCGTCAGGCGGCCATCTTCCTGCGTGGCCAGACCACACCCCCGTAGTCTATATTCTTAACTTTCTGGCCCACTTAGCTTGTAAGGGTTTGGCTTACAGATCGATTAACACCTTTCGGTCGGCCATCTCTGCAGGTCATCTTCCAATTAGTGACGCAGCGGTGGGGTAACACCCCTTAGTATGTAGACTGCTACGAGGAATCAGACTTTCTCTCCCTCCAGAGCCTTGGTATTCGGCTCTCTGAGATGTTAACCAGGTCCTTAACCTGTTTCTTTCTTGACAACCTAATCGGTTTTTGTCCAGGAAAGAATTGTCAGCAAAATTGGCTATGCTTCTGTGTCTCATATCATGCCGCCGCGTCACTGATGTGAGGGCGTTAGCCATAACGAGCAGAATTGTTTCCCCAACCGGGATAACTTTCACCCTCCACAAAATGTCACACAAGAGTCATCTCTTACCCAGAATTCCCAGATTTTCCCAAAATGTGTGTGGTACGATGCTTGAAAGCATATGAAGAAATGACTGAGGAGATTCAACCTCCCAGGGAACAACAACTGCTGATCTCACTTCGCAAACCCTTTAATGCAGTTTCCTCCCTCACCATAGCAAGGTGGGTTCGATGGGTAATGTAGGAAGCTGACATTGATCTTCGTATATTTGGCGCACACTCAGCTGGAGGTGCTATGGCTTCTAAAGCATTTGGCTTAAGCGCCCGTTTGGAGGATATCCTCAATGCGGCGGATTGGTCTTCGGACTCAACATTTAAAACGTTCTGTTTCAAGCCTGTGATTAATATAGCTCACCTCGTAGTGAGCAAGCTTTTAACTAGCATAATCCTCGCCTCCAGGCCTGACATAGAATGAAAAACTTCCTAGCTATCGTAACGGAAAGTTTCAATTCTATTAAGTACTCAGAGGCGAGGATTATCCCACCCTAGGGATTCCTTCAAGGAGATCGGCCTCCCCGTATTGGAGTAAGTAAGTCTTAACATTTACAGTTAATGATTGTCTCGTTGGTATTGATTGCATTGTTGCTTCATTTCTTAGTGTTTTCACCCACAGGCTTTGTGTTTATAGGCCTTGGTGGTGACAATGTTCCTTGTTTTGCAGGACCTGATACAAATAAACAGGATGCATAACGGTGATCCAATGGCTGTTTCGAAAGAGTATAAGGGGCCAGTGAAGAGGGACTATATCGGACTGATTACATGCTGATTGGACAGTCACTATATTCCCATTGGTTGTTTTTCTGTACTACAATTTTCCCAAGCTTTCATGTGAAATGTAGTTAGTTGAGGTTTTGATGGCTGCTGTCTGAATAAAGTGAAGAAAGAAGGCATAATCCTCGCCTCCAAGTCCTTAATAGAATTGAAACTTTACGTTACGATAGCTAGGACATTTTTCATTATTTTTCTGAAAACAGAACTAAAATCGTGTGTGCCTCCAAGCATGGGAGTAATATCGGAATGATTTTTGACACTTTATTCCTAATTTACCATTCAATGATAGCAAACTGCCATTTCAGAATGGAAAATTAAAAAATTAAGTATGTTCAGTGGCCTGGTAGCAAAGTGCAGGTGACACAGCTGTAAATAGAAAAATAAATAAATAAGGGGAAGAAATAAAATGACAGAAAAAGACAGTCCACTCATCTCCGCCATGGAAAGATGCAACTCATCTCATCAAAAACAAAGTAAAGAAGAAATGCTTGAGAGGCATGACAAACAGAAGAATATGGAAGAATCAGTAAGGTCTGCCAGTGTGTTGCCCTTTGAAGGTGATGCAACTGAGATTGAATTTTATTCGAGCCTCTATTTGAATCCAGTGAAGGTCCATCAATATGTGCTGGTGTCATAGAATCTTCTTTTGTTGGTTATCGTTCGAGCTGCGGAGTGCAGGGTCGCTTCAAGTGGTAAGAGGGCTTTAGCTGGGAGGCAGGAGCAAGAGTAAAACAAGGAACGGGCCATCGGGAAAAGTATATAAATGCTGCTTAATATCTGTCAGTTGTTAGTTTTAAGGACAACTATTTATAGTTAGCGTTTTTCTCCACATAAATAATATTGCAAGTACTTGCTTATGATGCATAACATGCTGCTTTTCGACAAGGAATCTGACTTTTCTGAAAAGAATGCACCAAATGCAAAGGAAGGAAGCACTAGCTAAGAGGTGGAGCGGTACATCAAACAGAAGTTGCTTGAAGTGAGACATACTTACACCAGAGAAGGCTACAATTTGCATAGTTTTAAATAAGTAGTGACAAAAACTGGCAGACAGCTGCAAAGTCAAGCAAGACGAAAAAATGACCAATTCTGCGAGAGTGCAAATAATGTAATTACTAATGAGAGTTATAACTCATAGCAGTCAATACTGCAGCACTGAATAGCTGAACACGTTTTTAAGGAAAACATGAATAATATTGATATAGGATCACCCTGGATAACAATGCTGCAATTCCCAAACTGCAAGCAGCGAACAGTTCCTTCGTCAACTGTGCATACATTTCTCTGCCACTAAATATGCCTTCATTATTGTAACTCTTATATAGTTGCCTCCTCAGTCCATAAAGCTTGGCTTTAAACACTTGAGCTGGGCTTTCTACATTAAAGGGGATTACAGGAAGCAATTCTAGGCAAGGACAATGAAGACTGTTGATTTTTTTTTTCATTATCCTGAGTGCCTTGACAGAGGACATTATTGTTTGCTAAGGCACAGGAAACAGCTAAAGTGCCCCTTTCAGCAAACCAAGAACACGATGAGATGCAATGTCAGGCTGTCAGTGAAGCTAGTGTTAGGGCTGCTTTAGCTGAACCAAATTTCAAGTGGTGCCCATTAGCTAATCAGATTCCGACCACAGTGTCCCACATTTCCAAACCAGGGCGGTTTTAAACTTGCAATCCAAGTTGTATAAGTGTATTGCAAGGTATGGGAGAATGCATGCATTTGTGATTGCTGCAGGCATGGCCCGATTCACAAAGTAGACTTACACTTTTGTGCAAGTTTACTATTTTTTTGGTATGCACAAACTGTGGGCCCGATTCACAGAATTAACTTAAGACAAAATCCTAAACTTACTACTTTTGGTATTCACAGAATGCACTTGCTACTTTTGTTATTCACAGAATGGATTTACGACTACTAACTTTACGTCCGCACTCGGGCCAGAAATTCCGGCCTGGAGGCGGAGCTTCCCGCCGGTGGCGGAGATTTAGCCATGGCCGAAATCCCTACCTCCGGGCCCGGAAGCTCCGCCTCTGGGCCGGAAGCTCCGCCTCCGGGCCGGAATTTCCGGCCCGAGTGCGGACGTAAAGTTAGTAGTCATAAATCCATTCTGTGAATACCAAAAGTAGTAAGTGCATTCTGTGAATACCAAAAGTAGTAAGTGCATTCTGTGAATACCAAAAGTAGTAAGTTTAGGATTTTGTCTTAAGTTAATTCTGTGAATCGGACCCCCAGAGTTTAATTTTACTAATAGTAATTTTACAACTTCAGTGACTCCACAGTCGGAAGGGAGAACTCTGCACATAAAAAGATAGGGCAGGCCGATCTCATATATATCGGCCAGGGTGCTGCAGCCTCCACTGCAAAAACGTTTTGTAAAAAGTATGACAAAAGAAAACAAGCACTGATAAAGCCAAAAAATGGACAGCAAATGCCTAACGCATTTGCTTTTGTCAATGCTTGCTTGTATTCAGACTGTATTCTGATATTCACAAAAGTATTGCTTATTTTTTTCAACAAAATGTAAATTTTTTTAGTTCTACAAATGTTAGGGATTCAGTGTATCAATACTGTGTATTCATCAAAAGATTTAGTAAGGTTTATTAACCTGTCCCCCAATTCGGTTGTTCTAGTGTAAAATGACCCCTGTGTTTGAATTTCATACAAAGTTGCATGGCAAGTACTATTTGTTTGTGTTGAAAGTTTAAAATAACACTTTGTCCCCAGGATTGTTTTTGTTGTAGCTGGAACAATTTATTGTTAGACAAGTGGCGGGGGTTTTCGCATTAGGGCTCCAGGGCTACTCCCCCCCCCCTCCTTGTTATACCAAGAGTGAATAATAATCTTTTATTCACTCTAGGTATAAAAGGAACATGCCATCCAGCAGCAGCCAAAGACAGCTCTGCTAGTGAGAATGTCTGATGTCCGAATAGGGGTGCACAAAGGCATCTGCACAAGCCATCAGAGGCTTTGGGCCCCTGGCAGGCCTCAGTACCTCCTAATATGTGATGAAAGCATCAATGCTAAAGTTAGTCAAGTGCATCGCAGGTTTAAGCCCTGCAGTGCCCGTGGCTACATATAAATTCACCCCACACTTTCCCAACTCAGCACAGAGTTGGGGAAGGGTGGGGTTAATGTCCAGAAGCTAAAACCGTATGCGACTTTGCAGCTTTGAGGTTTTAGTTTCAAATGTCTGAAGGTGAAAGAAGCAGCAGGTGCTCAAATGGGACTTGCACAAGCAGCCATGTAAGCTAAAAATGCTTTAAAAAATTGTGTATGTATGTGTGAGAGGGTGTGTCTGTGAAAGAGTGTGAACATGTAAGCATGTCTGTGTGTATATGTGAGTAAAAGGGAAAGTGTCAGTAAATTAGTGAGTTAAAGTGAGAACAATGAATGATAAGAAGAGCGAGTACAAGTGAGAATGAATCACTGAGGGAGAATTACAGGGAGTGTAACTGAATGTTACTGTGTATGAGACTAAATGAATCAAGTCTGAGTGTGTCTTAGTGAGTCAGAGAATGAGTGAGGCAGAGTGAGGCAGTGTGAGAGTGAGTAAGACTGATTCAGTCAGACTGAGTGAGAATACTTGAGTCTGACTAAGTTTGAGTCAAAATGAGTGAGTCTGAGTTAGTATGGGTGAGTCAAAGTGATATTAAGTGAATCAAAATGAGTGCAACTGAGTGACTCAGTGAGAATGACTGAGGTTAACTGTGAATGAGTAAAACTGAGTCAGAGTGAGATTGAGTTAGTCAGAGTGAGTGTGAAGTGAATGAGTGAGACTGATTGAATATGAGTGAGTCAGAGTGATATTGAATCAGAATGAGTAGTGAATGAGGGAGGAAGAGTGAGTTATAGGGAGACCCAAGGAAACTAGGTAAGAATGAATGAGACTGAGTGGGAATGAGTGAGTCAGAGTAAGACAGAGCGAACTTGAGTGAGACTAAGTTAGACTGAGTTAGAGTGAGATTGTGTGAGTCAGAATAAGTAATCCTGAGAGGAACTAAATGAGAATGAGTGGGACTGATTGAGTATGAGTGACTCACAGTGAAAAAGAGTGAAAAAGAAAGAGTGGGGCTGAGTGAATCAGGGAGAACAAGTGAGTCATGGGGAGACTCAGGAAAACTAGGTGAAAATGAGTGAGACTGAATGGGAATGAGTGAGCCTGAGTGAGACTCAGTAAAACTGAGTGAGACTAAGTGAGTCAGAGAGAGACTGGGTCAATCAGAAGGACTGAAAATGAGTGGGATTGAGAGAGTAACTGACAATCAGTGAGACTGAGTGGGTCAGAGTGAGAATGAATGAGACTGCATGAGTCAGTAAAACAGAGTCAGAGTAAGTAAAAGTGACTGCAAATGTGAATGAGAGTAAATGATTAAGACCAAGTGAAAATGAGTGAGAGATTACAATTGAGTGCAAGTGAGTGTAAGTGAACCCCCGGAACCCCTAGGAAAGTGAGTCACACTTGCTCACTGGAATTCAAGCCAATGATTATGGATTATGCCTCACCTCTTTTAATGATCACCAGCCTCAAACTGAGTTAGACTCAATAGAGACTATTCCCAAAAGCATTTTGGAACACATAAAGTAGTACTCCTATAATATTCTTTTATGTACTCTATGAATTGACCCACAAAACAGTGAAAATAAGCATAACATTGGAATACTCAGGGACTGTTTATATGCAATTATTGCAAATAGAATGGGGGTTTTGCATTTTTACTACTAGGGAGATGGCCTTTTTGGGCCACATTCACAAAGGCCTAAAGGACTATATAAAAGAGTACTGCTGTAGTACTACTTCAAATACTCATAAATTATTTTGTGAATCTGCTCATAACTGCACTCTTCCATTCATTGCCTTCAGCAAACCTTTTCATTTAACCATTTTTGCCATTGAGATCAGATCTGACCCCACTGCTGCCATGAAATATGTAATTGACGTAGCAGAATCCTTTGTAAGGGTATTCTAAAA
The DNA here is from genome assembly GCF_964204655.1 of Triturus cristatus. Lineage (NCBI taxonomy): Eukaryota > Metazoa > Chordata > Amphibia > Caudata > Salamandridae > Triturus > Triturus cristatus. The sequence continues at coordinate 1,494,275,513 of NC_140589.1, forward strand.
TTAAGAAGGCACATTTCCTAATAATACAGCAAACTACCTTTCACTCCTTTACTTTGAGTCAAGAAAAGGAATACTTGGACGCTACATGACATGTTGAGTTGAACTGCCTAGCACATGAAATTTTAAAGGCGCCAAAGTGCTCCACAAAGTATTGCAAAGTTTTGAAACTTCACCCAAGGTATCCCTTAGCTGAAATTACCACATTCCCTGCAGCCATAAAGCAAGCACAATGGAAACTGGAGATCAGGCACTAGGGAGTCATGTTGTTGCTCAGGGCTCTATAGCCTGTCAGCATTCAGCTCATGTCCTTTCCCGCTCTGCAGGAAGTTTCTCGCTTGGAGTCATTGAAATGAAAGCAGTGTTAGACTGGGACAGAAAATCAGCCAACAGAAGTATAGAAAAAAGTGATGGATCGAATGCTTGAAATAATCTTAGCCACTGGTAATTATTTGGGGTTGCATCACAGTCCATCATTCTTTGCACACATGCCATCTCAGTTTGGACCCAGCCATGTGCAAATAAGTCTTGGCCTTCTGTAGGAGGAGTACTAAATTCTCATAAAATTAGAAAACATTGTACTGTAGTAGATAACCGGGCTACTAACACAGCTAGAGGATTTCTAGCTAGTGATACTAAGATGATTTCCATCTATTCGATGGTGATGCAAACACAAACAGGCTTGCGTTAGACGTTCTGCTCGTGAAAGAGGAAAGAGTCTGTCAGATGCTGAAGGTTCAACAATGTTGTACCTTTACACCAGATATGAGTGAAGATTTAAAAAGTTTCATCAAAAATACTACTGACTTAAACAAATACCTGAAAGGGTTCAAAACTGATGGTGCCTGGGAATCAATAACGAAAGAATTTTACGCTGTTAGCAGATGGCTGAAAGATCTAGGAAATAGAATAGTGGTAATATTCTTGAGACCCGTAGTGGCAATTTCTATGTGCATACTGTTGGTACTAGTGACTATTAAATTGTGTAAACACCCACAGAAAGACAAGGTTTGAAAAGATCAAGAACTAAAGTGCTAAAGGGAAAACAAATAATCCTAGGTATTTAAAAAAAAAAAATGTCATCAATGTGGCCACCAGAGAATCCTGAAGATCTGAGGGTGCCTAATAGCTCTTACTGCTGACCACTGAGCAAGCAGTGTGGAAACAGATAGACCTATATCAAAAGCATCTAGTAAAAAGTCTAAAACCCTCATTGAATCCACAAACTCAGACTGAACACTGTTCTCATTTCACCATTTCTCAAAGGTTTTCCAATGTCTAGAGTAAGCCTTAATGGTAGCCGGTCTCCTAGATTGCTGAATTAGTTCAACTACCTCTGAAGAAACAGCATTGGCCACAAATATACTCTCCTAAGGGCCACGTCTGAAGTCACAGTTTATGAGTTGAGTAGACCCCTTAAACGGATAAGGATGGACCGGACTCACCCAGTGTGGCTGAACTGTCAGCTCTAGTATCATGGGGTACCAAGGGGGCCTCTACCTACTTGGAACTACCAGAAGCACTAAGTGGCTCATTTATGGCATTGTCACACAGTGCTGTGCACTACTTGCCAGGGAAAGAGCAGGAATGCACCATATGTAAAAAAATATAGTGCATTCCTGCCTTTTCCCCAGCTCTGGCATCTGGGAGCTCCTCTGTTATGGTGGAGGAGCATCGCTCCACTGCTAGAAGCAGCAGATCAAATCATAAAATAAAATGATAATAGGGAAATTAATAAAACTGCTTTATTATCATTTTATTTTACCTGTAGGAGCTGGAGCCATCAGCCGAGTCTTGGGGGCAGGCCATCAGCAGTAGGAGTGGTCGACACAGGGCATTGCTTTCAGTGCGCATGCCGGTTTGGCCGGCCGTCTCAGGACGGCCAATCCGACATGCACACTGACATCTCCCAACCCGAGCTTCATTTCCAGGTGGAGAGAACACCAGGCGCAGGCTTCCAGTGAGGGCAACAGAGGACATAGAGTGGTCTTCCACTGACCTGAGTGGGTTTTTAACTAGGAACTCTTTCACGCTCTTTTTTCCTCTTTTAGGGCTTGGGTGACTTTTTGCACCCGCCCGTAGGAACTTTGTCCTCCTGGTGATATATACTTAGTCTAGGGAGCATGGACACTGGACCTTTTTTTAGCTCCCAGATCCCTCCTCTTTTTTGTGATTTATATTTAGTACGGCGGTGCAGCCGTGGGATCATTTACCTGTAGTTCCTTTTCTTGGGGCACACAAGCCTTGATAATCATTACCTGGGTAATATATGAGTGCTCTACACGATCCAGATATGGCACTACCTGTCCACCACTCACCTTATTTCAGTTATTTTGGCAGCGAATTTGATGGGGCTGTTCCTCCACGGGCATTTATAATGTTAATACATTCACCTTCCTCACGTTGATACTCCCCCCCGTTCCATTAGTTTTAAATAACAGTATATTCCAAACCCTGCATGTCACGTACATACTCACTTTCATGTATATGTACTGCTAATACTATGAATATACCCTGGGATAACTTTTATACAAACTATCTTCCACATTTGGTGCGCATGGGAGACCTTTCGATCTTGCTCATTTTTGGCAGTGCGATGGAGTGACGTGATTCCATATGTATTTGGCATTCCCATATTGGGGTAGAGGGGATTAGTTTTCCTCTTCCACGCACACGCACTTCCTGAAATGCTATACGCATGCGCAGCTCTTGTTGTTGTGAGCCCGGGACCCGGAACAAAAAAGTATCCCGTCACTAGTTCCCGTGACCTATTTAAGAGGCATGCACTGCCGTTGCCATATTATCTCTGGCAGCCGCATGGATGGGGGTGGCACAGCTACGTGACTACCCGGACGGAATCCCTGTTAACATGAAGGAAGTCCATGCGCCTAACTGATGGAGTAACCATCCTTTACCAGTCAGGTTAGCTCCGGGCATAACCTATTACTCTACCTATACAGCTTTTTTCCTTTGTTATTAAGGGTGTATTTTCCCTATTGGGATTAGGAGTGTGATGTATTAGGCGAGATTTCGTTACCCTGGCCCATTATATGGTTTTTAGTCTACAGTTTTTGACATGCCATAGAGTGACTACTGTTGGGTGGGATATTGTGTAAGATGCCGTACATGATGTTGGTGCCCTCATACACATTTAGGCGCTGTGTCCCTTCTTTGCTTGGGGTTGATGTGCACACAACTGTGGCACACTTATGTTGTATTAAGTTGTACTGATACACATCCCTTTGTTCTTTCTTTTCTTTTTTCCTAGATATTTATCTGGAGCGATTTTCATCGTTGACCTGTTACCATACTGAGGGTGTACAGGCAATTGCCCAGGCCGATATTGAGGGTATTTTTAACTTGTTTATGTAATTTCACGTGCACCTTTTTTTAAAAAGAATATGGTCCTGATGAAGCGCCACCGACCCTTTGGGCGCAAGAGGCGCGAAACATGTTGGCCTTTGATCCATGATTCCTGGGCGTAATGTACCTACAGGGTCAATTTTTTTAGCAGTTTATTTCTGCTCAGGGTACATCTATATGATTCGCTGCATGATGACCCTCCATATTTTCACAAACTTGCACGCACTCTTTTTACCCTCTACACCGAACCCACTTTTTCACACACCCACATGCACCATCCGGCAGTTCTTAAAAGATCTCCGTCAAAGTGACCCTTCGGGGGTCCGTGGGGAATTGCAGCGCCGGCCCCACGAGGAGCAACCGCCCGATGATGAAGCATGACACCTTTCGGGGTGTGTGAGGGCAACAGAGGACATAGAGTGGTCTTCCACTGACCTGAGTGGGTTTTTAACTAGGAACACTTTCACTCTCTTTTTTCCTCTTTTAGGGCTTGGGTGACTTTTTGCACCCGCCCGTAGGAACTTTGTCCTCCTGGTGATATATACGCAGGCTTCCAGTCTCCCTTGGAGATGAAAACAAGCCCACTCAAGCCAATCCCAGAGCTTCTCGAGAAGTGCTGAGATTGGCCCTAGGGGTGTCTGGGAGCCTGTGCTCATGGACACTACAGTTCTTGGAGCAAAGGAGCACCAAAGCGAGGCAAGGGAGCAGAGGATACAGAGGCAGCACCCGGCAGCAAAAAGGTAAGTGTACTTTTACTTATTTTTTTATTGTTTTTCCCCACGCTGACCCCCCCCCTTCATATTGGCTCGAGCTGCCACTGCCATTGTAGCTGCCTAATGCCAGCGCAGGCACCATAACACTATGGTTCAAGGGTGCCTGTGTTGCATGAAGGATTGTTTTTGTACAGGAAGGGGCACCTTTCTGCACAAAAACAATCCTGAGAGGCATATTCCTCTATCTATGTGTACTGCAAAATGCAGCACACATAGAAAGAGTGAGTAATAAGGAGAAATAAAGATATTTCTCCTCGCTACGCCTCTCCTGTGAAGGTGTGTCTTTTGGCACATTCCTCAGATTACCGTTTCTGGTAAATCTGGAAAGTTGCATGGGAACACCTACGCAATGTCCATGGAATGCCTCTCCAGCACAGAGTGAGGCAGCACAGAGATTTGCACTGCATTGCCTCTCCAGCACACAGTAAGGCAACAGAGATTTGTGCTGCATTGCTTTAGTCAAGATTTATGAAGCCTCTCAGGGCCATGCAAAGTGGCCTTGCATGGCTTCATAAACCTCATTTTTCAATTGTGTTGTGCATGTAAAATGTTGCGTGGTGTAAGCGTGATGCAACTGGGTATCTTCGAAGATCTTTTGCAAAATCTTTGGTTTCAAGGATATGGAAGGAAACACATACAAGAGGTCTTGTGTCCACTTGAAGGACATGGCGTCCACTCATCCTGACAAGGAGTGTGAAAATATCAGTCTCTGGATACCCAAATCTAATCTTCAACTGGTGAAAGTATTCCTTCATTAGAGATAGGGAACTCAGAGGGGGAAATTCCCTGCTTAGACTGTCCGCCACCCACTTCTCATTCCTAGGGAGATTAACTGCTCATAATTAAATCAAATTCAGCCCACCTCAGGCACAGATCTCCCGAGTAAACAGATTGAGAGATTGAACTTTGCAACTTCCTTCATGGCTCCCATTCCCCATTATAATCCCGTTGTCAGTCTGTATCTGAACATGATGCTCTGTCAACTGAGAAGCAAATTCCGTCAAGGCTAGATGGACTGCTTTCTATTCCTGTAGATTGGACAGACGTGCCAAATTATTGTTTGTCCATTTCCCCTGAATTGACAAACTGTCCCCGCCCAAATTTACCTGCATCTGTTGTCACAACCTTTGAAGGTGTTACATGGAGGTCTACCCCTTTTGATAAATGTTCCTCCTTCAGACAACAGTTAAAGGAATTCTGTGCATTTCCTGATACTGGAACCCTCTTCTTGTATTCCGGTGAACCTGGAATCCAATGGGCTAATAGATGATTGATCACAGGATGCATGTGGACACGAGATCCAAGAGAGAACTATGATCAATGAGACCATCAGCCTGTGCATTCTCAGCCATTGTCTTACAGGAAGAGCACTCTGTCTTAGCAACTCCATATTTGCTCTTCAATTTCTGTCTCATCTCCAGAGGTAAGAACACCTGGCCCAAATCTGCTCTGAGGTGTACTCCTATTAAATGTAATTCCTGCATTGAAGAAATACTCGATTTTCTGTGATTTAACAACAGACCATAATCTTTCAGGACATTGCACACCTTTTTCTTATGAAGATTCACCATAGGAGAAGAAATAGAAATGAGGCAATCATCAAGATAAATACAAACTCAAATCCCCTTACTATGAAAGCCTCCAACTAAAGGTGCAAGCACCTTAGTAAACAGTCTTGGTGGATCTGAGAGACCAACGAACAGTACCTCAATTTGATAATGATGATCTTTCACACAGCATCAGAGAAATCTTTGTGACCTGGGATGAACCGGAACATGAAGGTATACGTCCAATAAATCCAAGAACTGTAGGGAATCTCCTTGATTCCACAATGGCAGAATCTAAGGGTTACCATTTTGAACTTTACATTAGGTATGTTCACTGGTCTGGTTTCCCCTGAGTTTTTATGCACCAAAAACCAAATAGAATATGCTCCTGTTCCACTTTGGTAAAATGGAACCAATACAATTGTTCTATTTCAAAGCAGCTTCTAAAAGAGTTTCTTCTTGACCGGATTCATTGGAAGAGGAGTTGCACAAATTCCAGAGGAAGGGAGTCAAACACATTCTGTAATCCCTCTTCTACTATAGTTAAGACCCAATGGTCTGACACCGAAGCATTCCAGTTTGTGGAAGGTGAGAGATTTGTCTTCCCACTAACAATTATTCCCTGTTCGTACAGTCAAAACTTTTGCAGGAGGTAGGGAAGAATCTTCGGGCAGCTGGGATCAGGTTTTATTTGAAGAATAGGCACCCAGCCATGTCCCGTCCCAAAAATGGCTGGGTAGAGGTTAAATTTACCCTGGAACGTAGGAGCAAAAGCCATTTATATTGTCGAAGAATATGCTTCTTTGAGGTCTGGTTGGTCTAATAAGCTTCCTATCCTGTTTTGCCATTGCCAACAGAGGAGCACAAACTGTTTTAATCCTTCAAAAGGAATTTTCATTAGAAGAGCTTTTCAAGAAGCACCCGCTTTCTAGGACGTAAGCCAAAGGTCATGCCTGTATAGATGATCCAGCTGTAGATGCATCAGTGTTTAGTAAATCAAATAAAATGTCTAAGAGCCGCCTCGTCTGGTACTTAATTAAGGCTGAAGTTCGAGTGACACACCCCCCCTTGCTCAATATGTTCAGTTAGATTGAGATAATACTTTATCAAGGATTGGATCGCATAAGAAGATGATAGAGCTGCTCTGATTGCAAAGTTTGAAGTTGCATGTTGGATGTAGTGTAAGAGCATTTCACCACCAGATCTACTGTTTTGTCTACTAGATCTGCTGAGTTACTGTTCTCAGAAATGATCGTTCCCTATCATCACAGCCATCAATGAGTTCACCTTACCAGTTTCAGCGACATCATTCTCCAGTTCTTGGATTGGATATTCTTTGGACAGATACCTAGGAAAATAATGCATATCAATATCTTTCCACTCTCCACTTCAATTATATGCTTAATTGAAGCATGTAAAGGTAACAAATCTGACTATTTCACTTGATAATGAGATAAAACAAAGTTTTCTCAGTTATAAAAATTTTTGGGAAAGCAGAATATTCCTGATATGTAAAAGAACTACTTTCAATTCCTGTCCTTTCACATATCAGTCTCTAATATCCTCCTCTTCCACACCTGCATCATCATCAGCTGATGCATGGCAATGTGGTTGTTTTTGAGAAAGAGGGCTTTCTCTTTCCTTAAAAGCTGCTGCTGCTGCAGCATGCATCATCTGCTAGATCACGGCTAGAACAAAGAAGGTGTCTCAGCAGCCTTTCTTTCATCTTCCTCTTAGTTATGACCTTTTTGTTTAGCCTTTCCTGGGCCCTCCATATTGTTACACTACAGCCGACAAACAGAGCAGAAAGAAGTACTTCCTATTTTTTGTAGCCACCAGGCAACAGTCAAAAGCAAAACGTGTTCTACCTATTTCCGGGCAACTTAAAAAATCCTCCCCTTTCTCGCGTGAACTCACAGCAGCAGAAGATGCTGAACAGAGTCTTACAAATCACATGGCAAGATGAAATAGATTGACACACGCTTTAAATTTCAGCTTTACAGGACGCTAGAGAAGGCCCTCACCTGACTGCATACACGAGCCTGCTAGTGAAAGACCTCATGCCATTACATTATCAACCTATGGCTGAAAAGTATTAAAAAGTACTTTTACACTTGAGTCTGCTGAAACAGGACCTCATGACAAAAAGAATGCGGGTCTGATGAAGCACATCCTACTCCATATATAACAGTAAAACTGTAAACAGTAAAACACTTACCTGACTCGTTTTGCTCGTAATTTTCACAGAAACTAAAAAACAGGATTGCAAAGAGATCGACTTCCTTTTATATTACTAATGAGGAAGAGGGAGTCAGCCATCAGCGTTAGGTTTTCATTTTGCTTATAATGTTCTGCTCATTGGAGCTATCGCTCATTGAGTAATGACTGTGGTGAAGTAGGGCGAGGAGTTAATGTGTGGTACTTTACTTACTCCAAGGCTCTTGTCATTACTACTACAGAAGTAAATATAGGTGAGTATTTTGTGAATGGAAATTGAGTGCTCATTTGTGGATGTGGTTTCGTTTTCAAATGTCCCTCCCAAAAACCCTCCACTCCCCATTTTTCCACGATGCATTCCCCCATCCCTCCCACATTTACTAATGCAATCTATATCGATTTCTGAGGAGAGCTCCTCAACCAGGGCAAAGATCTCAAGGAAGAAAAGAATCCAAAGGATGAGGCAGAGGTCTACAGCTGTAAGATTGTGAATTGCCTTTTGGAGAATGTAAAGTAGTTCTGCTGTACTTACTCAAAAATGTTTTTCATTAATAGGCCATTAGATTTACAGCTATATCGAGTATAGATTTCCTACTTTCTGGAAATCACAAACAATACAAGGAATCCCCACAAAGTCATACAATTTTCCAATCAGAATACCATACCCTTTGGGCTCCAAAGTGGAGAACTCTGCACAGGTGGAATAGGATGTCCTTTGCCAATGCATATATTTTATTTAACTTTTTTTCTCCACAGGGAAAACATTTTTCCCAATGAAGAAACCTATTCTCCCACGTCACTTCTAGATCTGGGAGTGTTTCATTTGTATTTCCACCATAGAAAAGAATTTATGCCAGCCCTGGGCTGGAGTAAAATGTGGCCCTTCTGTTATTTTCTTGTATTCATAATATAAGCAGGTATCAAAGGAATGTGGATGGTGAATAGAATGTTGGCGGGAAGCAAGGTGGTAGATGCTGTTTCGCTGACTGGAGGACTGGTCATGTTCTTTCTGGCTAATAAAGCAGCAAAAATATATTCAATGGTTTGCGGTCAATAATTGGAATACTTTAATGATGAGAAGGAGGGGAGGCACAGCTCTGAGGACCAGCTTGGACTGTTGATTGCCTTTCCAGACTGGCAATTGAAGTCATGAAGCAGAAGAAATCAGATGGAGTTCGTCTGATTAACTGGAACATTTATAAGGACTGCTGTTCCTGGAGTGTGATGAGTGCCACGGTCCGTATTTAAGCTCTAGACTTGCCTAATTTGTGCTCAAACTGTGTGGTGAATTTAAGTGTTGAGAGGAACATTCAACAGGACTGGAGCCAATGTGAGTTTAGTGGAAGCAACATTTTGTGTTGGCGAATGGGGAAGAGTTTACACGGTATTGTCATGTGGCTAGCCGAGAGTAAGCGATGTTCCTGAAGACCACATTTGGAGTGTTCATGCAGACCTGCTTTGCTGCACAGAGAATCGAGCATGAGCCTTAGTCCTGCGGCGTTCTATATGGCAATTTGTTCCTGCAGGTATTTCTAAGTAATTATCACAGTGGCCACAAAACTTACATAGAAGGGCACTGAAGGTCAGGCTCAACTTACCTGACTGTTATTGAAGATAGAGACATGTATCAAGGAGCATTGCATTCTTTGATTTAATGGAATCTTTCCCTGAATCTGATTGGTTGTTTAATTCAATTTTCATTGGAGGATAAAATAACTGATCTGATTGATGGCCCATCAAAGTGCTGCAAAAAACATTTTGAGTTTGTGATTCAGCATAAATTAGTAGATGTATCACAAATCTAACAACTTTGAAGTTACTGAGTGTTGAATCTATGCAATAGTAAGGTGACAGTGACTACATTGTTAAGGTTATTTCATTTTTTGTATCTTTTTCATATAGTTTAAATGTTTACTTTATGCAAGGTTTAAGCAACTCTGTTTATTTACGTAAATAAAGAATAGAGACTATACAGGAAGTTAAGGAAGGCTTCAGTGAGCAGTGGTGGTTAAACATACAGCCTATTCCTGCACCACCTACATTTCTGGCTAGTCCAGGTGATCCTTTAATGCCATCAGAAGATTAGTGAGAGGCATTTGAAACTTACCTAATGGCAATAGGGTGTGAGGGTTATATTGCAAAAAGGAGGTTAGCTATGTTAAAGCATAGTTTAGGAGTGGGGGGGGGGCAAAGGGTTCAAAAAACATTGCCTGGTATTAGAAGTTATGCAGAAAGAGAAGAGGGTAACTCTGATTTGGAAGAATAATCTGATGCTAAATATACATCTGCCATGAGAGAACTTTGGAAAGAAAGTGAGTGTGGTTGTGGAGAGATATATAGTTTTCTCTAGAGCGCAAAGTTTAAATGAATCTGTGGATCAATATGTGGCGGTATTGCACAATTTAGCTGCCACATGTAAATTTAAATATTTACATGAAGAGATTATTCGTGATTAGTTGATTAAGCACACAAATAATTTGAAAATTCAAGAGACATTGCTAGAAAATTAAAGAAACTACTTTGAAAAAACCAGTTTTGGTAACCAAGCGTATAAAGCACACATCTTGTTATGTAGGAGAATTGAAAACAAGTGTTTGCAAAGGTGAAATGGACACAGTGGGCAAATCCGAATTCAAAGGGATTGAAAAAACAACATTAGTGGATAATAAAAAGTAAGATGATATGTTATACATGTGGTAGCATGAAACATATTGCAACATAAAGTAATTATCCAGCTATGAAGGTGAAACGTTATGAGTGTAAGAAATTGGGACGTTTTGCAAGGGTTTGCAATGAAGAGAATGTGGAAGGTATATATAATGTGAATTTTTTACACCACAATGTTGAGAAGGAAATAGAGGGACAGGAGTTGAACACTGATGATGAGGTTTTGGTATTGATTTTGTGTAGATACTGAATGCAATGGAGCCAGTGGTCACGGATGAGCCGTATCATCCTCCTAAATTTCAAGTGCATATACGTGACACAAATGTTTGGATGTGGGCTGATTCATGCTCACCATACACTTTGATTGACAGAGAAAGTTGCATCAGTGGAGGTGGGGTAAGTGTAAGCGAAACTAATATGAAACCAGAAGCTCGGTGGGATTGTAAACTATTGATTATATGATACTTTCTGAGAAAAATATCTTTTAAAAGTCAAAGTATTTTATGCAAAGTGTATTTTGTAGAAAAGGAGAGAATATTTTTGGGGTGGAGAGAACAGCATGCATTAGGTATAATATGAGATCCCAACAAGACGGAATAGGTTTTGGTAACTGTTGAGGAAGGTACATCAAAATGGTTTCCTTAATTCTCTAAGTTATTTGAACAGGATCTTGGATGATTACCCAAAAATAATCCATAAAATATTTTGGAAAAAAATGCTTAACCTATTATGTACAAAATAAGAAATGTTCCCATTACATTAAGGACTCCACTGAAAGAATAATTGGAAAGATTGCAAAAGAATAACATAATAGAACCCATAGAGTCATCATAATGGTTGAGTTCTATAGTTATAGTGTGCAAACCAAATTGCAAAACAAGAATGTGTGTTGACTTGAGGAATATAAACAACAATCTTTGCGTGGTTCGTCCTCCTCTGCCTATTATTGGAGAATTATTATCTGGTGTAAAAAAAGCTCAATACTATTCCACTATATATGTATCTAGTGCATACCATCAGATTATATTACATTCTAGTTCCAAATATTTGAGATAATTTCTTACTCATGAAGGAACTTCTCACGTTCTAAGAATGCTTTTTGGGTTGGCGTCTGCATACGCTGTTTTCCAGTGGGTAATGCAAGTGAAATTTTTTCAGGAAGAAATTTTGATTTGGGAAGGTAACAAACAAGAACTTGATAAGATAGCATGAAGTGTACTTCAAATACTATTAGAAGCCTGCCTTATGGTGGTTTGAGAAATATAAGTTTGCTGTTCAAGAGATGGAGTACTTAGTACATACTCAATCGAGTAAGGGTATTAAACCCAAACTAAAATTGAGAGAAGCTCTATGCTTCTCTAAATGCCCCATGTCCTAAGGATAAAGACCGCTTCCAGTCTTTTTTGGGATTAGCAGATTATTATGCTAAATTTGTCATTCATTTTGCTGATTGAGTGCAACCTATTAAGGATTGATGAAATAAGGTCAGAAATATGAATAGTCACAAGAATGTCAGGAAGCTTTTAAAGACATACATTTTTTTATAGTTAATGCTGTAGAATTTAAACAAATTGTTTCTAAAGATTGTTCAACTATTGTAACAGATGTGAGCATGCATAGGCTGGGTGCTGTGCTTATGTCGTCAAGGGAAGTTTGTGACAGAGTGATAGCATTTGCTTCTAGGACTTTGAAGTGGGATGAAAATTCATTCCACTATTGAGAAAGACGCAATGGCTTGTTGGAGGAGTGTCCAACATTTCGGAAGTTTTGTATGGGGTACTGAATTTGAATTAAGCACTGAACACAAACCATTGATTGATTTGTTCACTACAAAAGGTGCAGGAAGGGTTACACCATTCATAGCCAAGTGGTTGTTCAGGTTGCAAGAATAAACATTTACCATGAGATTTGTTACTGGTGTGAGAAATGTAAATGTGTACTGCTTATCATGAGTGCCACTGCAGTGTGAAGATTAAGGGGTCGATTCCGATCCTGTATTTTTTCCTGTATGAATCGTACACGTCCCGTCCCACCCGTGAAGTATGATTCGTACAGGAAAAATACATACGGATCGGCCCGATCCATTCAAATTGGATCGGGAAAAGTTGTACGAGACGGACCCGGACACTTTTCTGTACGAAGCCTAAAAATACAGTCCGACCGTACAAGTACGATCCAGACCGGCTTTCCGATTTAGGATACGTACAGAAAACATCCCGTACAAGGGGAATGACTTTACCCGATACAAAGCAAACTTTGTACGACTCGTATCCCGGGAAAAGTAGTTCCCGGGGTGCGAGTCGTACAGGGGTACGAGTCGTGCAGGGCCCCCATGCATATGTACACACCTTACAACAACATCGCGTATGTACGGTGCATACCCCAACATCGCGTATGTACGCACCTTACAACAACATCGCGTATGTACGCACTTTACAACAACATCGCGCATGTACGGTGCTACGCCAACATCGCGTATGTACGCATCTTACAACAACATCGCGCATGTACGGTGCGTACGCCAACATCGCGTATGTATGGTGCGTACCCCAACATTGCATATGTACGGTGCGTCTGCCAACATCGCGTATGTACGGTGCGTCTGCCAACATCGCGCATGTACGGTGCGTACCCCAACATCGCGCATGTACGGTGCGTACGCCAACATCGCGTGTGTACGCACCTTACAACAAAATCGCGTATGTACGGTGCGTACCCCAACATCGCGTATGTACGGTGCGTACGCCAACATCGCGTATGTACACACCTTACAACAACATCATCGTGTATGTATGGTGCGTACCCCAACATCGCGTATGTACGGTGCGTACGCCAACATAGCGTATGTACACACCTTACAACAACATCATCGAGTATGTACGGTGCGTACCCCAACATCACGTATGTACGCACCTCACAACAACATCGCGTATGTACGCACCGTACATAGGCAATGTAAAACAGTACAAGGAGGGTCTATTCGACTCGCACAACACCACAAAACATGTCTACAGTGCACAAAACATGGAAATGACTGACCTGGCCACATCCAAACAGGCAAACAGCGGCCCAAACTCACAACCACCCCTTATAACACACCCACCAAAAATTCAAACTGAGGCCCACCCACAAATGGACCAATAAAAAGGGCCCACACACACAAACCATGGGCCTTTGCAACAGACTCACTGCAGCTAGAGAGTACACACCAACAACTGCACCCATCCACCTTAACATATACACCTTCACACAACCTCCTTCACACATACCCCCTCTTCACATTCAGATCCACAACTTCATATTCAGACCCACACACCCACACCCATACACACCCTCACCCCACACCATGCCCACAGACAAGAATCCAAAGTTCACAAGGGAGGAGCTGGAGATCCTTGTCAATTAAGTCATCAAGGTCGAGCCACAGCTGTTTGGAACAGTGGTCAGACAGACCAGCATAGCTGAAAAATCACGCCTGTGGCAGAGGATCGTCGATAGGGTGAATGCTGTTGCACCCATCAGAAGGACCAGGACTGAATGCCAAGCCAGGTGGTACGATCTGCGGAGGGCAGTCAAGCGAAAAATGAATGACGACTACGCCCAGAGCAACATCACTGGAGGTGGTGGGCCCCACAGACCAGTACATTTCCATCCCTGGGAGGAGAAGGTGATGGCCCTGCTTCCGCCGGTGGGAGTACATTAGGGGTGGGCGGAATTTGCGAAATCCACTTTAGCAAATTATCGCGAAAATGTTTAAAATTATCGCAAACAAGCGGAAATATCGCGAAGATGCAGAATTTTTTTTCCCGCATGTTGGCGAGATTTTCTGCATGGTTGTGGGTCGCCAACTTACCCATGTGGTTGCTCGCGGGCGCGGCCATCTTGTTTTGAGTTGTCTCACGGTGCATGATCGTGAGAAGAAAGACGTGAACGCGCGACGCATGACGTCACTGCGGGCGCGAACTGTCGCGAGACAGCGCAAATGGCTAAATACAATCCAACATCTCATGGAGAACGCGACCGGATCAAGAAAACTTGTCGGCGAACGCAGGGATTCAGGTAAGGCGATCGCGCGTGCGCGAAAATGTATTATTTTACAGCGCGAGCAAGAAACAAATTATCACCAAGCTGCGGAAAGCGGAAATTTTGACATTTTCGCGCTCTCCGCGGAACGCAAAAATGTCAAATTATCGCAATTTCCGCGAACAGAACAAAATTTTTGCCCAGGCCTAGAGTACATGGACTTCAAGGAGTTCCAGAGCCTGGTGAGTACACAAACAACTTATGTAACATACTACACAAAATGCACGCAACTACCTCCAAACACTCACTGGCCAGAACCATAGTAAAAAACAACGCTAATGCCACTAACATGTGTATGCCCCATTGAGAAAGCAAGGCCATGCTATGTCCCATGCTACACGAAGCAATAACCCAAGAATGGATGTCCGGTATGATGGGAGGGTGGGTGTCACAAAACGCATTGTTGAACTCCAAATCAGACACAAATTCCCTCATCCCATATGGCCCAGGTACATACCCATGCACAATACACAGGGACTGTGAAAGTACTGACAAGATAGCTGACACTGGGCCCTGGTGTAGGCAGCACAAGGCCCTCCTGTGACCAGTGCAAACACAAACACCAAGACAACAAGGTCAGATATCTAGGACAGGAACTCACACTCACTGTCATGGCAGCATGCTCCATGGGGGGACAGCTACATCACCTGGGAGCCCCAGTGCCAAATCACACTACACCCACCAGCAGGCCCTGTCACACACACCTCTTACACAAGCAGACACCCCCGGTACAGGCAATGGATTTACCCACTGTCACAATGGACATATAACACAACAGGACCAATACATAGCCGAAGAAGCATCCAAGCCAAAAATCGACAAGTCAAAGACTCAGGAACACATATCAATCTGTCCCCTGCAACATACCCATCCACAAGTGAACATAGAGGAGAATGCTAGGCACAAACAACTACCTGGAGGAACATTTCCAACTAGAATGTGTAAGAAACATGGATGTTGCATGAAACAGCATGAATATTGTCTGTCTCTCACACACAGGGCAACATGAGGAATCTCCCCCCAACAATGGGGGTGAAGAATCACAGTCCCAGGCTCGGGAGGAACCTGATCCTACCGGCAGCGACGCCTCTCAACACTCCGCGGATGACCCCGACTGACCTGGACCCTCTGGTGTCCAAGTCCCTGCAGCAGCTGGTTCAGGAACATCTGTGCCAACCACCCACCCCCATTCCTGCCACATCCCAGGAGACACCGAGGAGCCCTGCCCGCAGTGAACAACTGAGCCAGTTTGACCAGGAGGGACAAGGTTCGCCGGGCAACCAGGAGGAGGCAGACAACACCACCACTGCCATCCCTCAGGGGTCCCGTAGACCCGATGTGCCCACAACGGCAGGCCAGGATCGTGTGGGCAGGGGTGGTGGGAGTGGAGGCAGGCGGAGGCGAGAACCTGACCAGCCAGCTGAAGAGACCGGTATGTCACACATACACAACATCATGGAGGCATACCGGCGTGATACCAGGGAGATCAGCCAGGTAGGTGGGACACTCATAGAGATAAAGGGGACCATCACAGAGATGAAGAACCAGCAGGCCGAGCAACATGCCAGTCAACAACAACACCAAGGATGGATGGAGGCAAGACTGGCTGAGCTGGCAGTGCAAAGGGACATAAGCCATTCACTTTGTCGGATCGCAGACAACATGGGCAACCCTCCCTGTGCCACCAGGCGAAGCCCACCACCAGCCACAGGGAGGGAGGAGGAGGAGGATTTGTCCGATGGAGCGTCCCAAGCATCGTCAAGGCCTGCATCTGAGGGTCCCCCGAGGAATGTGTGTCGTCCACAGAAAAGACCGTGAGAGGCAGCGGCCCATCCACATCTCCCAGGTCACCTGGCCTGGCACCTGGCCTTCATGTGCAACAGCATCACCTCATTGACTGACATTCTCTGCCACATGCACTTGCTGGTCACAGTCTGACCAATGATGCCAAACACTGTGGTTTGGACTCTGCTGCTTTCAAATGCCAAGGATCCCATCACCCCTGGGAACTTTGGATTCTATGGTCCCTGTATTTCTCCTTTTTCTTGCACAAATCACGCCCCAGACCTATAATAAAAAAAAAATTACATTTGATGTTGCAGTCATTTCGCATGAGTCCACAACATAAGTGTGGGGATATGTCAAAGTATGCCTGAGTGTGGAACTAGCTCAAGCCATCCATACACTGGGATCTGAGTCCCGTCGAGGACACACATGGGTCACAATGTATCATCAAATACAGACATGGAGCCCAATACTCACCCGTGATGGCCTCAAGCTGCTGAGGGGGGCTTGCAGTACTGCTCGGACAGAGCAATTTGGAAGAGTATCATGAAGGCGTAGAGGTCATGGGTCATGTGGAGGTGCCCGGGGAGGGAGTCCCAGGTCTGTTTGGCGAGGTGGGAGAACTATCTCCTGCATGCAGTTGTTCTGTGGATGTGATGAATGGTGGCCAGGGCAAGGTTGGCTGCACAGAGTTGGGCCAACGGGGTGTTGGATGACAGACGTCCAAGGTCGGTTTTGGGTCTGGGGTTGTGGACTGCCTCCTGAGTGTGGGTGAGGAGTCTAAAGGTGATCCTGCAGCAGACAGTGAGGCACTGTAGCTATCTCAGGTGGACGGTGATGTGGCTGGGACGGGGGATGTTGAAGATGAGGTGTGCGGATTCACCCTGGATGTGGACAAGTTCTCCTGCAGTTTTGCTGTTGTCCCTCCATAGAGGGCGTTGCTGTGGTTGACCCGGCTAGTGTCGTGGACCTGGGGGACGGTCTGTCTTGCCTTGGAGTGGATCTATCTTTGGATCATTTGCAGCATGCGGAGGGTGTTGCAGCATGAGGTACAGATGGTGTTGAGTTGCATGGTAATTGTGAGCGATGAGTCGATGATGAACACCAGCTTGCGTGCGTGGCCACTGGGTGCTGGTGCGGTGCCCAGGCCGGTGGGACACAAGAGTTGACCCAGCCGTAAGGGGACAATCCTCAGATGATGACATCAGTCCTGTCCAAGTCCAGCCTCAGGTGGCTGATGTTCAGCCATTCGTCAACGGATCTCATGCCTTCTTGAAGGTTGGATCTGGCAATGGCTGGGTCTTTGGTGAGGGTGAGGAGCAGCTGGGTGTCAATGGCATACGAGATGATGATGAGGACGTGTGCGCATGTGATGGTGGAGAGGGCGGTCATGGAGACATTGAAGATCGTCACGCTGAGAGATGAGCCCTGGGGCATGGGCCAGATGACCCCAGTGTACCACATGCGGAAGGGTGGAGGCAGACTCCCTGGGCCTTGCTGGTGAGCTACTTGTTGATTTAATCCTGGGCCCTCCTCTGGATACCAGTGTTTGAGATGTGTGAGCTGACAGTGTGGTAGAACATGGTGTAGAATGCCGTTGAGAGGTCAAGGGGGGTGGTCTCACCATTGTTGAGCAGGGCAAAGTTGTCGTTGGTGGTGGCAATTATGACGGTTGCAGTGGTGTGATTACTGTGGAAGATGGTCTGGTGCCGGTTGCCTGGAGCTGTTAACGTGGAGGAAGTTTGTCAGTTGCTCGTTGAGTGTCTTCCTGATGACATTTGCTGGGTAGGGAAGCAGGGTAATGTTCCAGGAGTTCTTGCGGTACTGCCGTCCGTTGTTTAAGAAGGGCCTGGGTCTCTGCATGCCTCCAGCTCCCATGGAATGTGGCAAACTCAAAGGAGACATTCATGACGTGCTGGACGTGGGCTTCAAGGATGGGGAATGATGTGGTTGAGATGTTGTGTGGAAGGGGCCTGATGGAGAGCCAGAGTGGATGGTGCACATGAGCCAGGTGGTGTATTTGCTGCTGACGGGAGTCCGGAACCTGAGGGGGGTTTGTCCCGCGGATAATAGTGCTGTCTGCCTCTGTGTGCCAAGACTGTCGTGTATGTCCATGAGCTTGCAGTGGTAGAAAGTTGCAAGGGATTTTATCTGCCTTGCAAGGGTGGGGTGTCTTTTGGATGGAGAGCTGCTGTCAGTCCACTCACAATGCTGATGAGCTCCTTTAAGTCGTGTGTTTTGGTGCCTCGGCCCTATCTGAAGGATCTCCACTTGTCCTTGCTGATGATATGGTGATGGCTGTGTGTGGCGTTTTCCAGGGCTGTAAGGTAACTGATGGTTCTTTGTGTTGCAAGGTTTGCACAAGAGTCCAGCTAGATCTGTATGAGTCCAGTAGGTCTGCCTTGTCCCAGGTGGCTTAGCTGTTGTTGTGCTTCACAGGAAAGTCCGTCAATGTGGCAAGATTGTTGGATCAGTTGCTGATCCAGTGTGTGAGGTTGCAGGGTGTGGCGGGGGTGTTGGTTCGAGTGTCCCACACAGCTTGTCTGTGGTGATTTACATCAAGCATCTTTGGGGGATCGGTAGCGGGGTGTGGGGCAGTGTGTTGCTTGTCAGAGACGTCGATGCAAATGTTGATGGACCAATGATGGATGGTGGTGTGGTTCTCCTCCAGAAAGAAGTTACTGGCCCCCAGCCACATGTAGCCTGTGGAGGTGAGGGTGTGCGTGCAGATGTACGTGTTGATGGCTTTGCGGATTTGTGGATGTAGGCCTGGAGATCTGTAGATGAGAGTTACTCTGAGGGTTGCCAGGGGGTTGGTGCAAAACCGGATTTGTGACTCTGAGGGTGTACTTGTGAATAAATTGCAAGTCATCCGCCGGGATTGATGGTGCCGTCCCTGCGGGTGATCTTTTATCCGTCAGAGATGGCAATGAAGAAGTTGTGTGCTGAGGATGTTTTTATCCAGGTTACTGTCATGAAGGTGATGTGTGGGGCTGTTGTGTTGAGGAGGTAACAGAGTCCAATGGCGTGCTGGTAGACGGAGCAGGTGTGGAGTAGGAGGCACATGACCTGGTTGTTCTGACAGGGTCTGGTAGGCGGGGCAGCGCTGTGTAGGCAGTTGGAGTTGCACACTCAGCATGCAAAGGTGTCGTGTGTGCGCTTAGGGGTTGCCTGAGAGCAGGAGGTTGCTTGTCTGGTGGACATTGCTTGGAGGGTGGCTGCAGCATATGCCTGTTGTGTGACGAGGGTCATGCAAGGACCAGAGAGTCGTGCACTGTGCACGTAGCAGGCACAGACGGTCCTGCCTTTGGCACGGCGTTGGCTAAACAGCTGCTGGCTGCATTAAGAATGGGTACAGGGGGGAGGGGAGGAGCATTTTGTAGGCGTGCGGGTTGCAGAATCAGGGCACTCGGTGGGGCGGTGCCGCAGGTGAGGCTGCAGCCGGCGGAAGGGCTGAGAAACTAGGCAAAAAGTAGCACACAAAGACAAGGAGGTCAGAAAGGCATAGTGCAACAGGTGTATGTAAAGGAAGGAGTGTCAGTTTACTCATGGGTCACTCCAAGAAAATGTATGAAGAATCAGCAAAAATGACGGCCACAGGATCAGGCAACAAAATGCGGAGCTGTGCACAGGAGACACACCGTCAGCAGGCGTTGACGTCCCATTGTGGGGAGCAACCTGCACAAATACATACACAACCAGGTACTTCATGCACAGTAGAGATTATTAGCCATGAAGAACTGCATGCATGTTGCCGAAGTACACATACACTCAGTCATATGCTCAATCTTTGACAATTATGCCATAGATGACGCATGCAAACTGGCAAGAGATCTGCAGTGACAGAGATGAGGCACTTTGGATTGTGCTGAACACCTTTATTGCACAAACTCACACAAAGGGAAATGCATCCATACGAACAGACTCACAGGTCAGTTGACAGAACATGTGGGACATACGCTGGACCCCCCCTTCACAACACGGATGTTGTAAATCCCAATGAACTGGCACACAAGTTCAGGGGATGAGCCAAGCACATCCTGCTGCACACGGAGAGGCTGCAATTCACCATAGAGCCTGTTGTTGTGATGTCCCACACTATGTCCACCCGCAGCATCCGCAATGTTTCAGAGGCAAGGTTTACGCACATTGATGCCTTCATCAGACTCCACACTCCACTACAGATGACTGTCAAGAAGGGTGACTATCATGTCATGGGAGTGATGCTACATGTTATATGCTCCATGGTGAGAAGACATGTATGCATGGTACCACAACATGCACAGAAGCAGTCCCCACACATTCCCAACCCGTACCACCACCAAAATGCCTTGCTGCAATCCTTACCCAAACTGACATTTCCACATGTCTGTGCATGGAACGCTGATTCAGCACACGTTGCAATCCTCATGAGGAATAGCAGGAGGACAAAGATGACGCGAGCAGACAACAGGCGCAAAAACCTGGGAATGACAGACACACAAGAAGTCACCTAAAACAAATCTCACCGCAAACATGGTCAGTTACGAAACATGAACAATGTTGGACACATGCAAATTTCAAAGAAAGTCTCTCTGCAAAACTGTGTGGCATGACATCATCACTCGAGTGACACATCAGTACACAGATCAAAGTCACTTTGCATTCAGTCAGCTGGACACACACATTGCAACACATGCCACTCAATGCTACAAGCTTGCACACTCATACCCAGTGACTCACCATTATGACAAGAAGTTGCGTATGAGCTGACTCCGGATATCATCCTCCTCCTCATCACTTGCCTCGTGACCAAGCCCTGGATCCTCCACGGGTGGATGTTGCTGCTCATCAGGATCAAGGATGAGTGGTACTGCCTTCTCAACGGCCATGTTGTGCAGCATGCAGCACACAATGAAGATTTTGCACACCTTCTCCGGTGCATATGGGAGGGACCCGCCTGTCTTGTCAAGGCACCGGAATCGGCTCTTTAGGAGGCCAAACATCCTCTCAATCACTCGCCTGGTCTGCCCGTGTGCATTGTTGTACCTGTGATCTGCAGCTGTTCTTGGGTTGCGGAGAGGTGTCATTAGCCATGGCATGTTGGGATTTCCAGAGTCCCCTACATAGAAACATCATGTAAATAAGTGGGTCAGGAGATGCCGTAACAGCCAAAGATACCGCAACACACAGGACAGAGTATACCCACCAACAAGACATGCTCGTTCGTTGTGCCGCCGCAGCATCATTTGTGGCACCCTGCTACGCCTCATGATGTAGGCATCGTGTGCTGATCCTGGAAAACGTGCACAGACATGGGAAATCAGCATGTTAGCAAGACACACCACAAGGGCATTTATTGAGTGGTAATGTTTAC
Source organism: Triturus cristatus (assembly GCF_964204655.1). Lineage (NCBI taxonomy): Eukaryota > Metazoa > Chordata > Amphibia > Caudata > Salamandridae > Triturus > Triturus cristatus. Next base: position 1,494,297,301 of record NC_140589.1, read on the forward strand.
AGTTGCGATAGGCTTGCTCCTGTGCCTGTAGTGGTACCAAAGCCACATGTGTCCCTCAATGGACCCAATGACATGGGGCATCCCTCCCAGGGCATAGAAATCACCCTTGACATCTGTCAACTCCTCAGGAGTCGGAAATTTGATGAATTCATCAAGGTGCTCCAACATGGCTGCCAAAACATCACGCAGGACACAGCTGAACATTGTCTGTGACATCCCACCAACATCAGCTATGGTCAATTGAAACGTACCTGTGGCAAAAAAATGTAGGGCTGCCACCACCTTCATCTTGGGGGTGAGCGCAGTAGGATACCTGTGTTGCGGTTGGAGGTGTGGTGCCGGTCAAGTCCTCAATCAACTGTCAAGTGAATCTGTAACGTCGTATGCAGGCACGTTCCCTCATGGCAGCCAAGTCTGGCATTGGTCTTGGGACAGGCGGTGCCCTGCAAGACATTGTTAGGAATAATGAAGATTGAGAGTCTGCCAACATCAATGTCAATGAACATAGCACATGCTAAACTGCTACTAAACATCAGGTAACTATGGAGTCTGGTGTGTGCAATACATCCAGGACACATATGTCAGCTTGCTGGCACTCCTACGAAAAGCCAGATACACCTGTTGATTGTCAAGTCTACATGACATGCCCTGAAATGAGCTGGGGGCAAGTCTGAGTGAACAGCCAGAGATATCACCGGAGTGACACACATCCACATAGCTGCATTGGAAGGATGTCATCTCATCCAGACAGTTGACTGCAAGGCACACACACAGGTCACATGGAATGTCAAATGTACATATGAAACACATTGCGATGAAGGGGTAAACGTGACGACAAATAAACACAGCCATTCAGACGACGCAGACATGTATGCCTGGGAAAATATGATGTCCAATGCACACAGACCCTACAGCCGTGGGAATCCACATGTGGCATGGTGTGCGTAGATGTGTGCCATGCCCATCTCCACACAGACCCATGTTGGATGCACCATCAGCAGATGCAGTTGGCGGAACACTAACAGCAAGCTCACGGGAACACATGACACACACCTGACATAGTGACATAGGGGCACGCTGATCATGACATGTCAGTTGATAGAGTGTCCTTGTCCCTGGCATCAGGAGACAGGTGCGGGTGGTGATGACTGTGCCATCCCACTGCTGCTGTGCATGACACAGTTGGACTACAGACACACATGTGGCAAGTGGCAAGGTGATGTGTGCCACATAGTGCCCCATCACACATGACATGTGTACACAGGTCATCACACATCAATTGTGCAACTAGATGAGATGACCTGTGCAATATCACTGGCTGACACACCTAGTGCCTGCACATGAAAGTATGCAATGACAAGTACTTGATGGACATCCTTGTGCGACTCGTAGCCCTCCATTCATTGCGTGTGTACGCATTGTATCACTATTCTACTGGTGTCCGTAGGGGTACGTGTGAAACGCACCATACCCACGCACTCATTGCGTGTGTACAGTCCGTATCACTATTCTACTGATGCCGTACGGGCACATGTGAAACGCACCGTACACCCGCATTCATTGTGTGTGTACAGTCCGTATCACTGTTCTACTGGTGCCATAGGGGTACGTGTGAAACGCACCATACCCACGCATTCATTGCGTGTGTACGGTCTGTATCACTGTTCTACTGGTGCTGTAGGGGTACGTGTGAAACGCACCGTACCCACGTCTTCATTGTGTGTGTACGGTCCGTATCACTATTCTACTGGTGCCGTAGGGGTACGTGTGAAACGCACCGTACCCACGCATTCATTGCGTGTGTACGGTCTGTCTCACTGTTCTACTGGTGCCGTAGGGGTACGTGTGAAACGCACCGTACACCCGCATTCATTGCATGTGTACGGTCCGTATCACTGTTCTACTGGTGCCGTACGGGTACGTGTGAAACGCACCGTACCCATGCATTCATTGCGTGTGTACGGTCCGTATCACGGTTCTACTGGTGCCATACGGGTACATGTGAAGCGCACCATACCCACGCATTCATTGCGTGTGTACGGTCCGTATCACTGTTCTACTGGTGCTGTAGGGGTACGTGTGAAATGCACCATACCCACGCATTCATTGCGTGTGTACGGTCCGTATCACTGTTCTACTGGTGCCGTACGGGCACGTGTGAAATGAACCGTACACCCGCATTAATTGCATGTGTACGGTCCGTATCACTATTCTACTGGTGCCGTACGGGTATGTGTGAAACGCACCATACCCACGCATTCATTGCGTGTGTACGGTCCGTATCACTATTCTACTGGTGCCGTATGGGTACGTGTGAAACGCACCATACACCCACATTCATTGCATGTGTACGGTCCGTATCACTATTCTACTGGTGCCGTACGGGTACGTGTGAAACGCACCATACACCCGCATTCATTACATGTGTACGGTCCGTATCACTATTCTACTGGTGCCGTACGGGTACGTATGAAACGCACCATACTCACGCATTCATTGCGTGTGTACGGTCCGTATCACTATTATACTGGTGCCATACGGGTACGTGTGAAACGCACCGTACACCCACATTCATTGCGTGTGTACGGTCCGTATCACTAATCTACTGGTGCAGTACGGGTACATGTGAAACGCACCGTACATGTGTGTGTATTTCAAAATTACATAGGGGCACATAGGGGACAAGTATTAGGCCCAAAATGCATGCTGGTTGTCATGGATACAGAGTTTTCATTTGCAATGTGTCCATCAGGTGTCCTGGAACACTCAGTTGGCCAAATAATACAATGTTGCAAAGTGGTTGTTGACTTGACATGATGCTCAAAATTTGAACGATGCGAATGCGTGTCATTGGTGTATGTTTAAAGAGATTGGAGTAAACATATGATGCAAATGAGTCTGACCAATCACTATGTACTCCTCTAAATGAATGCCCCTCAGCAAGACAGATATAAGGCAGCCAGAACCCATGAGAGGGCACTTGCCTGCACAACTTTCCAGTCGACCACACTGCTGCTGTCTCTGCTTCCTCTGGACCATGTCGCGTACTGTGGAGAGGGCCCAGCCATTCACCCTAGAGGAGAATGAGGCGTTGCTGGACGTCCTCCTCCCACAGTACCCCAAGCTGTATGGGAGACCAGGGGAGCAGGTGAGTGCTGACTCCACTACCTTTCCCTATGCACCTGTTGTGTGACTGTCACTTCTGGCATTGTGTCCAGGTGTGACAGACATGCACAGTTGATTAGAGTGGGTCCCGGGGGGGACATGCTTATGTCTCTCATGCAGAGCATGAGGTAGTTCCTGTGTGCACTCTTCACTTGCATTGTGCTTACTGTAACATTCACTGCATAGTGCATGACACATTCAGCCTGGCAAATCCTTGGTGGCTTTTTTTCCTATTGTCCTGAGGTGATTCAGTGGTCCCCCCCGGTGTGACAGGTGACTGTACCCACAGATGTGTATGAGTTGAGTGGACCTGTGGTGAGAGTGTCCAAATGATGTTTACGACCTCATGGACATTGATGTGTGTGAATGTTCCTTGTCATGTGGGTTAGTGTCTATGTGAAGTGTTGCACCACAGCTGCATGGAGGAGGCAACAGCTCTACCCATCTGATGTAACAAGTAAGCCATGCTGTGTGTCTGACTTGCAGAGCTAGCACGACACCTGTGACACCCCACAGGCAAGTGGCACATGTGCAGAGTGAGGGTTGTATCCGCTGTTGTCACTGACAGGCGAGTGATCTGTGCCTGGGTGTGTCTGTCTAGTCTGCTGAGGGTGCGTCAGTGGAGTGGGACATGTGACTGCTTGGCACGTGCTGTCCATCAGCCTGCTGTTGAATGTGTTGCACAGTGTGTGCCATGATCAGTGAATGTGTCGCACCACTTATGCCGCCTGTTGACTTTCAATGCCATGTAGTGCATTGGGGCTTGCACACAGGCCAATTTCTCATTGATAATGATGCAATTCCTGTCAGCATCCTATGCCCTGTTCAACATATCAAGGATGTTCAAATGTGTGTCTCTGGGACATGGAGCAGGTGTAGTGATGTTGTCTCACTTTGTCATCCTGACAAGTAACTGCCTATGAGAAGATGGTGATCTGGCAGGACATCGTCAGGGCCGTGAGATCGGCGGGGGATTGGAGTCGGCGCCTACCACAGGTCCAAAAACGGTGGCAGGACATCTGGTGCTGGACCCGGCGGATCACCCGGGTCCAGCTGGGGCTCGACCCTCCTTGCCCCCACGGTAGGCGCCGACGCCTGACCTCCCACATGACCCATGTCCTGGCGGTGGTCTTCCCTGACCTCGATAGGCAGTTGCAGGAGAGACTGCACCAAGGAGGGGGTAGGTACATGGCTGTTTGTTGTGTTATGTGTCACCAGCTTTTGGAAGTGCTCTGTAACCTGGATACACTCCCAGAGTTTATATGTGCAGTGCATTTTCTGTTCCCCAATGTCACATGGTGCTCTTTTTCATCCCTTCCCCTCCTTGACATGTGTCCCCTGGTCTGTGTGTAATCACATTTGCACATGGTCATCTAGGGTGCCAGAAAATCAAAGTGCACATTGCTTTCCGCATCATGTGGGAGGGTGGTCTGTGACATGTGTTGGTACATTGCCTGTGCCATGACCTGTTCACTATGTTGGGAGTCCATATTTGTTGGCACTGATAATGAGTCTCAACATAGGAGTGTGAGGTTTCAACTAAACACCCTTGCACCATGCATGACCAATGTTGTGGCCTCAGACATGATGTGCATGAGTGGGAGATATGCATAGTGCCATGACGGTTGCTCATGGTACAGTCAGCTCATTCCAGGAACACGGAGCAGTGTGCCCACTACAATCCCCTGAGACACCCTGGCCTCCTAATCATGTGTGTCATCCAACACTGTGCACATTCTCTGTGGGTTCCGCATAGGTCTGCCTCTGTGGCATTGTTCCCTGGCCTAGTTTGTATATTTTCAATGTGTGCTACATGTGTCCACTGGACAGGGATACACCATTTGGTTTGTGCATACTCACACTAGGCAGTGCCTGTGTGGCTATTCACAACAATCTGTTGATGGTTGTTTGTCACAAATATGTGTTGGCAGCCCCACGAGGTGATGTTGTGTCAATTTAGCAATTGTTGCTGCACAGTTTTGGAAACCCTGATTAAGAGGTGTCACTTCTTGATCCGTATCAGTCACATTGACTCAGGTATGGGGGGGGGTTGTGCGGAAGAGGCCTACATGGGCACCCCTGATTTCTCCTTGCCAGGTCTGACCTGTGTGTGAGAATTGGCTGTACAAAGAATCACCGTGCAGTGCCCCTGTGATGGTGGCCAGTGCTTAATGTTCGTGCTTTGCAGCCTGTGCAATTTTTTTAACAACATGAATAATGCTCATAAATTTTTGGCACATGTGTGTGGTTCAGATGCAATGCAGTTTGGTCTTTGTGTGCTGACATCTGTGTGGACATTCTGGCTTGCCATGAGGGTGTCCCCACAGTACAGCTATGTTTTTTTACAACACAATTGCAGGCCTATTAGCTTATGCATTGTCCTGGGTTTGGACATGTGTGCCACTCTACATGACAGGCAGTGGGTCATATGTGTAGCCAACTGTGTCATCAGGTAACGGATGGCCATGTGACAACTGACATAATTCAAGTTGTTAGTCAAAAATGTTTGTACCTTGGCACTCACAGCACTTGTCGACAATTCTTCATGTTTTAAATGTGGTAATTTGATGATTTGTGTTAAGAACACTAATGTGCCTGCATGAAAGATGTCTCCCAAGGAAGTGCACACCAAACAACATTTCCACTTTCATGGAACATGCTGGCACCTTTTCAAAGAAGCCACTGTTAGAATTAAATGGTGTTGCAGATTCTCCGTATACATGTTCCCACAGTGGTCTTGATTTTGTGAAACTCCTTTGTTGTTGGTGATACAAACTAACGTGTGTCAAGACATCAAGACCTCCGTGGGCCCATGTATATGTACTTTCTGCAACACCATTTATTTCTAACAGTGGCTTCTTTCAAAAAGGTGCCAGCTTCTTCAATGACAGTGTAAATGTAGTTTTGTGTGCACTTCCTTGGGAGACATCTTTCATGCAGGCACATGAGTGTTCTTTTCACGAAATGGCGAATTGCCACATTCAATATATGTCGATTGTGTAAAGTATTGTGAGTCCCAAGGTAACAACATTTTTCAGTTTTGTGTTCCAAAGTACTTACAGGTCTCTGAGTGTGGTGACACCTTGAGTAGTGAGGTGTGTTAGTTTACGTTGGGTGCACCACTACTGTTTCTTTCAGGGTAAACAAGAGGTGGCATGACTTCATTGTATTGCTGTGCTCCCCTGTTCACAGACACTAGCTTCTCAGTGTATTTCTCATTCAAGTTGTGGCCTGGTGTGTTCTTTTTTTCCTTGTGTCCAAGTGGCATAGTGGGTCTACCAACTGGGCAGTACAGGGCATACATATGTGCGGAGTAATCTAGCTGTTACTCATGATGCATTGCCTGATATGCACTATGACCTATTGTTTTTGTGCTCATGTGTCAGATGCATACAGGTGACTGATGCATTTCTGTTTCTTCTCCTTGCCCACAGCATCATCATCGGAAACCGAAGGAGACAACTGCACGGACCTGGAGGAGGGACCCAGCGACAGTGCCACCAGTGCTGTAGAGTCAGAAGGAGCCAGTGGCACGGAGGCCGAGGGGAGTCAGTCTGAGGACCTGTCTGGAGGCGATACCAGCTACGATGCCGACGGGTCCGACGCTGACCTCCTCGAGGAGGCGGAGGCTGCAACACTACCTGGCAGCATCCCCACATCTGTCCCTGCCTCCTCCATTATAATCTCCGCCCTCCCAGTTGCTCCCGTCCCTTCTGTCTGTGCAGAGGTCCACCATGTCTCCTTCGGCCCAGGCACCGCACCCCCTGCCCCTGTCACCCCTGCTGCCCTCAGTGAAGAGTCTGTGGATATACTGCGGCAGTTGCAGGTTGGGCAGGCATCGGTGCTGAATAACTCCATGGCCACACTAAACTGCTTACACAGATTGTGTCGTTCATGGTGGGCATGTCAGCAATGATATCTGACCAATGCAGGATTCTGCGGTCCATGGACTCTTCCCTGACGGCAGCAGTTACTCTCCTGCAGCGCTCCGTCCCACCCCCTACCCCGGACCCATCCACACTTCCCTTTCCCATACCTGTCCAACGCACACCCAGACAGTCACGATAATGCACCCCACCAGACACAGGCAGCACACCCCCAAGTAAGGCAAAGCGCACACCTCCTGGCACGCACACTCAGGAGGATGTAGGCACACCCACAGGGTCTGGGGGCAGACGACATACACGCAGCCACAGTCACAGTCTGCAGTCCTCACAACCCTGTCCCTCCAAAACCACTCCCCTTGGCTCCCCTGACAAACGCTCACCCAAGAAGCTCTTTCTGAGCCACCACCCCACAAGCGGGCTAGGAAGTCCCCGGACACGGGAGTTGAGTCCCCCACCACATCAACCCCCTCCCCCAGGAGCACTGCACCCCATCCCTCGCCCACCACACCCTCCCTTGACCCTGGGAAATCCTCAGGTGCAGGGGTTCGGATGGACATACTGGCAGCGGTGTGCAGCGCCGAGCTCACCTCCACCTTCAGCGCTGCCCCACCCCCTGTGGTGGAGACGTCCACCCCTGCACCCATCACACCTACCCTTCCCCCTCCTGTCCCTGCGGTGCCTGGTACTGCCACAGATGATGCCCCACCCCCTTCCGACGAACCTGGAGGTTCATTTGTGCAGGCAAGCTAGGGGTAGACGCGGTCCCCTACGTCCCCCCTTGTACTTTACGTATGGACTGGCCATTGGCCTCTGTAAATAGTCTATTGTTTGATATTTTTTTGTGTTGAATAAAGCCTTTATTTTTACTTTCAACACTATTGCATTTCAGGTACTTGATGTTGGTGCTGAGGCTCCTGGAGTTGGTGTTCTGGTAATGTGTTAGGGTTCTGAGAAATGTTTTTGTCTGATGGTCATGAGGTGGACCATGGTATCTGTGTGCCATCACAATGTTTCTGCAAAGAATCATTGGTAGTGTGTGTTCATTTTGTTTTGAGACATTGTCCCAAGGAGTGTTCCTTCCTCTGTGGCACCTGACATCTTCCCTGCAAACAGTTGCACTATCGTTGTGCTGACCTGTGTCAATATTTCCTTTGTTGGTGATGGATCCCTTCAACAATGGCAATCCCTGCTCACCGATGTCTCCTGCTGAATCATCTGTGCCATCCTTGCTGGTCACTGTACTTGTGTTTTGAGTATGTCGAAATGCCTTCAGGGACAAATTCACACTTTTCAGCACTATGCATGTGTGTAATCACTGCCTACCACACAAATGGTACTTCTTATGCGGGGTATTTGGGCACCTGACTCAAAATTGTGGGCATTGTATCTAGGGGACTTCCACCCTATTCCTTCCATGAGAGACATCTTGGTGGCTGGACCAGCACCTGGACATTCCTATCAGTCCTGGGATGTGCGTGACAGTGTGTGTTCCCTTTGGCTATCTTAGTTTTGTAGGCAGTTACATGACTATACAGTCTTGTGGCATGATATCAGGGTGTGTATTGTGCTGCATCCGCCATGGGTGGGTATGCATGTGTTATTTTCCTCACACCCACATGTGTTGTGTCATGCAGTGGGTGAAATACATCCATCCTCCTGGGAGTGGGACACTACTGTCAGTGATGTGTTGTTATAGCACTGTCATCATAGTCCAAAGTTAGGGATGCGTACATACCACCATGTAGGTGTGGTCATCTGATAATGATGTACACCCCCCCTTATCTATGTCCACTGGTGGGAGTCCTCTGCACCCACCCCCATGTCTCTGTCCACTGTTGGGAGTCCTCTGCACCCACCCCTCATATTGCAGGCCACTGCTGGTTGTCATATGCACACACCCCATGCCTCTGTCCACTGCTGGGAGTCCTCTGCACCCACCCCCATGTCTCTCTCCACTGCTGGGAGTCCTCTGCACCCACCCCTCATATTGCAGGCCACTGCTGGTTGTCATATGCACCCACCCCCATGTCTCTGTCCACTGCTGGGAGTCTTCTGCACCCACCCCCATGTCTCTGTCCACTGCTGGGAGTCCTCTTCACCCACCCCTCATATTGCAGGCCACTGCTGGTTGTCATATGCACGCACCCCCATGTCTCTGTCCATTGCTGGGAGTCCTCTGCGCCCACCCCTCATATTGCAGGCCACTGCTGGTTGTCATATGCACCCACCCCCATGTATCTGTCCACTGCTGGGAGTCATATGCACCCACCCCCATGTCTCTGTCCACTGCTGGGAGTCCTCTGCACCCACCCCTCATATTGCAGGCCACTGCTGGTTGTCATATGCACCCACCCCCATGTTTCTGTCCACTGCTGGGAGTCCTCTGCATCCACCCCTCATATTGCAGGCCACTGCTGGTTGTCATATGCACCCACCCCCATGTCTCTGTCCACTGCTGGGAGTCCTCTGCACCCACCCCCATGTCTCTGTTCACTGCTGGGAGTCCTCTGCACCCACCCCTCATATTGGAGGCCACTGCTGGTTGTCATGTGCACCCACCCCCATGTCTCTGTCCACTGCTGGGAGTCCTCTGCACCCACCTCTCATATTGCAGGCCACTGCTGGTTGTCATATGCACCCACCCCCATGTATCTGTCCACTGCTGGGAGTCATATGCACCCACCCCCATGTCTCTGTCCACTGCTGGGAGTCCTCTGCACCCACCCCCATGTCTCTGTCCACTGCTGGGAGTCCTCTGCACCCACCCCTCATATTGGAGGCCACTGCTGGTTGTCATATGCACCCACCCCCATGTTTCTGTCCACTGCTGGGAGTCCTCTGCACCCACCCCTCATATTGCAGGGTACTGCTGGTTGTCATATGCACCCACCCCCATGTCTCTGTCCACTGCTGGGAGTCATATGCACCCACCCCCATGGCTCTGTCCACTGCTGGGAGTCCTCTGCACTCACCCCCATGTCTCTGTCCACTGCTGGGAGCCCTCTGCACTCACCCCTCATATTGCAGGCCACTGCTGGTAGTCATATGCATCCACCCCCATGTCTCTGTCCACTGCTGGGAGTCCTCTGCACCCACCCCCATGTCTCTGTCCACTGCTGGGAGTCCACTGCACCGACCCCCATATGTCTGGACACTGCTGGTATTCATCTGCACCCACCCCTATATGTTTGTCCACTGCTGGTATTCATCTGCAGCCACCCCCATATGGCCGGACATTGCAGGTATTCATCTACATCCACCCCTATATGGCTGACCACTGCTGGGAGTCCTCTACAGCCACCCCTACATGTCTGGACACTGCTGGTATTGATCTGCACCCACCCCTCACATTGCAGGCCACTGCTGGTTGTCATATGCACCCACCCCCATGTATCTGTCCACTGCTGGGAGTCATATGCACCCACCCCCATGTCTCTGTCCACTGCTGGGAGTCCTCTGCACCCACCCCTCATATTGCAGGCCACTGCTGGTTGTCATATGCACCCACCCCCATGTTTCTGTCCATTGCTGGGAGTCCTCTGCACCCACCTCTCATATTGCAGACCACTGCTGGTTGTCATATGCACCCACCCCCATGTCTCTGTCCACTGCTGGAAGTCCTCTGCACCTACCCCCATGTCTCTGTCCACTGCTGGGAGTCCTCTGCACCCACCCCTCATATTGCAGGCCACTGCTGGTTGTCATATGCACCCACCCCCATGTCTCTGTCCACTGCTGGGAGTCCTCTGCGCCCACCCCTCATATTGCAGGCCACTGCTGGTTGTCATATGCACCCACCCCCATGTATCTGTCCACTGCTGGGAGTCATATGCACCCACCCTCATGTCTCTGTCCACTGCTGGGAGTCCTCTGCACCCACCCCTCATATTGCAGGCCACTGCTGGTTGTCATATGCACCCAGACCCATGTTTCTGTCCACTGCTGGGAGTCCTCTGCACCCACCCCTCATATTGCAGGCCACTGCTGGTTGTCATATGCACCCACCCCCATGTCTCTGTCCACTGCTGGGAGTCCTCTGCACCCACCCCTCATATTGCAGGCCACTGCTGGTTGTCATATGCACCCACCCCCATGTATCTGTCCACTGCTGGGAGTCATATGCACCCACCCCCATGTCTCTGTCCACTGCTGGGAGTCCTCTGCACCCACCCCCATGTCTCTGTCCACTGCTGGGAGCCCTCTGCACCCATCGCCATGTCTCTGTCCACTGCTGGGAGTCCTCTGCACCCACCCCTCATATTGCAGGCCACTGCTGGTTGTCATATGCACCCACCCCAATGTCTCTGTCCACTGCTGGGAGTCCTCTGCACCCACCCCTCATATTGCAGGCCACTGCTGGGAGTCCTCTGCATCCACCCCCATGTCTCTGTCCACTGCTGGGAGTCCTCTGCACCCACCCCTCATATTGCAGGCCACTGCTGGTAGTCATATGCACCGACTCCCATGTCTCTGTCCGCTGCTGGGAGTCCTCTGCACCCACCCCCATGTCTCTGTCCACTGCTGGGAGTCCACTGCACCGACCCCCATATGTTTGGACACTGCTGGTATTCATCTGCACCCACCCCTATATGTTTGTCCACTGCTGGTATTCATCTGCATAAACAGGTAGAAACGTGCCTTCAAGGGATTTGTTTGGTAAATAATTTGTATAATTTCGATTCTTAATTAAAGGTAGGGCAGTTATATACCTACAAATGTATTAATTATCACTTTTTCAATACTTAAATCAGCTTAGTTTGTCAGAATCAGGATTGAATAAGGTGTGAGTGAATCATCACATAGTAACCTGAATACAATAAATTCAATAAACCAAAAGGAGGAGAAACAAGCGGGTGTATATATAAAAATTGAATTTATATTTCTAGTTCAAAAAAGGGTACTTCAAATTACAACAATTAAATACAGTGAAAGGAAATATTTCAATATTTGATGCCTTCACTTTCAAATTTATCCAACACTTTTTCACAACAATATATAGCCATTTCTCTGGAAAACAGTGTGATTGTCGACGTTTCGGTCTTTAGGTTTTCTTTACCAAGACCATCCTCAGGACAATTTTATTTACAAGGTTGACCCCTAATTAAATAAAAGAACATTGTCTTAATTAACGAAAAATCAACACCCTAAATAACGATACTTTTCCTCCAAAAAGTATATGTCGTTTCCTTAGTGATATTCTTAATCATGCATCTAGGATATTACTCTAGACTTGTAGTCACAATTATTTCGCATTCCTATTGAAAAACATACTTGTTTTACATAAATGAATAAACAAAGCAATGATCCAGAACGAGTCATAATAGATAATGAAAAGCGTCAGCATAATACTATAAATCATTTAAACTCATTTATCAGTTGTGCTTTTTGATCATTGTTGTCAGACATATAAAATGTAGGTTAGTCTTTATAAGCAATGGTAGTCCATTTTTTCTTATCCTAATCGTATTGATCTTAAATGTTGTCCCTATGGCTTTTTATGGGGGCAACATTTATAGAGGTTGTTAATAAACATTTTCAATATATTCCAGACCTCAAGGTATATGTATCTTAGTATCTTGACACTATCCCAGTGCAAATAGTCAGGATATTTAGCTTAGTTCTTCCAAGAATATTGTAGTATTTAACTGAAATGAGGGCACCAGAACATTAACGTGTCTTTGTTTGCAAAAATAGAAGAAAATAATGAAATCTAGTCATTATTTGATCTAATCGTTGTGCTAAAGTTGATACGACTTGTAAATACGTAACATGAGATGTGTTTGCACTTCTTCTAATGTTGTGAGCCCAAGAAGGTGATCAGGAGATATCAATAATGAATAAACATATTAATCTTGGTATTTCTAGTTCATAATAGGAACGAGCTTATCCAGATATTGAGAGACTGAAGTATATTAATCAATGAAGACATACCTCAAATCACTGCGGGTTATTTTATCCACTGAAAATCAAGCGGGACGTCCTAAATTCGTAACTAATCAGTATATTGTAGTCAAAGAAATTCAGTTGATTGTCAAAAAGCTCCCGTCTTAATCTAAGATCAAACATATATTCAATCAATTATTGGGTCAGCGGTAAACAAAGGATCTAGATTTTAGGCAGTGAGCTACTTAGAACATACCTGTAGGTTATTTAAATCTCAAAAGAGCCTCTGTGTGGCAAAACTACTCTTGTGTCTGTTTACCGACACCGTTAAACACTCAAGTGGTCGTGAAGATGTCAGCGAATTAATCTAAAATGAAGAAAATATCTAATTTAGTTTGAGGTTAGAAGTTGGAGAAGGGTCTTACACTCCACTGCTTAACTACTTATAACATACCTGGCTGTTCTGAAGGTTTTAGTCTTACATGCACGTCTGGACGTCGAACCAACTGTAGTGTTCGTTTGACGACAGCATTTATGCTGTTTAGATAGCGAAAATGGACTTGGGGAAGTTTGTCAAATGACTAAAACGCTAAAAGGTGGCCATCTTTGAATGGAGTGATTGTTCTGTTCATTCAAGATCTTGAGTGCCAGTATATGTTAAAAATCACTTTGTCTTCTCGCATTGTGAATATTTCATAATGAATAATCAATTGGATTGGTTATTGTTGTTATTGATCGTATTGTATCGTCCAATATAGTTGGAACTGACCAAACATTGCCATTTTTAGGAGTAATGTTACTTATAGTTCGATGTATAGAAGTGTTGAAATTTAGTCTTTCTAAACATCGATTTGTAAATTCATTCAAATAGTGATTTAAATATAGGATCAACGTGATTGCCCTTTAGTATGTCAAATGGGACGTTTACTCGACTTTATAAATTAATCAGAGTCATTTCACGACTCAATATTTTCTTTTTTTGCACTGATTTACTCTTAGAGCATAAAAAACTGCCTATACAAAACTAGAATATTTTATTTTGCAGCACTGATTTGTTCTTCGAGTATAAACAACTACCTATACAAATCTAAAATGTACATAACAATAGTCACTATGCTACAAATCGTATTTAAACGTGCGTTGTTAACCATAAACATGTTAAATCAATTAAATGATGAAACATTGCTATAGTCAAAATCTCTATTCCATACATCAACTTTGGTAGACTTCGTGAGAGAAAACACAAAATAATGATGAATCTGCTGTACACTGGAGAGAAGTATTTCATCAGAATAAATCTGTCAGACATAATCAAAAAATAGATAGTGACAAAGGGAATCGTTGTACATAGAGACTCATATGATTAATAGTCATTCTCTAGTGTAACCCTATTTCATTTGCAGTAGTTATGATCTTTTTATAAGTGGTCACTTGATGAATATTTAAGTGATACAGGCCAGTGTATGCCATTCCGTTGCTGAGTTCAGTCCCCGGTTTACTACATCAGTCTGACAAATAAGTCTACCCTCTTTGATGGTTAGTAGTTGATCCACATTATTCTGTTTCTTAGTTGGTTTAACTACTTCCAAGACCCACCAGCGCATTTCTTTATCGGTGTGACCCTGGCTTTGGTAGTGTTCTACCAGGGGGGCATTTGCTGTACGACATCTAATGCGAGACTGATGTTGTAAAATTATTTTTTTGACTGGTTGAACTGTTTTTCCAATGTAGTATAGGTTGCAAGGACATTGTATGCAGTATATCACATTTGGTGTGCTACAGTTCGAAAAGGTTTTGAGGGTGATAGTCGTGTTGTTAATGACACTAGTTTTAGTTGTTTGAGTGGTATTGCATGCCAAACACATGTTGCATTTATAATGACCAACAATGGGAGATAGTTGTCTCATATTGTCTATTGTGTCTTGATGTTTGTCATCATATACTCTAACCAATCTGTCTTGAAGGTTGGTACCCCTCTGCACCCACCCCTCATATTGCAGGCCACTGCTGGTTGTCATATGCACCCACCCCAATGTCTCTGTCCACTGCTGGGAGTCCTCTGCACCCACCCCTCATATTGCAGGCCACTGCTGGGAGTCCTCTGCATCCACCCCCATATCTCTGTCCACTGCTGGGAGTCCTCTGCACCCACCCCTCATATTGCAGGCCACTGCTGGTAGTCATATGCACCCACCCCCATGTCTCTGTCCGCTGCTGGGAGTCCTCTGCACCCACCCCCATGTCTCTGTCCACTGCTGGGAGTCCTCTGCACCGACCCCCATATGTCTGGACACTGCTGGTATTCATCTGCACCCACCCCTATATGTTTGTCCACAGCTGGTATTCATCTGCAGCCACCCCCATATGGCTGGACACTGCAGGTATTCATCTACAGCCACCCCTATATGGCTGACCACTGCTGGGAGTCCTCTACAGCCACTCCTACATGTCTGGACACTGCTGGTATTGATCTGCAGCCACCCCCATATGGCTGGCCACTGCTGGGAATCCTGTGCACCCACCCACCCACCGCCTTGGAGCAGTACACTGCTGGCCTGGACCTACACACACACCAATATGAAGGTAACATGCAGGGCCAGACCGTAACCCCACATTTGTGGCGTGTGTACGCCTCGTATCCCAAATGTACTGGTGCCGTAGGGGTACAGGTGAAACGCACCGTACCCCCGCATTCATTGCGTGGGTACGCATCGTATCACTATTATACTGGTGCCGTAGGGGTACGTGTGAAACGCACCGTACATACGCTTTCATTGCGTGTGTGTGGTCCGTATCACTGTTCTACTGGTGCCGTAGCGGTACATGTGTAACGCACCGTACCCACGCATTCATTGCGTGTGTACGGTCCGTATCACCATTCTACTGGTGCCGTAGGGGTAATTGTGAAACGCACCGTACCCACGCATTCATTGCGTGTGTACGGTCCGTATCACTATTGTACTGGTGCCGTAGGGGTACGTGTGAAACGCACCGTACCAACGCATTCATTGCGTGTGTACGGTCCGTATCACTATTCTACTGGTGCCGTAGGGGTACGTGTGCAACGCACCGTACACGTCCACTTCCATTGTTGCGGTACGCAGGGGTTGCTGGCCACGCCCCCCAAATGACCAGACCCTGGTGGTAATGTATGGGCTCCATATTGTAGGTTTGGATTTGGGTATGGGGTATGTTTCCTGCCCCTCACCCCACCCTGGCCCCTGGGTGTTGTTCTCACCTTCTGCGGCATGTGCGTCGGGTCCGGTGCACCAGGTCGTAGGCTAGGAGGACCGGGATGACACGTACGATGGGGTTCATGGCGTGTACGTCGCGTACCGGGGCTCTGTTGCGTAGCGGTTCGCGTAGGACTCGGCTTTTCCCGCTGTGTTTGACTCCCGTAAAAAAAAGAGCCGTACGGAGTGACATAGAGACAAATCGTACTTGCTGGGCCGGAAACCGCTGCTTGAAAACGTCTGGACGTCGCGTACAAGCTGTTCCGTATCAGAATCGTTTTTTTTTACCCGTACTGTCTTTTTGTACGAATCGTACTTCCTAGGTTGTACGGAAAGTTTACCGGGTACGAGTCGTACGGAGAAAACGCTCCGTACAACGATTCGTACAGCCTTTTTCCAGGATTGGAATCGGCCCCTAAGTGAAGGAGAATGATTGGTTAGTAGAAGATGAGGAGCAAGTCAATTTGAAATTTATATCAAAGAAACAATGGAAAATTGAGGTGTAAATGATAAAGTATTTCAGAAGATAATTGAATTATTGCCCAGGGGATGGACTACAGATTTGGATAAAATCACTATGATATCAAATTATAAATATATTTGGTCAAAGATTTAGTACATGAACAGAATTATTAGGAGAGGTGACAGGCTGTTGGTGCCATTGAGTTTACCAGCTAAAGTACTGTCTGCTTTGCATGCGGGTGATGGGGGAATATCTTTCATGAAACATAAAGTACAGTTAGAATTGGTGGCCAGGGTTAGATCGAGGTATGTCAGAGAGAGTGTAGCTTGTGCGTGCGCTGATAAATCACATATTGTGAAGGAAATGCCTGTGATACCTTTGGAGTTTCCTGGTATATCAGAAGATGTGGAGGGATGGATTAAACAAATCTGGGAAAGAAATATAAAGAGGAAATGTGTACTGATCAATTGCCACTACGTAGGAGTGAAAGATATAGAAGTTGTCCATTAAGATTAAGAGACTATGTATAAATATAACTAGGAAATATATATATAGCAATAAGTTGTTATCAATGATTATTTTTCATGTATGAATTACCTTTATTTACTATGTCCTATGACTCTTAATGTTGTTTCAATACTTACTAACAGTCAGGTTAATATACATTTTAGTTTTTTTTCCTGTTGTATAAATATTAGTTGATATTGAAAGTATTTTATGTATTGGTAATTTTATGTAGAAAAGGTTGTGTTATATTCTTGTATTAATTATGTGTGCAGGCATCAATGGAATGTTGATGGTGAATAGAATGTTGGTGGGATGTGAGGTGGCAGTAGTTGCTACTTAGCTGACTGGAAGGCTGGTCATGTTCTTTCTGGCTAATAAAGCAACCAACATATTCAACAGTTTTCTGTCAATAATTGGAGAAGAACGATGCTTACTTTCCAGACTTGAAAGGGGAATAAGAGAGGTTTTTGAATGTCTACAAGCGCAGTCGTTTATGAGTGTGTCCAATCTTACAAAGATAACAACTTATTGTAACACCTTGGAACTCCATATTCACGCCCCTTGAGCGGAATGTGCAGGTGTACACAAACCCATTTGTGAATTCCTGGCAGGCAGTCAGTAAGGTAAATTTGGTCATAAGCTTACATTTTCAACCAAATGTACCCATGTCACTCACGCATGGTGTTTTAAGAAAGCAGTGTCTCCGAAGTTCTCCATATACTGTCCATTTCCTGATTGTTGACCGTCTAAGACATTTGAATAAAGCTAGCATACAGTCCCTGGATCCAATGTGTGCAAGTTAAATTGCACTTGCTAGACCGACTTTAGTTTAGTATCAGATCCCATCACAGCATTGAAAATGAAGCAAAAATCCATCAACGCATCTTCAATAACTCAGGACTGCAGCAGGGCGATCTGCGTGTTAATGCTAAAATGAGCATAGCTTTATCTGAAATGGTATTCTGACGGTATGACCGTGTTTTTCTGTTTCTTCTCATTATGGCGAGCAATCCACCCGTTTCTATGGTGACGGCTGTAAAAGCATCCGCCGACTGCACTAATAGAAGAGACGCGCGCCCGCTGTGACTTGCAGGTCAATTTGGTGTGTTTACTCGCCTTCTCTGCGTAGGTGTCCGCTGCTCTGAAATGTGGTCAGAGGCACCCAGCGTCGAGGAACTAAATGTGCTCTTTCGGAGGCTCGGCGGCGGTGATAATCTTTGTCTCGCATTTCAGCAGCAGAAACGTGTTTTATTCTGCTTCATCAGGCGAACGAGAAAATATTAGGAAAGCAAGTCTTTAAAACTTTAGAGGATAAAGTCCGAAATTTGCGCAGAATTATTGATTGCCTCAGAATTTTTGACCACCTGTTTAGCAGCTCACTATCAGAGAATATAGTGTCCCGCTGCCTTTATTTATAAAAACCTCTTTCATGTATTCCTAATGGCTTTCGACAGCTTTCCCTTAACCCCTGGGGCCCCATCAAGACGGTACCACAAGTCCCATTTTAGTTACAAACTCCCATTTGCACCAACATAATATTACAATGTGACCACAAATTGCAGGAGACATTAGCGCCGTGTTTTTTGTAGAAATCCAAATGGGTAATAAGACATGCAATTGGTTTATTAATACCCATTTTGAGGTGTCAGACTTGGAAGGGGTTTCTAATTGTCCACGTAATAATTAGTGCACCCTGTGCTTATGCAAATGAGAAAGTGCGCAATATGTACTTGCATTTTGTGGGCTCAGTGTAATTGGTCCCTAGATGACTTTACATCGTTCAGCTTTTTACAGGAAACCGCTAGCGTAGCTATGTGGTTACCATCATATTCGATTATTCTTTTATTCTGAACTGGCTTCCAAAATTAGTTGGAATAAATATGAAATCAAGCTATGATCCCTATTGCCACATGTCAGTTGGGAAATGTTCACTATCATCCTACAGGTGGAACCTTAAGGTCTTTACATGTCGAGAAATCAAACTGCCATAGAGTCTGTTTGTAAGGTTTTGCCAGGATTTTCTACCATGAACAAAGTTAATTCTACAGCTTATCCTCAAGGAATCATCGTTGTTGAGCAACTTCTCTGGAGACAGGAGATTGGCCTAGACATTGAGAGTCCAGAGGTTGCGGATTGGGTGGATCTCAAATTTCCCATCTAAAATGCAGTGGGCCACCAGATGAAAGGGTGAAGCAGCAACGTTTCGGGGAGGACTATTTCCATGAGGAGCAGGGTCAGTACTGATTTGCATTAGGCATGCCTCTGGCAGATTTAGAGTATGGCAGACTGGTACAACATTGCAACTACGGTGGAGTAACCTATCCACAATATTCAAGTTTTGCTTGCCTGATTTTGAGTTGGGCTGGTCACATGTTTTACGCTGTTGGGGCAAAGTTACTCCATTGGTGTAAAACTTAGTCTGACAACCCAATGGAGTAAGTGCTACAAGAGGTAAACCCACTGACTGTAAACCCTATTTTCAGTGGACAGCTAGATGGCTTTCTTTTAGACATGGAGCCTCATTTCTTAGATTCTTGATGACTCTGGTGTCCCTTGGGCTAGGCACCTTACCGAGCTGCACGCACATAATGTAAAACTTCTGATTTACATGTGTTGAAATAGGAGTGCATCCCGTAATAGATGAAAATGTATGCTTTCTTTTAGAGGCCATCACCGCCAGAGGCACAATAAAAAAATGGCCAGACACCATTAGAAAAAACTTCTATTGTGTGGGAGTCATTAGTTGTTTTTAGTTTTCAAAAACAAACTCCTGCTATGGGAGTTTGTTTTAAAAAACAAAAATTGGAAATGTTTAACGTCCAGCCGTCTCATGCTTGATGGAGCCACCTATCAAATTTTGCTTATATTGAGAGGAACCACCATGACACTGGTTTCTGATAATCTATAGAGATGTCCATGGGGCTGCTGGACTTCTATAAATTTGGCAGACAGAGTAAAGGCAGTAAAGTTCTCTGCCACTCTGACTGTCTTTGCTCCATCTGCCAAACCATAAATCAAGTCCTCTGCCTAGAGTGGCACAGTGGGCAAATATATGGTTTGGAATGTTACCCCAAGGCACCGCCATTTTTGCAGGCATTCGTCCATTCATCTTTTGGCTGTTTGACTGTCATTAGTATGTCCGTAAACCTGAGACTGGCATAGCTTTCCAAGCCTACTACTGCCGATGTTTGTGAATTCAAAAAAGTAGCATATTTGCATTCATTCAAGGAGTATGACTAAGAGAGAAGGTTTGCTACTGTTTTTTGGTAAACAATTCACTATATATATTTAAGATTTTGATCCAAAAATATGAATACATTAAAGCCTCTTAGTGAAATCAGGATGACAAGAAAAACTGACAAAGACATAACATACCTGAGTAAGGGCCCCCAGACAAAACTCTCAAAATCCATTTATTTGGGGTGTGTAACACCCCTAACACCTTCCCTGTAGCTACACCCCTGCCTGGAGCAAAAAGAACTTACAGACACCACTTCCATCATTCAAAAGAGACTCTTTTCCTGTTAGTTCCTGTGTTATGAAAAACCTCAGCCTGATCTTGGACTTTAGCCTCTCTGTACAATCCCAAATCAACGCCGTACCGGCACATGACTTGATGCTGGGAGCACTCTCAGTTCAGTCTTAAAATAATACACTTCTAATACAAAATTTTGACTGCTACCTAGATTTGTTTCTTTTAGAAATTACATGGTGAGTTTACCAATGAAGTCCTGATGAAGACGTCGGCTTGACTTAACTACGACAAAACATGTTCTGAGCAAGACAAAAGAAGTAGTACAGAATCATAAAGCCACACTACCTGGAATAGTCACAAATAGTATACTCAAACACCATGTTGCCCACCTCAAAAGTCAGCTGCTCATTGACCAAACATAATCATAGAATATATACAAATAGAGAGGAAACAACAATCAGTTTTCAGAGTTATGTAAACAGGAAGCAAGAAAAATTTATGAAAAATATTGATAGTCATAGATCTAGAGGTCTTCACCTATGATATTCCCAGAAGTAGGTTGCTTCTCTTAGAAAGTGAAAGAATCTTGAGACCAGCATGTGCAGAATTAGCTAATCAATCGTCGGTCATGGGGTTCCTATTCGCAAACCCTCCTGATCCTTGTGCGTGTGTCGCGTTCAATGTTGCGGCACTCCGTATGTTCACAGGACAAAAAGCCTTTCTAAGAAAAGAGACCTATTACTGGTAAAATCAAAGGTTTGTGACGATATACGCACAGGCATAACATTTCAACAGACCGCTAGGCTAATATTGTTGGTCTTTGATCCAACTAGTGAAAGATTACTGTACGTTTGATTGATTATAGACCAGAAGATTTCTTGATTCTCTGGAATGGTGAATATCTCTTGCCCTGATGAAGCCTTTTTAAGTTGAAACACGTTGGCTGCGTTTTTCTGAATTAATACATTGAAGTAAAGGAATTGAATCATCAACCAAGATCTACGACTATCAATATTTTTCTTTAATGTTTTCTTGCTTCCTGTATATATAACCCTGAAAACTGATTGTAGTTGCCTCTCTGTTTATATATATTCTACAACAAAACATGTGTTGGCTAAAGAGTTGAACACTATAATTAAATAACAAAAGATTCAACTATTTTGGGGCATCGATTATCTATCGTGATTCTCAGGTGCGAGACTGGATGTGGCAAGAGGGTATGGAGGGCAGAGTAACGTTGTATGCAGATGGCGTGCTCCTTTTCCTGGCTCAACTGCAGTCGTCAGGCCCTTGGGTCGTACATATTTTGAGGGAATTTGAAGAGGCCTCTGGCCTTTGGGCAAACTGGCATAAATTCCTTTTGGCCACACTGTGGGGAGACATGGCATTAGTGAGCTGGTTAAGTACCATCCTGATCCAGTGGCCAAGCTTTAAACACTAGAGGGTTCATATATCGTTAGTCCCGGAATTTACAAATCATCTCAACCTTACCCCTCCCTGCTTGCAAACAGGAAATGAGCCTTAGAGAATTGGTCCAGCCTTCCACTGAATGTATTGGTTAAGGTAGTCTTACTCAAGATGATGGTGCTCCCAAAATACCTATATGTCTTGCAAAACCTTCCACTCCTAATCGCCAATACTTATTTTAAACATCTTAACAAGACGTTCCAGAAGGTCCTTTGGGGAGGACATACTCCATGTATTGCCTGGGATAATGCCATCAGTCGACGCTTTATGGGGGGGATAGGGCTAGCGGACATTAAGCTTTATTGCTGGTCGTCCCTTGAATATCAATGACTGGATGAATGAGTGATGGATTGATCCTGAATACTGCGCAGAGCTAGCCCTATTGGATCTAGACAGGATCCTGGGATTCCTGTACTGTAGTCCTATCCCAGCTCACATGTTGGAACATACAATGGCCGTGTTACTATACTGGCGTGCGGTGCTCCGCTTTACACAATAGGACCAAAAATTGACACAGCAATTCCCATTGTGGACCAGCCGTGGGCTGTGTCACACATCCCAGATGGAGGGATTTGGATACTGGGACAAGAGTGGGATTACGAAACTGGGCAGCATATGGAATGTTATGTTATGTTACGGAATTGTTTAAGCACAGCGGTTACCCAGCGGTGTCCTGGCACTAGTTACCTATCCTTTTGGCAGAGCCGCAGATGCAAGGTTATTTATCAAAGAGCCATGTCTTCAAACCTCTCCTGATGACCTTCTAGGTCAGTGGCATTTTTCAGGTGAAGTGGGAGGTCATTCCAGGCTTTGGCTGCCCCGACGACAAAACTTCTGCCTCCCCATGTCGCCATTTTTATAAGTGGGACTGTAATCAGCTTGGCTCCTAGGGAGCGAAGATTTCTTTTTGGTATGTACCAATTAAATTGTTTTCGAAGGTAATCGGGTCCTATTCCTTGGAGTGCCTTAAATACGGTACACAAGGATTTAAAACGGGCCCGATTCCTCACCGGGAGCCAGTGTAATTTTTTGATTACTTTTGAAATTGAGTCAAACTTGGGTGTGCCCATAAGTAGTCTGGCTGCTGCATTTTGTATCCTTTGGAGCTTATTCATAAGACGTTCCTGAAGATTCAAATAAAGACCGTTACAATAATCCAGTTTGGATAAGACCAGCGCGGTAACCACTGCATGCCGACTGTCAGATGGTAAAAATGGCAATATTTGTTTCACAGTTTTGAGGACATATGCTGTGGAAGATGAGACTGCATTGACTTGATCACCAAAGGTCAGTCTCTCATCTACGGTTACTCTCAGATTTTTCACTTTTTTCATAGGAGTAGGAAGAGAGCCCATAGAGGGCGGCCACCAGTTTGGGTTCCAGAAATTGGCGTAATTTCCAAACAATATAACCTCCATCTTGCCTGAATTAAGCTTTAGGCAATTATCCACCATCCAGCTGCCAACCGAGAGCATGCACTCCTGGAATTGTTTTTCTAGGCCCTTCTCCTGACCTGGAAGCAGAGACGCCACAATTTGGGTGTCGTCAGCGTAGGAGGTGAGACCAAAGCCAAACACACTGATGATCGGAGCCAAAGATGAAACATATACATTAAACAATGTCGGGCTCAACAATGACCCCTGGGGAACTCCACAGGGCAGCTCAAATGGCTTTGAGAGGTAATCATCCAAGGATACAATTTGTACCCTATATGTTAAGAAAGATTGTAGGAGTTTCCATGCTTTCTCCTGGATCCCACATGCCCTTAAACGGTCCATCAAGAGAACATGATGGACCGTATCAAAGGCTGCGGACTGATCCAGTAGGATCAAGGCGTCCTTTCCACCTTGATCCACAGCTCTTCTAATCTCATCAGTAGTCTTGATGAGAGCTGACTCCGTACTATGGCCCTCCCTAAAGCCATATTGTGTAGGGTCCAGGGCATGGGTCTCTCGAAGGAAGGCACTAAGTTGTCCATTTATCGCTCTTTCTATCATTTTGGCAGGAAGCGGAAGCCTGGAGATTAGGCAGAAGCTGTTTGGGTCCTTTGGGTCCAGGTTGGTCTTTTTTAGAAGGGGTAAGATCAAAGCCACCTTCCAAGGTTTGGGTAAATGTCCTGTTTCAATCATGGCATTAAAGATAGGCGTAAGTGCTAGGGTCACTGGTTCTGCGGCTAGTTTAGCCCCTGCAGCCGGGCAAGGGTCAAACGGTGAATCTGATATTGCTGCCAAGAGCATACTACGAGTGTTATCCCTTGATAGTGGCTCAAACTTAAGGAGGGTATGGGGCCACAATAGAGAGCTCATGTTACTCCTCAACTGTAGCCCTACCTGTTGTACCATTGAATGCCAAAAAAATCACCTCAACTGTATTTCTGAAGAAATTAGCAATATTTTCACAAAGTTCCTGACTGGACTGAACTTTAGGAGATTGTGGTTGTGCCAGGCTGGAGACTGTTCTAAAAAGGTCTTTGGCTTAATTTTCGGCCATATCAATTTGGTCAGTATAGAACTTTTGTTTGGCAATAAGCAGGAGTTGTTTATAACTTAGAAGGCTCTTCTTATAGGCCTTCTTCTTTGTTTCATGATATTCTTTTCTCCATATACGTTCCAGACACACTTCAGTTTTTCAGATCTCAGTTCTTCCGTAAACCAAGGAGCGGAAGGGAGTGCTCTCTTGGGAAAGATGTTTTTAATTGGAGCTAGTTTATCACATGCCCTCTCCAACCATTTAGAGTATGCAGTGGTCTCCTTCTCTACCCCCTGTTCATATGGTCCATGGTCGATGTGAGGAGTTTCTGAAGATCATTTCCATCCACTTTATTCCAGGCCCTAAATTCTATGGGCCTCTTAGTAGATGTTCCACCCGCCTGTTGATATTGAAGGGCTATCCTAAACTGAATGGCACTGTGGTCTGTCCAGACTAGAGGAAGGACCCCCGTAAACCGGAGACCTGGGTAGTTGGAGAATATCCCGTCTAGGGTGTGTTCCGCCACATGAGTTGGACCAATGACATGCTGCTGGAGATCCGCGCTCTTCATCAAATCAATGTGTATTGATGTGTCTGGATCGGAGGGGGCCTCCAAGTAATAATTGAAGTCCCCCATGATAGTATACGCATCTCTGCAGATGCTCTCTTCCAGCAGATTACCCGTGGTTATATTGAACGCACCTTTCACATCTGGTGGTCTATATAATAGTATACCTCTAAAAGTATGATGATGGGAGAGGGTAAGGTTAAAAGACATAGCTTCACAGGCTACAATCGATGCAGCACAGAAGACCGCCTTTATTGAGCTACGGTAGACGACCACTAATCCTCCACCTTTCTATGGGGCCTATTCAATGTGTACACTGAAAACCCGGGAGGTGTGGCTTTAACCAGGTCCAGTCCTGATGCTTCATCGGTCCAGGCTTCCGTAATAAAGGCAATTTTTATGTCCCTATCCTCAATTAGCCTTGCACACTCAGTGCTATGCTTGACCAAGGATCTTGCATTCAGGAGGATGCAATTAAAGACTAGTGTTTCCTGCCCCACTGGCAGATCACTTGTATCCCTCCTTTGCTTAATGGTCTGATATACCATGTCAGGCAATGTCACTTTGCAATTTGAGCAGGTCTCAAGATGTAATATGGGCTTAGAATTAAAGGTAAGACATATGCAATCTTGGCCCTTCTCCACCCTATTCAGAGGTAACAGATCTGTTCTAGAATATCTGATTGGAATATTTTTACCTGATAATGAACTTCCAGGGGTCCTGGCACTGAGCGCTGGCTCAGCGCGGACAGACACAGACAGGCTTGCCTTTGGTGTGCCTTCGGTGCACCGGCTGCGCGCCCGCTGCATGCGTCCACTGCGCGCACGCGCCAGCCTCATGATTTATAGCCTAAAGAGTAAAAGGCTAGTCTGCTAACTGACAATAGCACCAAGATGGCGGCCCCGCCGGAAAAGAGGGATAAAAGCGGACTCGAACACTGATTTCAGTAAAGGGATGCCCCGTAAGTAAAGAACCCTTTCCAACCTCACAATTTTACTTTAAAATTTAATTTAAAATAAAATGATACACTAAAATACAATTTAAAAAACTATTTAGAGAGTTCAAAATACGCTATTTAATTATGTGCGAAAAGGCAAGTCAAATTCAACTTCCAAGTCTAACAATCTCCCGGCTCAAGCCTCAGGAGAGGTAACGCTGGGGTGTACATAAAAACCTTCTAGAACTCCAGATGCACTTTCAGTTAAGCCAACCCAGTGCCATAAGTACCTTTCAGATTAGGTACGCACTGGCTGTATGCTGATCGGGCCTTTCTGACTTGCCTGAGTATAGCCCTCTGGAGGCACAACTGTGGTGTTCAGTGTGGGTCGAGGCGGGGTGTCCAAGATATTTCACTCCTTTGTAAATCATGCACCAGACACGTTTGGGTCCCCGAAACAGAAATGAGAGGCATGGGTGGGGGGAATGGATGACTCAGACTGGAGGGACGTGCAAATCTCCCCTGGGAGATCGAGATATCCTCCAGACTCCATCTCATCCAACTGAAAAACCTGCATACAACGTACCTTATGCCTGAAGAAGCATTACAAGGTTTGGGGCAAATGGAGGGAATAATATGGGCTTTAGGCGATGCTGTGATTCAAGTACCTATTCATGGCACCCGATGGGCCAGAATCCGCAAGGGGTGGAGTAAGAATGATGTGTACAGCTGGTGATTGTGCATTATCCTGTTTAATAAGATGGCAATAAAACTTAAATATAAAAACAACAGATTGGACTATTTTGTTGTAGGACTGTCAATTTCTCTGTGCTCAAAGGTTTTTTCCAATAACAGAGCTATTGTGGTTCTTAAAGGCTGTTTGGTGGCAACCTTCTCTTTTAGAGCACCAACGGTGTGATCACATATGTATACACTGAGGGCCTCATTTATTGGGTTTTAGTGTAGGGCACCTCATCAATCACCTTGCTGCGCTTCCCTAGGTCTAAGTGGAAGGATAGGAATCCACGTATGTTTATCCAATATAGTGCATTCCTGTCTTTTCCCCTGAGCTGGCGCTGTTTCGGCAGGCTAGTGCCAATGCAGGCACACTGTTCCCAACGATAACCGTAAACTGGTAGGACTGTCTGAATTGGTTCTGAAAGGTATTCGGATAGGTTGAGTCTTTCGGAGCCGAATCGTACAGTTCTATGGACTCGTTTTCTGAGCAAACAATTACGATGACCGAATTGGTTTCTCCGTAACGAATCGGCTGCCGGAATTTGTCTTTTGGGGCCTATAGCAGGCCCCCCTTTACCCGGGGCCCTCTGAATCGGGCCCATGGGGGTACCCAAGGGACCCCGTTTCCAAATATGCACAGTTTGGCAGGCACCATGTGTGCATGCCACAGGGTGAAAGGTTTTCCTCAGCCATCCCTTACTTCAATGGGAGCCTGTGTTCTCCTTCGGAACACAGTTTCCCATTGAAGTCAATGGGAGTCCGACAAATTGTATCCGGAAGCATCCGGATACATCCAAATCACTCGTTCAGACTCACCCGATCCGAGTCGTCTGGAAAGCATTCCGGGACTGATTTGGTAGCAATGGTTTCCGGGCGAGATCGTAATCGGTCTCAAAGTGTTTTGCGCGCAGCAACAGCAAACATTGATGCTCTTCCTTGGCAGCTCTATCCCACCCTAAGCATCAACATCATTTTCCAAACATCCACCGTCTCATTTTCTGTAAAAAGATAATAGATATGAATCGATGACCCAGCCAACTACTGTCTGTTTACTCACCCTGCCTCCCTGTCAAGTTCCACAAAATAGCCCTAGCTCTTCAACTTCAGAGCTACATTGCGCAGACTACTAATGGCATGCCAGTTGAGCCTCCTCCCATGCTGCAGCTCCAAAACGAATACTATGCAAGTGGAAGACATTGGTGCATATTTACAAGCCCCTATCAGGAATGTCACTTTTAAAGACGCTCCTGCGGTGCTTAACGTGGCTTAACGCTGCTATGTATATAAGGCACTCCTTCACGCAACACTAAGGGGTCTATTACGATGGCGGGCCGACAAAGTCCGCCCACCATCGTGTCGGCAAATGGGACCTCCCGCTATGTGTGCGGTGGTCCCGCAAATCCAATTAGGATGCGCCCGCCACACTGGCGGGTGCATCCCGCATTTCTAACATTGCGGCGGGCAGTGCTTTCAGCAGCACCTGCCGCAATGTTAAAAAGGCATTTGTGCATTTGCATGCACAACGTGGCAGGCACCGCAGGGTGCCTGCCACGTTGTGCATGCAAATACAGGAGGGTACCATAGGTATCCCCTATATGCACCCCCCAACACCCCGGAAAGGTACTTCACCGCCTGCATCTTGATATGGATGGCAGTGTCTTGCAGACACCGCCACCATATCAATCCCCTTTTCCGCCGGTCTCCTGTCAGACAGGCGGAAAACCAGCAGACGGTCTTTCCGTCCACTGGGGTCCCCCCACCCTCCTAATATGGCAGGGGGGAAATGGGAGGTGGGTGGTGAATAATGGTAGGCGGATCGCCACCGCCATACGGGCAGTGGCGATCCGCCCGCCATTATATTAGACCCCTAAGTGTGAAAGGGGCGTGCAATGGGTGTTGCAGTAGGCATTCCGCTGCAACACCCTTGATTTTGATGGTGCCCCATATTTACAAGGGTGGCGTAAATATGGGGCAGTGCCAAAATTAAGACCAGAGAAAACCTTGTCTTAACGAGGAGAAAAACATAATTTCTCCTCGTTTTAGCTGTTTCTATGTGTGCTGCATTGTGCAGAACACATTGAAACAGCAAAACGCCATTGATTGTTTAT
This sequence comes from Triturus cristatus, assembly GCF_964204655.1. Classification (NCBI taxonomy): domain Eukaryota; kingdom Metazoa; phylum Chordata; class Amphibia; order Caudata; family Salamandridae; genus Triturus; species Triturus cristatus. Next base: position 1,494,326,201 of record NC_140589.1, read on the forward strand.
ATGCAGGAAGGTGTCCTTTCCTGTGCATAAACAATCATTTAAAAAAATGATGAATTGCAACGAATTACACAATGCCATCACTGATTGTTTATGTGCTTGAAGGGACTCCTTCCTGCACATAAACAATCTTTCCATGCAATGCAGGCAGCCTTGCACAATGGTGCAAGAGTGCGTCGTTGGCGCTAGGTGCCTACATTTACCACCAGTGGTAAGAGACAGACAGGGGTGCACTGGAGTCTTGTGAATACGGCATATCCCTGTGTTTGGAAACTGTCAGAGCGCGGCGTTAGCCTTCTTGGCTTAATGACGCGCTTCAACAGTTTCCTAGTAAATATGCCCCATTGTTCCTTAATCATAGAGGTTGACGTCAATGTTTCTAGTCTTTCCTGACAATCTGATTACCATCCATCCAAATGGCCTGGGCAAAATCCACCATTTGTAGATGGAGTGCCACAGTCTCCACTGGCCGAAGTATTGAACTTAATAAATATGTGGAAGCTGTTCAACTATATCTAATGGTATCCTCTAAGCTTCACATCCAATGGCAGAGAAACTGACTTGACACCATTCAGTCCTAGATTTCATGACAAGACTGGAGGCTATCATTATGCATATAACTTTTATTGCCACCACTCCCTGCAGCAATGTCCAACAATTTACAATCCACAACACAGCAGCCATCTTCCTCTTTTATTTGCTGCTCCTTGAAGATAAGTATGCTGTTGTGTGTTTCAGATTGGCAGTTATGTATTCAGTTGATATGTTTAAATGTGTTCAGTGAATTTTGGTTGTGCGAAAGAGTTGAGGTTTGAGTGGATTGTTTCATTATATGTATATTTGGTTATTTAGATAGCTTAATTTGTATTTGAACCCAAGTTAGGTTTTTTTTTTTTTTCGTGAAGGTAGGTATATTAGTTTTAATTTTGGGGTAATTTTTAGCCAGTTGAAAGTTTTATATAAAAAAAAGAAAAGAAAGATAAGTACTGTTTTTTTCATTGCGCCACGAGCACGCAAGTTAATTTGCGTCTCACGTCGTGATTCGCAGGTTTTTCTCCGAGTCGCGTAGTCAGGAGCGGCTCGGAACTGTAATTAGAGGGCCGATGTGCGTCATCACGCGTACGTGCGTGGAGACGCATCGCAGCATACTTGGAAGAAGTCTAGAGCGCAAATGAATCTTTGTTACTTCATCGGTGACGCGCGCTCGAACGAAGACAGTTGAAACTGTCAGAACAGCGTTTTTTTGTGACGGAGGAAGGTTTCTTTCTATAGCAGATGGATAGATTTAGGATTTAATAGTTTTACAGAGTTAAGGAGTTTATAAAAATAAAGAAAATTTGGAATATTTTGATTTTAGAATTGAATATTTTGGTGCTGATTGCAGGAGAGTCATGGAGACCTTTGAGAATGCACAGAGTTCAAGTTCCGGTGAGGCAGACTTGAGGAAAATTGTGCAGGATGAGATAAAGAGTTCAAGGATGTCTTGAAGAGTATTAGGAAAAGAAGGAGGAGAACAGAGGATTGTTGAGAAGATGAATATTTTTCTTTAGATGAAGAGGAGAGTAATGAGAACAAAGTTAAAGGGAAGAGGGCAAGGAAATTTAAAAATGTTAAAGTGGAGTAACATTTTTTTAAAAAAGGAAATGGGGAGCCTTGCGCCACAAGAAAAGAAGGTGTCCTTCACGGCACAAATGAGGGTGTCCTTAGCGGCACAAGAGAAATGAATGTTTCACAAGATGAACTTTTAGATAAAGAAAGTGAAGACGATGAAGATGAGTTCTTATTGGATGATTATTATGACGAGGGTTGGGACGTGGATAGAGATAAGGTGGATAAGTAAAGGAAGGAGAAAGGTTAAAGATCCCCAAGGGGAGGATATGTTTAGTCCTGAGCTTATAAGACATCCTAGGAGCGCTGGATTAGAAGGCCTTTGGAGAAAGAAGCTGGGGTGGTGATGAAAGCTGAATGTTCACGTCACGTTGTTGAGGGAAAGTGTTGTTTGACTCCGGAACTTGACCCCGACTTAATTAGTTTTCTTTTTTAAATGTGACGTGACCCACGGAAGGGTCTAGAGAAAGCTTTAAAACAATGTCAAGATAGATAATTGGATGTACTGGGGCCTTTGGCCAGAATTCTTGACATGGCGGAGGAGACAAAAATGAGGAAAGTTCATGTGGATATTGAGTTGCTGAGAGGATGGTCTCAAAGGGCTGTTTGTTTGCTAGGTAATGCAAATGCAGCCTTAACTTCAGAAATGCATAAAATTGTACTGATGAGGATTAGTCCTAAGCTGGGGGATTTTTCAATGAAGTAACCAGTGGATGATTCTAAGGGGTATCTTTTCAGAGAAGGAATGGTGAAGGGGGTTGGAAAGTACATATCTACCTTCACCAGTCAGGATAAAGCACAATCATCCCTAAGAAGAGTGTTTGGTAGGGGTGTTTTCGACAGGGCCGGGGCAAGGGCCCATTTCCCTGGCCGTTCCTTTTCAAGGGCTCAGTACCAGTCGAATGGAAGAGCCGCATTCAGGGGATTCCAGTCTGCAACTGGATTTTATCCCCAAAGAGGGAGAGCAGCAGGTAGAGTGTGACAAGCAAGGGACCCAGCACAGTTTGCTCAAGGTTCACATGGGAAGTATGAAGACAGTTTTTGGTTCTTCCCCAGGCAAGGTAGGGGGAAGGTTGAGATTTTCTGTGATAAATTGGGAAAAGATAACAGGAGACAGCTGGGTTATAAATACGGTAAAGGGTTATATGTTGAAGTTGGTGGAGGAGCCAAAACAAATGAAGGAGTCGAGTCAATTAATATTCAAAGAAGATTTGCAGGAAATTGTAGGAGTAGTGGTTTTGGAGATGTTGCAGAAAGGAGCAATAGAAGTGGTTTCAGAGGAAGACACAAGGTTTTGTAAGTACCATTTTTTTAGTGGAAAAGAAAGGGAAAGTTTGGAGGCCAGTAATAAATTTGAGAGGGTTAAATCAATTTGTGGTTTACAGGAATTTCAAGATGGAGGGTATCCATCTTTTGAGGGATATTCTGCAGGTGGATGATTGGTTAGTGAAGTTAGATCAGATGGATGGGTCAGTTGTACCAATTTACTTCCCTTCTGTTTGGTCTGGCATCAGCACCCTGGTGTTTCACAAAGTGTTGAGGCCAGTGGCGAAGTTTCTAAGTGAGATGTGTAAGAATGATTATGTATCTGGACGATTTTTTGATAATGTCTCAGAGTCAGAAGGAATTGGAGAGTCAGTTAGTCTTAACTATGGATCTTTTAGAAAGTTTGGGTTTTGTAGTAAACAAGGAGAAATCTGTTCTAGTCCTTAGTCAGAGTTTGGAGTTCTTTAGGTTTGTTGTAAACACTGTGGAGAAAACTTTAAGTTTGCCGGAGAAAAAGGTGAAGAAAATAAAAGCAGAAGTGAAAGGTTTGTTGAGAGTCATTCTGAGAGCTTTGGCAAGAGTGATTGGTTTGATTTCCTCCTCTATTCAGGCGGTATTTCCAGGGCCACTTCATTACAGAGCTTTGCAGAGATTGAAGGCAGACGCTCTCAAGAAGGACTTGTGGTATAGAGACCAGGTCTTTATTTCTGCAGAGGCTCGGGAGGAGTTGGTTTGGTGGTTAGAGAATCTGGAAGCTTGGAATGGCCGGGCGATATTTGGGATATGCCCAGATTTTGTGTTAGAGACGGATGCAAGCCTTTTTGGCTGGGGAGCATGTCTGGAGGATCAGGAGACAGGTGGGAGATGGTCATTGGAGGAGAGTTTGATGCACATAAATGGTATGGAATTTTGAAAAAAATGAAAGAGTTTTGTAGAAAATGGACAACGTTTCTGCGGTTCGGTACATAAACCGCTTAGGTGGAAGCAGGTCCAGGAATCTGACTCAGTTGGCAAAGGAGATTTGGAGTTTTTGTTTGGAAGAGAAAATTGTTTTGCAGACAGAATATTTTCCAGGCCAGTGCAATGTAGTAGCAGATTGGAATTCGAGGTATCTAAGGGGCATATTATCAAGACAGGCGATAAAATTATCGCCGCTTTAGCGGCAGAAAACTGCTGCTAAAATGGAGATAATGGGCTTGATAATATGCTCTATGAAATTCCAATTGAAGCCCATGTTAGATGTCCTTCACATCTAACCTGCGCTTCAATTGGAAACTAAAAACACACCTTTTCTCTAGCCCCTTATAATAGGGAGGTCGTTCTGCAGTCACAGTAGCATTTAGTGACCTTAATTGTTTTTTGATGCTTTACTAAAATTAATGGCTTACTGATCCTCACCAATGGAAGTGACTATACCACGGAATAAGAATCAGCATCAGCATCCTGCACATACTTATTATTTAATTTATCGGTTTGAACTGGCCTCCGCCATCTCGAGCGGTAAATTAAAAATAATGTATATAGATTGCCACTACATATGCATGTACATGCACTGCAACAATATTTGCATGATTTTCTTTTGCTTTAAGAAAAATCTTTCAAAGATGCCTACCACACTTATGTGCACACAAAAAGCAGCCATATTGTAATTTTTATCTTATAGCAAAAGAAAAACCATTCAAAGATGGACCCGTACGTGCACATGCATACGCCTTTCATCTTTTCTTTAGCTTTAAGGAAAATCATTACACGATAGCCAATGAACTGAAATGCATATATACGTTGGCCATCTGGGGTAAAAAGCTTTGGCAAAACATAGGTTTTATAGGCAAGACCCATTAACTTGCTGATGCTTGTTATTCCTCTGGTGACATTAAGATGTGGTCAATTTGTGAATATAAAATGTTCTATAAAATGGTTTTAGCATTCTGCTTTGACTTTTTACTATTTCAACCAGGATATCATAAAGCTTGAACTGAGCAGTGGCAGCTGCTGTCAATACGATGTGTTGGGCAGAGTAGGGGAAAAATAATTAAAAAATAAATAAACGTACACTTAAATTCTGCTGCTGGCCGCCACCTTGGTGATCCTCTGCTCCCACGCCATGCCTCGGTGCTCCTCTGATCCTGGCACTGCGGTCCCCATGGGCACAGACTACCCACCCAATCCCGGTGCTGCCCTCATGCTACTGCACAGTATGAGAGAAGCGCCGGTATTGGTCTGAGCAGGCTGATGTAGTTAGGGCCTGGGAGCGTGTGCCTGTCTCCTACACAGCTCAGGTTGGAGACATGTAAGTGCACATGTTGGTTTTGGCATCCTAAGACAGCTGGCCAAACAAACATGCACTTATGTTGCCCACCACTCCTCCTCCCTAGCCGCTGTTGGCATTGGATGGCCCCTCTCCGCCCCAGACTCAGTAGACTCGGCTGAGTCAGTGTAAAATAAAATGATCATAAAATTGTTTTATTATAATTTTACTTTTCATCTGCTGCCTTTCAGCAGTGGAGCGACAATCCTCCGCCCTAATTGAGGAGCCGCCCCTGGAACTAAGGAGTCTGGCCTGACCACTGTTGATTTACACAAATGCTAGGTCATGGCCTTAACTTGATCCACATAGGGCCTGATTATAGGCGGCCTGCTAAATTGTGATCCTCACACAAAAACTTGCTTTCACAAATAAGAAGTGCAAGGTTTATTGTGCCAGGTACTTCCATTTCGTCAGGTCAAACCTTCTGAAATATAAGAAAGGGAAAATTAAGCACCAAAATCTGTATGTAATTGCCCAAAAAGTTGGAATATACAATAATTATTGCATCTGTTAAATTCCGAACACCTCAGTTTTGGATTTTATTGGGAACAATAATTGTCATATCTGACACAGGTCACTGCTGAAGAGTCCCCATGTCATAAATTGCCACATAAGTTATTGTGTTTGATGTAAATCTTTGCAAACAGAGACACAGAATGTTACTTTATCATTTGTGGGAAAGGCATCTTCCCTCTTTTCTTGTTATTATGGACTGAGCAATCCTTGCATGCCACAATCAGAGAGATTCAGCTTAGAAAGGCAAAGGAGGGTCACGGCCTTTCTGAAACCATGGGAACAATTACTGAAGAATGCAAAGTATCAGTTGTTTTAATATTGTTTTTCTGATTGTGGATTTCATTCCATGCATGACCTATTTGTGATTACTGTTCATGTATTTTATCATTCTTTGCAACATGGCCTTTACACTACGGAAAGTACGACACTGTGGGCACCTGAACTATTGAGACAGTTGAATGAACATTACTTTTGAGAACATTGTGGATATTATTTACAATGATAAATCTATATGGATAGATTCACTACAAGTAATATACTCCTTCACCTTTACGGTAATTTACTACTTTTAGCTATTTAACATTTACTGGTTTAAAGTTACTCAAAAGTGTAGACTTACATACCACCAACCCCTGAAATAGAAGATACAGTCAATAAAACATCAAATACAAATATAAGGTTACTACTAATTGTGACTTTATGACATATTTGATGTTCTGCACGCTCAGCGTAAGCCCATGCAATTGGAGTGGAGATCTCAACATTGGGAAGTATAGAGCAATTTTGAAAGATTTATTAAACATTTTAAAATAATTATAACAATATTTTTATGTTAAATATGAATGCAAATTAATGTTGTTTATCAATTTCAAATAAAAATAATTATAAAACATTTGACCGAATTAATAACTTAATTTTAAATTAAAATGTTAATTATATTGAATATATTAAATTATTCTTTTAAAGTTTAATTTAAAAACAATTTCCTCCTAAACTAAAATATATATATATATATATATATAGTAATGTATTTAAAATTATTAAAAGTGATGTATAGAATTAATTAAAAGTAATCTAATGAATGTTAATAAATATTAATGTTACATTACTTTAAACAAAATCTACCTGTGCTACTGGCACCCAATCAACTGCACATGGCTGTGCACAGAAAGTATTGAGCATTCAGCATGGCATGTGGCCAGGCCCTGCACCCCACCTGATGCTGTAAACAGACAGCAGCTATGGGCAGGGGGTTGGGTGCAGGGATTATCCTACTGACGATTCCCAAGGGTTGGCCCATAGTTTTTGGCCAGCCCTTTCTTTTTTATAAAATGTTTAAGAATTTGTGAATCCTAAATAGGATTCATACATCCGGGGCAACCTTCACACCCAAAGGTTGAATCAGGATCATGAGTAAGATTTCCTGGGATTCAGGTGAACTTAGAAAGGCCTCATGGTTTATAAATGTTCCCTCTCATACACTCTCACTCTCTGTCTCTCTGTATATATACAGTTCGCCAGTAGGTAGTTATAGTTAGGACCTAGTTTCCATAGGAAAAGCATTTTTTGACTTGCTTATAACTTTTGTCATTGTTTGACCAATCTTCGTGAACTTTTTCCAAAAATATGCAGTAGGGACAGAGAAATAGGGACACGATATGAGGGTGTGTTTATAATGTCCCATAGGAATATCTTGTCGAACCTAGAGCCCGAACCGCTGGATGGAATTACACCAAATTTGTCAGAAAGGTAGATGTTGTTACGCAGATTGTGCTTTTTGTTATCTGGTGCAAATCTATCCAGTCGTTTTTGAGAAATTTAAGGCAAAAGCTATAGATATATCTCTGGCCACAGATATTTCGCAAGGATTTCGCGAGTAATCGCAAAGGCGGGTGCCTATGGGAATGCTCTGATTGGCTTGATGCAACCTTAACAGAAAGTTGCGGCTGCCATTTTATCATTCGGGATCATTTTCCGGGGCTCAAACTTTGTGTGAAAGTTAACATAAGGGGTCAGGGTGGAGATACTCAGACCAGATGTTTGAGAAAAGGGTGTGTTAGTGACACAAGTTATATGTCCAAAATAGTTTTTTTAATCACTCATGATATTTGAGACGACAGGGCCCAGCCCCCCGCGTAGTCGCGGGGACGTCACGACTATCGTGACGTCATCGGAATATTGGTGGAAATATGTAACAAAAAAGATATACATATATTTGTACACACTCGCTGGTCACTGTCACACACTCATGTATTTACTCACAAACTCACTAAGGAAACACTTATACACCCATTTACATATCCACTCACACACTTATACATCAAGTATACATCCACTCACACACCCAGTCAGATACTCATGCACTCACTTCAGACCCACTCAGAGACTCATGCCACCCTTCTTAGAGACCCACTCATAGACTCATACGTACAGTCTCATACCAATTTAGAGACTTACACCTACTCATAGACCCACATGGGCACTCAGGCACCCACTCACAGACCTACTCAGATACTCATGCACCCACTTACTGACTTACTCGGACAGTCACACACCCATGTACAGACCCACTCAGAGGCTCACGTGCCCTATTATGGGCCCACTCACACACTCAGGCATATTCTCAGAGATCCACTGAAACACTCATACACCCACTTACAGATCCACTCAGACACTCCTACACCCACTCACACACCCATACTGCCACTCCCACAATCAGTCACAGACTCTCTCAGAGACTTATGGACTTAGTCACTCATATATTCAGAAACTCATACACCCACTCACAAACTCAGTCAGATATACACACACCCACTTATTCACCCATTCAAGGTTCTGCATACACTCACAGACCCACCCAGAAACTCTCCCTCCCAGTCACAGACCCACTCTTACACTCATGCATGCACCCATTAACTCACCCACTCATAGACTTATGCTTTCACTCATAGACCCATTGAGACGCTCATACACCCACTCACAGATCCGTTCAGACACTCATACATGCACTCGCGGACCCACTCAGATATTCAAACACCTATACAGTCACTCACACAGCCACTCATAGACCCACTCAGAAACTTATGCACCAAGTAATTTATCCATTCAGAGACTCAGGTATCCACCCACAGTCACACTCAGAGACCCATGCACCCATTGACAGAACCAGTCAGACAATGCCACTGCCAGTCATAGACCCACTGAAAGACTCATGCACTCACTCACAGATCCACTCAGAAACTCATTCACCACCTCACTCACCCACTCAGACACCCACTTGGACTCTCATGTATCCACTCACAGATACAGACAGTCATATACTTACTTATAAATGCACAAAGACACTCATGCACCTACTCACAGATTTTATGAGAGACTTAAGCAACCAATCACAGACCCATTCTGACACTGATGCACACACTCATAGATGTACAGATGCAGCCACGCATTTCATTACAGAAGTATTGATAGACTGATGCACCATCTCACAGATCCACTCAAATACTTATACAGTGAATAAGAAACTTAGGGCCATATGTAGGTGGCCTAACATTTACCACTTCATAAATACCGAATTTTACCGATTCGGTATTTATGAAGTGGTAAATGCTATGTAGGTAATCCATCGGTAATATTTACCAATTCGGAATGGGTCGGTAATTTAGAATCGGTATTTACCGATTCGGTAATGGTAACTGGCTTCCCATTGATTCCTATGGGCCAGGAGGCCCATAGGAATCAATGGGAAGCCAGTTACCATTACCGAATCGGTAAATACCGATTCGGTAATGGGGGGAGCACAATCAAGGGTGGCAGGGTGTCACAGTGACACCCTGTTGCACCCCTGATTCCTGCATGTGTGCACATGTGGCACACATACATGCCCTAAGGGCATGTATGTCTGCCACATTGCACACTTCTAAGTGCAAAAAAATGCTTTTTCACAGCCATTCGTCATTTACCACCAACTTTTAGTTAGTGGTAAATAACGAATTCCCACAACACCCACACACTCCCCCTACATATCATTTCAGGATTCGGTATTTACCGAATCGGTAAAATTACCGAATCGGTAATTTTACCGATTCGGTAAATTACCGAATCCTGAAATGTGCCCCCTACATACCAAAAGCCTGAATACCGGTCGGTAACGGGATTTTTACCGAAAATCGGCCGTTACCGACCGGTATTGGGCTTCCTACATATGGCCCGTAGTGATACAGTGATGCATTCAGTCATAGATTACACTGAAAACGTTATGCACTGTGTTATAGAGATATTACGGGAGTTGTACATGCTAATATACAGTTATTTAGATAGTAATGTGTTTAGTGGGTTGGTTAGAATCCATTTTGCAGTTATAAGTTTTGAATGTGGTGGTGGCTATTGAATGTCTCCATTTGTTTTCTCATTTCGCAACTTATTCAGGGTGACCGCAGCTACTGATATCATGGCGACGCCTGGCGTCACAGCAAAAATGGAAAATTAGCTTACATTTTTTTTTTATACAAACTCCCTACAAAAGCATGACTTTAAGCAGTGCAGTATTAAACCTCTAGTATGCATATATGTGTTTTGCACCCCCTATAAAAGGTGTAATTGTCATGGTTACCGGAGTCATCATGACTCTCGGTATGATCGCGAAAAAGGGAAGTAGGGTTTAAAGAGTTTCTTAAAAAACGTACTAAAAAAATATGTGTACAAATATGTTTTTAAAGCAGTGATGTGATTAGTAATGAGTAAATTGTAATAGTTTGAATGAATTTTTTAAGTTAAAAGTATTGAATGTGGTGGTGGTCGTTGAATGTCTGTTTTTGCTTTGTGATTTCGCAACGTGATCACGATCATTGAGACGTCGTCACGAATTTAAAAATTCTAAGAAAAAAATATTTTAAAAGAAAATGAACAAAATTTGGCTCTCTTGGGTGGCTCCAAGTGTATTTTTCAGCTTGTGAAATGCATTTGCTGATCGCAGATTCCCCAAGTTAATGAGAAAATGTTGTGCCGAATAAAACCAGTTATTAATGTACTTTCTGATAAACACATACCAAATCAAAAAAGGAGTGGTATATAATATAAATATAATTTACAATATCCAATTATAAAAAGAAAATACGAATATCTTAGGGGCTCACTCTAAAAAAACAAATAGATGTTACCATTAAGAAATAGAATTTAAAACAACCTTAGAAATTCACTGAAAAAAAACAAAGGTTACCGGAACATTATCGTTAGGAATTAGCATTTAAAAAACATTCGAAATTCACTGAAAAAATCAAAGGTTACAGGGCTGTTATGGTTAGGAAATAGAATTTAAAACAACCTTAGAAATTCACTAAAAAGAACAAAGGTTACCGGTACATTATAGTTAGGAATAAGCATTTAAAAAACCTTTGAAATTCACTGAAAAAAACACTGGTTACAGGGACATCATAGTTAGGCTGACATTTCACTTGTACACAACCAGAGAAATTCAGCAGTTGTAGTTAGCTGAGCTAACTATAACTCGCGCCCCTCAGTGCACTGATTATGACCTCACATATTACATCACTCATGACGTGGTCAGTGGCATCACTCATGACATCACTGATGACATCTCAAATGACATCACTGATGACATCATCCACTGAATCTCTGATGCACCCACTCACACTCCAATATAACCTTTCATACACGCACTCCAACATCCACACTACCATTATCAAAACCATACCAGTACTTACCCACCCACTCACTGATTCATAGGTCTATACACACATCCACTCAGTCACCCATACAGCCACTCATACACCAATTCACTCACTAATACAGCCACAGATATATCCAGCCATATAGCCATACCTCCACTCACACACTGTCAGTCTCTCATAGAGCTACTCACACACCTGCTCACTCACCTATAGAGTCAATCAGACAGCCCTTTAGTCAGCTATATAGTTACACACACACACACACACACGCATTCATACAGATACTAACACATACTCACTCACCCATACAGCCCCTCACACATGCATTCACCTACCCATACACCCACTGTCTCAATCCCTCACTCACACATGCAGTCAATCATATACTCCAACACTCACCTATACTGCCTTACACAGATCCACTTACTCACCCATATACTACTGACACATTCATTCACTCATCGACACAGCCATACACACACTCAGCCACTCATACAGTCCTTCTCTTATGCACTCACTAACCCATACACCCACTGACTCACCCACTCACATCTCCATGCAGGCAGTCACACTCCCTCTCCCCCACCCACACACACTCATACAGCCATACAGGTACCCAGACAACCAATCAATCATACACACACACTCATGTACCCACTGACCATCCCATACAGCTACTTAGACACCATCTGACAGACTGACAACCTAGTCAGTGACCCATACATTCACTGAGACACCTAATCACTCACTTTTACAATCAGTCACGCACCTACTGAATCATTTATACACGCACTCATACACCCACTGATTCATCAATACAACTTGGTATATATATATATTTAACACTCATAAACATTTTAAAAACACTCAGAGTCACTGGATGATGTCATCAGTGATGTCATCAGTGCTGTCATTTGTGATGTCATCAGTGATGTTATCAGGGATGTCACTGACCATAGCACGAATTCCGAACTTTGTGAGGTCATAAACAGTGCATTGCGGCGGTGTGAGCTGTAGTTAGCTTAGCTGCTAATAGGGGTAGCTGCTGTACTTGGTGCCCTGCTGTGGTGCCACCCCTGCAAACCTACGAACCATGGACATTTTTGAAAACTACACAACCAGGGAAGTCCAGGGTGCTGTGCCTTCTGTGGATCCCACAAGGTTTTCTTACCCACTATGATTTAGCTCAAGGGACTCCCATTGTCCTAGGTTTGATTCCTCCCTGTCACGGGCACTAGGCCCAGCCACGCAAGTGGTACAGCATTTGTATTGGCACAAGTGGGGTATTGCTGACGGGGTAGGAATTTTGTAAATTCCAGTTGAATCCGGATGATTGCATCACAGAAATGTATTGAAAAGGCAAAGTTACAGGTAAGATTTGAGGTTTGCTGAGCATTATCGGTAAGAAAACCTAATGGGATCATGCAAGGCACACCACCCTGAACTCCACAGGTTGTCTAGTTTTCAAAAAAGTCTGTGGTTTGTAGGTATGCATGGGTGGCACCACAGTATGGCCCCAAATACTACAGCTACCCCTATTCCTTATCTCTCAATGTAAACTTAAGGGCATTTTGTGTCATGGTCTCTTGGCCCTCTCACACAAGCGGCATTGTGTTCTTATTGGGAGACGTGAGAAATCAGGGTTGTATATAATTTATGGCTCCCCACAAAGTCCAGAGCTTTCCATCAGAGAACTGTGAGGGAAAATATGTATTTCTTACCAAAGTTTGACATTTACATAGGTTTCTGGGTACAATTACCTAGTAAAAGCCATGCAAATCATGTACTGCTGGATTCCCCTGGTTGTTTAGTATCAAACAATGTACAGTTTTGCTAGGTTTCCCCAGGTGCCGGCTGAGCTGTGGTCCAAAATCCATGGCTACCCACATTAAAAAAGGGTGTATTTTCAGTGTAAAAATGTTATGTGTCTATGTTGTGTTTTGGGCCCTTTCCTGTAGCGGGCACTAGGCCTACCCACAGAAGTGAGACACCCTTTGTATCAGGAGACTTAGTGGAATGCTGTATGGAAGGAAGTTTGTGACTTCCCAAAGATTCCAGAACTTTCCATCACAGAGATGTGAAGAAAATATGTTTTTTTAGTCTAAGTTTGAGCTTTGCAAGTGAATCTGTCGAAAAAAGCTTGGTTAGAACCATGCAAGCCCCCTTATCCTGGATTCCTCCAGGTGTCTAGCTTTCAAAAATATGCAAGTTTGCTAGGTTTCCCTAGGTGCTGGCTGAGCTAGGACCCAAAATCCACAGCTACCCACTTTTCACAAAAAAGGGTGCGTTTTGAGTGGGAAAAATGTGATGAATCCATGTTGCATTTAAGGCCGTTTTCTTTGGTAGGCACTAGGTCGACCCACACAAGTGAGGTACCATTTTGTATTGAAAGTCTTGGAGGAATGCTGGGTGGATGGACATTTGTGGATCCCCGCAGATTCCAGAACTTCCCATCACAGAAATGTGAGGAAAATGTGTTTATTTAGTCAACGTTTGAGGTTCCCACAGGATTCTGGGAAAAAAACTGGTGAGAGTAATGTAAGTCAACCCACATGGATTCCCCCAGGTGTATAGTTTTGAAAAATTTGCAAGTTTGCTAGGCTTCCCTAGGTGCCGGTTGAAAATCCAAAGCTACCCCCTTTCTAACAAAAGGGTCAGTTTTGAGTGCAAAAATGTAATTTATCCATGATTTGTTTCAGGCTGTTTCCTGTTGCGGCACTACTAGGCCTAATCACACAAGTGAGGTACCATTTTTAGCAGGAGACTTGGGGGAACACTGGGTTTAATGAAGTTTGTGGCTCCACACAGGTCCTAGAAATTTCCATCACAGAAATATGAGGAAAATGTGTATCTTTGTCAAAGTTTGAGATTTGCAAGGGATTCTGGGTAAAAAAAAACGTGGTGAGAGTCATGCAAGTCACTCCACCCTGGATTCCCTCAGGAGTCTAGTTTTAAAGAATGTTCAAGTTTGCTAGGTTTACCTAGGTGCCGGGTGAGCTAGGTACCAAAATTCACAGCTACACACTTTCCAAAAATACGTTCAGTTTTGAGTGGAAAAATGTGATGTATCCATGTTGAGCTTGGCCATTTCCTGTTTTGGGCACTATGCCTAACCACACAAGTGTGTTATCATGTTTATCAGGAGACTTGGGGGAATGCTGAGTGGAAGAAAGTTCATGGCTCCCTGCAGATTTCAGAACTTTCCAACACAGAAATGTGAATAAATGTTTTTTTTAGTCAAAGTTTGAGGTTTGCAAGACATACTAGGTAAAAGACTTGTGCGGACCACACAAGTCACCTACCCTGGATTTACCCAAGCTTCTGGTTTTTAAAAATGTGCAAGTTTGCTAGGTTTCCCCTGGTGCCAGCTGAGCTAGGACCCAAATCCACAGCCTCCCACTTTGCAAAAAAAGGGTACGTTTTCAGTGTAAAAAATTTGATATATCCATGATGCCTTTTGGGCCATTTCCTGTTGTGGGCACTAGGCCTTTCCACACAAGTGAGGTACCATTTTTAATCTGAAGACATGTAGGAGCATAGAGTAGTAGAACATTTGTTATTACCCATTGGATTTCACTGTTTTGTGCCTTTCAAATATAAGTATAAGCCAGTGTATAAGAAAGAAGACATTTTGAAAAATACCCTCTACAGCATATGCTAGTACGGGTACCAATAAATTCAGAGATGTACAAATAATCACTGCTCCTAAACTCCATATTGTGTGCCCATTTCAGAAATACATAGGTTTCTGTGATACCCATATTCACTATGAATTGGTCTATACTCAGTACTCAGTATGCAATGAAAAAACATTGCTATATATCCCCACAACCAGAACGATATAACGGATGTAATGGTATATTGCTTTTGTAAATCGGCTATCATGACAAAAAGTTACAGATGAAAACACTTTCAGAAATGGGCATTTTTTTCTACTCATTTTCAATATTTCTTTATTTCATAAGATAGTTTATGTGAGAAAATCTGGAAGGATCTCTACATATGACCCCTTGCTGCAATTGTAAATGTGTCTACCTTTCACAAATCTATAGCTTTCCTGGATTGCCCCGGGGCTTTAACACTAGTTCCCACCACAAACTGAAAGCAGGTTGATAGAATAAAAAATAGGAAAAAAGGGCTGCCTCTTCGAAAAATGCAAAAATAAATCAAAAATAGTAGGTGTTTTACTCAACTGTGAATGTTCCTAAAAGATTGAACAATGATGACTTTAGCACAGCAAACCCTTTGTTGATGCCATCTTTAGGGAAAAAAACATGCACTTTTAGCAAGAGCACTTTCCACCTACCCTTTCATGCATCCCTGCACCATGTAGTAGGCACCACATAGTGTTACGCCAAAACCGGTCCAAGGATGCTGGTTTTCGGTCCAAGGAAGACATGTCTTGGCAGTTCGGGTGGACTGTTCCCATGAGGCACAGGGTCTAGACTGATTTGCATATAGCTGTGTCTGAACCGGGGTGGCGAAGTAAGCTAAAGAACGATGATGTATTCAACGCAGATCTGTGACTGGGGGTGAGTGTTTGAAAAGTTTCAGCACTCCGTCCATCATCTCCTTGTGTTTGCACTGCATGGTGCCTGCGACATAGTTCAGGGATGTTTTAGATGTGTACATTTTGTATTGCGGCAAGTGCTGCAGTCCACAGCACACTCCGCAATGCAAAATATACATATTTCGACCGCCGTGAAGGCGGTCACATTGTAATGCGGGCAGCGGGACCACCAACTTCTAGTCGGGCGGTCCTACTTCTGCCATGGTGCCGGTCGGACGAGAGTCCGACCGGCATCGTAATCAGGCCCTATGTTTTTTCCTCTTTTGGATGTCAAATCGGTCATTTTGTTTCATATTTCACCTTGATTTACCGCAATAAAAAGTTTTTAACAAGACATTTATTATTAAACAATTATTTATTTTTCACACACATAACTGAGCGGTGCTACAAACAGAGTTACCCACGGTAATGCCTTTCAACTTATTTCAATTATACATCTGAGTCCAGTACACATTTTTACAATTATTTATATAAGAATGGCATCGCAATATACATGTCAGTATACTTAGTTAGGAAGTTGCCCAATCACCAATCTCTAAGTGTGGCTGCTACTGTCAGATCCACTGTCCCGCTCAACTCCCGCCCCGTTGGACTCAACAAATCCCTGCATAACTATCTCCAAATTACAACGTCTTCCTCTAGCTTCTGATCCTTACGATAAGCCTTCATATGCAGTTCTTCTGCCAGGGACCATTCACCCACATCCCTTATCCAGCTTTCAAATGTCGGGGCCCGCTCACCCATCCAGCAAATGGCCATCCTCCGCTTTGCAAGTACCAATGCTAGTTGAGTTAGTTTGTTAACCATTTTCCACTTCTTGCATTGCGGGACCCCGAATCCACCCTCATAGCCTTATACAACATTGACACCAATCTACGCCCGCTGCCAGACGTAACAGGATATCTAAGGTCTCAGTAGTCTGGGGCATATTTGGGTATGAGGGCCACGTGGCTCTAGCCAGTTCCAGCAGGCCCGCATATTGGAGATATTGCCCCGGGCCCATTATCAAACATTTATTAAAATAGAAATCCACAATTTGAAGAACAGTCAAAGTCATGGATGTATTAAATATGGAGAATACCTGTGCAATACAAGTAAAGAAGGAAATACAGTCAAATAGGGATGTTTACACTGCTTGTTACTATTGGCAAAAAGAACTGTGCTTGTACGAATTTTAATAAATCTGCACCAGTTGGAGATAACTTAATTATTTCAATATTTAAATGTACTGGGGCTCCATTGGTCCCAAGAGGCTTCTTTTGGCTCTGACTGATTGATACACCCCAAACACCCAACATTAGTATATCTATGACCTACCATGTAATGAAGAACAACAAACCGGCTTGCGGTGAAAGTTTCAACACTGACCAGATTTTATAGCATGCTAGTAGCCACAGTACTATTAGTTTACACGCTTGGAATTTTAGCTGTCCTGCACGGTGATTACAGTTTACATAGAGAGAAGGACAAAATGTCAGCCCCTCAGCCAATGATTATGTTAAGTTTCAGTCACATATTTAGCAACCCCAATTCATCAGCCTTTAGATGATTGTAGCTGTGATTCATAGTGTATGGAGTTCTCCCATTGCACTAGCACATGGTAATTTCATTGGTTCAATTTGTTCAGCAATAAGATCAGCCTGCAAGAGAATGGATGAACTCAAGTCCTTCATCATCAGCAAACACAAGGAGATAGCATGGGTGTGGCACAGTGGGAATAGTTGGCATGCCTGTTACTGTGGTATTTGGACAAAATATAGATTTGTAAATATCAAGTCACAGAAATATCATAAAAATAAGATTGTGATTCAAAAATATTGTGATGCTATAATATCATTGTCAAGAATATAATTTTTTCAGTAAGTAAGATTGTTGTGAAGAATATTGTTGTTGTTAGTAGCGTTTACAAAAATATAGTTGTCAATAATACTGGTCCTGATTTAGATTTCAGCAAACGGGTTACTCCATTACAACAGTGACAGATATCCCATCTGCTGAAAATATAAATCCCATAGGATAATATGGAATTTATATTTCAGGGAACGGGATATCCATCACTGCTGTGACGCAATGACCCATTTGCCGAAATCTAAATCTGGCTCATTGTTTTTTCATTCTTTTAATGTATTTTAGTTCATATATTAATTTGATGTGTTACTATTGTCTGTATAATTGTTATAAAAAATGTCTAATATAAATTTGCAATCGAAGGAGATTAAGAATGTTTAATTTAATTGCAAATAGTCATGTAGAGTGTCATAGTGGGTTTTTGTGTTTGTAGGGTGATAAGGTGGGACATTAATTATTAATTAAGTTACTACATGATTGATAATAATTATGTACATTACAATACTGATGTATTTTACTAATGTTTTAGGTGCAAGTTGCTATGTTTGTAATGGGTATAGGGTGGGAAGTTCTTAAGTAATAATTAATTACTAATTTATTATTAATGTATTATTAATTATGGAGCTGATTATTTATTATGTAATAGAGATTTACATGTTTTCTAAATAAATATCGTTAATCAAATATATAATATGTTTGAAGTGAAGCAGTTTTCCTTTTGTTGCTTAGATCGGTGTGGGAATAGTACATTTAGCCCCCATGGAGTCTGACTTTTTCCCAACTGTTGCACAGACTGGAGTGGGAAGAGTAATTTTAACCCTTCCGAAGTCAAACGCTTTACCTACTGTTGTGCAGATTAGAGTGGGAATAGGAAATCTTACCCCTCCCAAGTCCAATGCTTTCCCTACTATTGCACAGACTGGAATGGGAATATTAAATATTAGCCCTCCAAAGTCCAATGCTTACCCTAATGTTGCACAGATTGGAGTGGGAATAGTAAATGTAATCCCTCCAAATTCCAATGCTTTCCCTACTGCTGCACAGAATGGAGTGGTGGAGTGTGAATAGAAACCTTTACCCCTCCAAAGCCCAACTCCTTCCCTACTGCCCTCTGTTTGGCCTTTCTGCTAATTTTTCTGCCCTTTGTTTTGCCCCAGGTATGACAGTGCTGCACTCTACAAATGCTGATTGATTGATACTGTTGCACAGACGAGAGAGGGAGAAGTAACTATTACCCCTCTGAAGTCCAATGCTTACCCTCCTGTTGTTCAGACTGGAGTGAGAATGGTAGCTATAGCCCCTCCAATGTTCAACCCTTTCCCTCCTGTTGTGCTGTTTGTAGTAGGTATAATAAACTGAACCCCTCCAAAGTCCAGCACTTCCCCTGCTGTTGCCCTGGTTGTAGTGGGAATAGCAAATCTCATCCCTATAAAATCCAACACGTTTATTACTGTTGTGCTGTTTGGAGTGGGAATAGTAAATGTAACACATCCGAAGTGTTACACTTTCTCTACTATTGCACAAACTAGAGTGGGGATAGTATATCTTTTATTCCTAGACTCCAACACTTTTCCTAATATAGGTTAAATGTATTTATTATTAATATTTGTTTATAATTGAAATTTCGTATTCTTTGTTTCTGTTTGTTTTTACAGTTATATAATATTTTTTGTAAATGTCTTTGTTTATTAATACATTTAATGTTTCAGAATTGAATTCTTAATATTTTTTCATGTTTTATATAATATATATCTATATCTATATATCTATCTATGTATGGTTGCTCCCTCATAGTGAGGGGTTAAAAAGAAAATACTACGTCATCGAGTTAACAGGTAAACATAAACAAAGGGCTAGCTGGTGGGGGAATCTTTTGTGGCTGACCCTCACATGTTGGAATGTTACCCATTGCATAATTTGTAATTACAACACCAGTTGCATGAAATGTTTGCACAAATTACACAAGGGAGTCACGCGCAAGCTATACTGTGCATTTTCTTTGTTCTGGAAGCCAGGAAGGATTGAATCATATATATATATATCATATCACTCTCCCCATCAAGCGGAGAAACTGAGTCGCACTCGCAAGGTTGGCTGACAACAATTTAATCATTTGGCGATAGTGTGGCAATCCTGATGCATTTCGGTCCAAGGGGACCTTTCTCAAAGGTAAGCTAAGCACTCTTCGGCACTGATGAAATCCCCATGCAATTGCCTCACTTTATAATTTTATTCTTTTGCCCTCTAGTGAACATAATAGTTCTTGAATGACATGCTGGGACACGTGGTTCATTTCACAGTTCTAGTCCAGACCCTCCAGTGGGTGGTGTGTTTAGTTTTCACTGTTGTTATTACTTTTCTTCATCCATAGTCAGCTCATGCTCTTGCTCCATATCCAGCCCATTTTCAAGGCTGTTCGTAACTGTACCGGAGACAGTCTTCGGTGGCAGCCGCTTGCCCTTTACGCTTTCGCGAGCAAACAATGTTGGTCCCAGGACGGGCAAGTCCAGTGCGCTTGCTGGTGATGCGTAACTCCGCGGCAGAACCAAGCCGCTATTCATCACATCACTCTCCCCATCAAGCAGAGAAACTGAGTCACACTCGCAAGGTTGGCTGACAACAATGTAATCGTTTGACGATAGTGTGGCAATGCTGACGCGTTTCGGTCCAAGGTGACCTTTCTCGAAGGTAAGCAAAGCACTCTTCGGCACTGATGAAACTGAGTCGCACTTGCAAGGTTGGCTGACAATATAGATATATTATCTACTGGCGGTAGCCACTAGGTAGTTATAGTTAGAACCTAGCTTCCATCGGAAAAATGTTTTATGATTTGCCAATAACTTTAGTGCCGTTTGTCGAATCTTCACAAACTTTTCAAAACTAATTGTTCACTCAGGTCAGCTGCTGTCCTGAAAGTTTCGGAGTGATTCGTCAAGTGGGGGCCAAGAAAAAAGGGGGTCCCAAAACATGTTTTCTCCATGTTAATTTCCATAGGAAACTTTAGTCACGGCCACAGCCTGAACTGCTGAACGGAATTACACCAAATTTGGCAGAGAGTCCCCTTGTGTCCAGAGGATCTCAGGACTGAAGTGGACTTCATTTCCCAAGCAGCAATGCGCCAGTAGGCGCGTTTGCAGAGTGGTGTAAAAAGGGCTGTTGCCTCGTACCACTCTCAGCAATCCAGCTGTGTGTGGCTTATTGGAGGTACCTGGTAGGCTAGTTGGCCCCCAGGAATCCTCAGTATTCAGGGTGACTTTTTCCCCTAACTTAGAACGCGCCAAGAAGCGCGTTTGCATAGTGATGGAGAAAGGTGGCGTGGCCTTAAAAACCTTAGAAATTTACTGAAAAAAACATAGGTTTCAGGGACGTTATAGTTTGAAATTAGCATTTAAAAAACCTTAGAAATTCACTGAAAAAACCATAGGTTTCAGGGGTGTTATAGTTAGAAATTATAATTTAAAAAACCATAAAAATTCACTGAAAAAAACATAGGTTTCAGGGACATTATAGTTTGAAATTAGCATTTAAAAAACCTTAGAAATTCACTGAAAAACCATGGGTTTCAGGGCAGTATAGTTAGAAATTCGTATTTAAAAAGCCATTGAAATTCACTGAAAAACCCATAGGTTTCAGGGACGCTATAGTCAGAAATTAGCATTTAAAAAACCTTAGAAATTCACTGAAAAAAATCACAGGTTTCAGGGATGTTATAGTTAGTTGGACATTTCACTCATACAAAACCAGAGAAATTTAGCCGTTCTAGTTAGTTGAGCTAACTATAACTCGTGCCCCCTCAATGCACTGCTGATAGCGTCACATATTACATCAATCATGACATGGTCAGTGACATCACTGATGACATCTCAATTAACTGTATTGGTGAGTGAGTGGATGTGTGTGTAGACCTATGAATCAGTGAGTGGGTATGTACTAACTGGTATTGGCGTGA